>NC_081426.1:94657006-95024674 GCF_949786415.1 Peromyscus eremicus
GTGAAAGAGACGGATTTCAAGCTCTGCCTACCAAGTTTACTTATTACCTTACCACTCACCTTACCTATGAAGCTATAGAATGTACAAGATTTAATATTTAAAAGCATCTGGTTGACTCTTAAATCTAGAAGAAAAAGCAGACATCATTCTCAAGGTATCTGAAAAGGAAAGCCAAGATCTCACACCTCCCGTATAGGGTTGGGGGGCCAGTTCTTCCCCTTCACTGCTAATGAAGGCTGTTGTTTTCCTAATGGGCAAACAGCATATGGACATTCCACAGAAAGAAAATCCAGAATTGCCTCTGTGTACCTTATTCACTGGCCTGTCAGGTACACAATCCTGCTACATGGACTGGGGTAGTCCATTCCCATATCAAAGTTTACCATAGCAGACATGAATAAAAGCTCTGAATTTTACATGTAGCTGAAATAAGGACATTAGTTTTGCCTAATTCAAATTTGGTGAATCTTCAGCTCCATCTGACTTTGGGCACTTACTCGTCCTTCTTTCTCTGTGGCTGGTCTTCCCAGGTGTAAGAGCGACAACATCTGCAATACTTTGTTTAAGCAGAAAAGTCCTCTCATCTTGTCCAGTGCCCTCCACCTCTCCTGATCACTGGGTGTGGTGGTTTGGGTAAGAATGGTCCCCACAGTCTCATATGTATGAATGCCTGGTCCCCAGTTAGTGGAACTGTTTGGGATGGATTAGGAGGTGTGGCCTAGTTGGAGGAGGTGTGTCATTGAGGATGGGCTTTGAGGTTTCAAAAGTCCATACCAGGCCCAGTCGTCCCTCCCCCCCACACACACTCCCCCCCCCCCCCCCGCCTCTATCTTGGCCTGCAACTTGCTCATCAGATGTAACTCTCAGCTACTGCTCCAGAACTAAGCCTACCTGCCTGCCTGCCATGCTCCTCACCAAGATGATCATGAACTAAACTTCCAAAACTGTAGGAGAGCCCTGACTTTAATGTTTCCTTTTGTAAGTTGCCTTGGTCATGGTCACCACAACAAAAGAACAGTAACTAAGTCACTGTATTGGTACTATTCATTAATAAGCTCATAGCCCTCTCTATAATACTGAAAGTACGAAGCCTGGACTCTTGTAAAAATTCTTACTCAGCTAATTATATTTTTTCTTCTAACTATATTATTATGCTTTTCTTGATTTTCCAGTCTTAGTTGGAGTTGAACATGAATTATTTATACAACTTCTGAATTTTTGTCTGGGGTTTGGGGAAGCAATTCTAAGTCCTCCCTTCAAAAGAATTAAACTACTTCAAAGCCCTTACACCTGCCTCTTCTCTTCCTCTGCTATCCTCTACCCCTTCTACCACATTCTGGCCTTGAATATCCTAAGGGTTTAGTTCAATAGATTAGGAGTTTCATGCTTCTGGGGTTTTTGTAGTAGGTAGGATGTGATTATTTACAACAATATATAGTTATTACTACATATGTACTTTATGTTTTTTATTCATAACAAACTTAAAAATTGCAAATGATTTAACTCACAGTTTAGAACTACTTATAGTCTAAGGATGACTGAAGAATTTTTTACTCTTGTTCTTTTATAGTTCAAGGAACATAGAACACCAATTTAGTGTAACGTGCAACCCTATTTCAGCCATTAGATCATGATTTAAAAAAAAGTTAACCACATATTATAGTTTTAAAAATCATGCCAGAATTACAAACTCTCATAAAAATCCAAAATCAACCAACCAAAGTCTTTTTCACTTATTTTATTTTTTATTTTTTTAGACAGGCTCTCACTTTGTATCCAAGAGCTCACTATATAGACCAGGCTAGACCCAAACTGACATAGATCCACTGTTCTGCCTCTAAAGTACTAGGGTTATAGGTGTGTGTCAACTACATCTGGCCCAACCAAAATCTTCATAATATAGCTTTCTGAAGTAATCTGTCTCTACAGTATATACCAACGTACTGCTACACATGTACATGACTCTTAAATGAATAATTCATTGACAGTTAAAGACAATTTATAATTCCAAATGAGTACTTCTCTTCAAACTGTCCCTTGGTAACTACTCTTATTCCAATGATGATGCCATTCTTCAAACGATATTGGTAAACTAACTGTAGAACTAATTTAAAAGCCACCCAAGAAAGCAATCCACTTGTCTTTCAGTTTGTTTTGAACTCAAACAACACTACTCTGGTTTGGTCATACACTGTCTCCTTCAGGCACTAAAGGAAGAAACGACTTTTCAAAGTCTTTTAAAACAAGATGTGTTTATGGGTGCCAAAACAGCACCTAATGAAGAGCTGCAAAAGATGTTGAGTGACAGAAGCATCGTTTTAACATGACAGGCTTCTAAGGTAGTTAGTTGAATAAGAACACACCAAACTATGTGTGTAGGTTCTGGTATAGTTGTTAAAATACAGACAGTTTACAGTCATATCTTAGTTGCAGACTTTCAGCACTACAGCACAGTATTAGGAATAAAATTATTACTAACTTTCATTATTGAACTTAACAAAATTTTACATTAAGTGCATCTTTCAGATTTCACACAAAATGTTTTGATATTCAAGGATGAAGTTTCTGTTTAGAATGATTTCAAGCATTATCCAAGAAAAATTATAACTACAAATCACTGGAGTTAATATACTGAGTGTGTTCCCTATTTCTGTTAAAACAGTTAACTTTAACCATGTGTGCGTATGACTACTTAGGGTGTGTTTTGAGTGACTTCATCGAATGCAATTCTTATTTGGACTTGGGGTTAAAAAAACAAGGTAAGTGGCTTCAATTTTAACTAAAAATTTAGAGCTTTCATTTATGTATAGCTAAGTAATCCACCACACCATATGAGGAACAACTTTTAGGAAAACTGAATTCTAAAATAGCTAAAGGAATATTATAAGCCCTTAAGTCATGCAAGTCTTTTAAACTTTGTCTACAAAGTTTGAGGAAGTAAAAGTCGTGGTACTGTGACGAAGACAAAAGTTAGAGAAAGTTTTCTGATTCTTAATATGTTTTATTCCTTTGGTATAAATAAAAGATCACAGTCTTTAGCTCTTTAATAATAATAGTATTCCTTGTCTTTTGTAACCAGGAAATAATGTTACATTTTAACAATTATTAAGTGCTGATAATGATCCTGCTCACTGACAAAGTTGAGTAGAGTGCCTGTGACAATAAGAAATGACACTTAAGAATAGCATAGATGGAGGAAAAGGAAAATAAATGTATCCTGGTCAGTGTACATGGAGTTAACTGTAAAACTAACCCCCACAACTGGCGTCCCCCAGTATTTCCATGGATTTGGTCCATGGAAATACCACTCTGACAACCACGTGTCAAGCTAAAGCATTTAAGTTTGAGTTTGACTTTTCCAGTTATTCCAGTTTTAGAAAACATTTGGTCTCCTGGACTCTCATTAACTTCCTGTGGACTATTTAAGGGTCCACAACGTTATATCTGCTTGCTACTTACTTTATACAAATGGTAGAACAAGAGAAAGCCTCCTTCCTACGGGGCTATTGTGGGTACACTGATAAATACCCACAAAACGGTAACTGTTCCTACTTCAACATTTTGAAAGATGTCAACCAAACAAAAAATATTTTTAGTGTGTGAATTAAAATGCCTCTTACTGATAGCTTCAGATGTTTCCTTAGGAGATTCTGTGTCAAGAACTGGTTCATATATTATCGGTCTTTCCAGAACGTACTGATATCACCTTTCATAATAGCTTGGTATGATGATTGCTGTCAGAGTCACCACAGAAACGTCTTTGTCCTAGAGTGACATACTGGGTTAGCATGACAGTATCCAACGACAGAACAACACGGAGCACCTGGTAAGAGGGCCGGTCGGGGGCCTTGCGGAGCGCCTCCTGGGCGGGGCTGGGGACCGTCGAGGGTTCGCGACCGGAGGAGGACAGCACGGTTTCCCCAACTCCAGCCCCACCCGGCAGGTCGGCCTCGGGGTCTGTCTGCTCCACCACCATCCCCATACAATGGCACACACGTGAGCTGGGGTGGCTCAGGTGGCGGCGACCCCGCGGTGGGCGAGGGCGAGGGCCGCACACCCCGGGGTGGCCGGGGTCAAGCGCCCGAGGCGCAGGGGGCCGTGGTTCCGGCCGGGCCGACGCGGGCGGGTCCCGGAGGCAGCTGAGGGCCCGGCGCTCCCGAGGCAGCGCTCGCCCCACGCGCTTTCCCGCCCGCGAGCCGGCGTCCGCGACGCCCCGCTCCCCCGATCGCGCGCGGGGCTGAGGGTAGGCGAGCCCCGCGCGCGAGCACCCGTCCCAAGCAGGGCCCCGGGGGCCACGCTCACCTCCGACGCCCGGCGCCGCCGCCGCCTGCAGCGGGAGACAGCGGCCGGGGAACACCGCGCCCAGCCGGCCGTGGGGGGACCTCGCCGGGCAGCCGAGCTCAGCCTGCGCCGCCTCCTCGGAAGGGAGGCCTCTACTGTCGGGCCGCGGAGCTGCAGCGGGCGCGCGCGGACCCGGCCAGCCGGGCCCCGCCCTCTCCCGGCCCCGCCCTCTCCCCGGCCCCGCCCCGGCCCGGCCAGCCCCGCCCCCTCACTGTCCAGACCCCGCCCACCAGCCTCCTCCGCGCCACGGCCTCTCCCTCCCTGCTTCTCAGCCCGCCGGGTGTAATCGGCCCTCTTCCGGAGATGAACACGAAGCGACGTGGAAAGCCTTCCACCAAAATGAGCTGTGATATCCTTTTGATGGCTATAATTTATTCCAAATCGTCCCTGGACTGAAACGATCAATTAGCAGCCCGAAACGCACTGTGAAGTAAATTGTCACACTCTCTATTACAGGATGGTTATCATATATTTATAAGGTGTGTTTTCTGCAATCAGAACCAACAAGGTGTTGAGCGATCAGTCATAAACGCACTTCTTCAAAAAAAGAGAGAGGGAGAGAAGCTTCGGCATTGTGTGGCAGGGGAGAAAAATCCTTATGACAGTTATCCCTCCCTCCCCTAGTGATGCTTCTCTTGGCAACTGGAAAGAGCAGCAGCAGCAGGGCTCCGCACCGACTTCTCTCAGACACACACCACCCCGGGAGCAGTGGGGGCTGGAACTAGGTGAATGGTAGTCCCCAGAGGAGAGATTTCCCTACTGTGTACACACAGACCAGGCATGAGGATTATTCTTCGTGTTCCCTCCCACCCCCTAGGCTCTGTCCAAGGGACACTTGCGTTCCAACCACAAATGTCCCCTCTTCCTCAGGCCTCAGGGTACTGTGGGGATGCTGTCAGGGCGATGTAGAGTACCCACTGCGGGAAACATTGTACTCTGAATTGGAATCTACCAGAACTCCTTCTCTGTCACTCATAAACAACCATGGCAAACAGTTCTAGGAAATCATAAGAAATGCTAGGTCAGTCTAGTGGGCTGTTTGCCCTGGACCAAACCATGGAGACATTGCTGTTTTCCTTATTTCATTTTGAATTGTCAGAAATATACATCCATGAACTCTGAATTTCCCTCAAAAAACTTTCCAGCAGTCATCCAGAAACCAACTATAATCACCTTTTGGAAGGGTTCTGGTTTGCATCCAATTAATATTCTTTTTGCTTGAAAAACTGCTCTAGGGTTGCTTAGATTTCTTATAAATCCTCGGGTTTCATTTTTCAATGTACCAACTAATGGCTATGAGAAAACCTGAGCACCTAGAAACCTGCCCCTGTGGTAACTAGGTGATATTTGTACAGAGTTCACCACCATCGGGGGAGAGGCGGAATGCATGCCACATTCTTGGGTGTCTGTGACCTCTCATGGCAGGGCTAGCCTGGGTAGAAAGGAAACCTGGTTGGACATTTGGATTGCAGGGGTAGCTGGTACTGGGCCACCCTCAGCATAAAGGGGGTTTCCGTATTCCTCTCTCAGGAAACAGTGTGACTAGGGACTCTTGTTTCATTTGAAGGTTGGCACAGCAAAAAGCCAGTCCCGTCACCTCTACACTGTGCCTTTCATTGATTGTTACCGATTTCATTTGCATTAAACTCCTTACTAATACTTTTTGAGCACTTAGCCCCTGACAGATACTGAGCTGCTGTAAGTTATTTCGTCTGATCCTATCAACAATCCTAACAGAGAAGATTCCCTTTGTGGACAGTGACAAAGCAGAGGCAGAGATTAAGTCATGAATCAAGCATCATGTACCAAGTGATGACCGCGACTCCAAAGAAGACTGTATTAGTTAGCTCTGCAGTGCTTTGACAAACACCTCAGAAAACAAGGGAGGAAAGACTTCTTTCGGTGCACGGCCTCGGAGGGTTCAGTGAGCTCAGCTGCTGTTGGCCTGAGACCAGGCTGGGACATCACAGGGGAAAGTGCTCACCTCATGGTGGTCAGGAAGAAACAACGGGGTACTTCTCAAAGGCATGCCTGCTGAGGAGGGTCCACATCCTAACGCTCTATTCAGTGATGGGATATACAGACCTCCACCACCCTCAGGAGCCACCTGTTATCACCACTGCAGGGCCAAGCCTTTGAGATAATGCTTTTGGGGTATCCAAACCCTGACAGTCTTAAATGCCCATGCCCTTCACCCCAATAATAGACCAGAAATTTAAAATGATAACGGTTATTGATTGGTCTTTTGTCTTGAGTTTGTGGCCTCCAATTTATGTCATCCACCTGCCTCACCCTTTCCAGTGCTGAGATTATAGGTATGCATTGCCTAGAAAAAAAAAAGTAAAATTTTGATTTTTTCCCCCAAAACTATTTTAGTGGGATAATGATAAAATGAGAAAAGCAAATTCTGGTAAAGAAAGAAAGCTGGGCATGGTAGTTCCTACTTATAACCCCAGCAGTTGGGGAGGTTGGGGCAGGAGGACCATCATGAGTTAGTATAGAGTTCCAGGTCAGCTGAGATGACCCCCTTTTTTGGGGGGGGGGATGTTGAATGAATAAACAATTAGACAGCTATTTGCAAGAAAAAGCCACAGTGGAAACTCCCTAATCTGGACTAACATCTTTCTTCCCAAATCCTGGGATCTCTTTTCCAGCTGTTCACTCACACTGCTTTACAAGGTCAGTCGTGGGAGGAGGGGGGAGTAGTGGGGGGGGAGTAGTGGGGGGGAGTAGTGGGGGGAGGGGGAGTAATGGGGGAGAGTAACGGGGAGGAGGGGGGAGTAGTGGTGGGGGAGGGGAGAGCCTATAGAATTCAAAGAACAGTATTCTTGGAAAAAGCCTTAAGTGGAAGGCAGAGGAGAGGCCAGAGGCCCTTGTCCCAGACACCCAGCTCTGAGAGTGAAACGTGGCTTCCTAATGAACTTTAAATTACCAACATTGCTAAACTCTCCCTTAATAGACTTGTAAAGATCTGCTTGCTACCTTCCCCCTTCATGTAGAATTTGTAATCAAGAGCCCAATTTTGTCATTTGGAAATACTAATTATCTAATCACGGCATGCCGCATAACGTACTTGTCTGCCCAATTAGCTAGGACAATTATTAAAATTCAGAGGCCTAATTATGTCTCAATTTAATGCTGGCAAACTTGCATACAGAGCAGTAATTAAAATCCTCTCTTTCCCTCTGCCTTTAGGGCACGGGATGATTAGGCCCTGTCAGGGCGTGTACTGAACCAAACCAGTGAAGCGTATTGTGCGGCGTGACCCTGCATTGTTAAGTGTGTCAACATATTAACCTGAATTCCCTTCAGCCCCCACATAATCACATTTGGTGCAGGAATAAAGGAGCTAAAACATGAAGCATTTTATTAAAAAAACATAAATTCTTTTTAATTAATGCTATGAGGGTTCTGGTGAATTCCATGCTTCTAAGTGCTGGAAGACATGAGACTGGTTCATCTAATTACTGGCAAATTTGCTCTTGTTAAAACTCCTTTTAAAAAAAAGAAAGAAAGAAAAAGAGAAACCACACTTAATGAAAATGATTTTTGGGGTAGATAGTGGGGGGGGGAGGGCTAGCTAGTCAGCTTTCAGTAACACAGTTGAATACCAGCTTTACTGAGAGAACACAAGTAATGTTGACTTCCAAATGGTGCAGCCCAGGACCGCAGCATCGAGGGGCTATACTTTAATGGCTGAAAGACGTTAATAAGAGTGGAAAATTAAAAATCATAATATTGAAACAAATTCAAAATATTTATCTTTGGAGCTCCTAAAGTTTGATGTCTGAAAGCCAACCAGCACGAGGAGAGGAGGCCTTCACACCAAAGTCTCCGATCGCTTTAGTAGACCTTCAGTGTGCTGAATCCGACAGCATGTCTCCTCCGCTGCTGTTAGATACTCTCCTCTATGAATTACGGAGAAGTACAAAGCCCACTGAGGTTTCTGAGCTGTCTTCTGAACACTAGGTTTCATTCTCAGTGGCTTTTGTTTTTTTAGCTCATTTATACATTAAACGAATGAAGGACAATGATCAATCTAGCCTCTAAATAGCTCATTTACAAGATTTTTTTCAGTTGCTTCAAAACTTTTCATCACAAGACAGCTTCTAGAGAGATGACAGACAGACAGACAGACAGACACACACACACACACACACACACACACACACATACACACACACCCTGTGGTGGACTGACTGATGCCCTCATAGTCTCAGGCATTTGAACACTTGGTCCAGAGTTAACGGCACCATTTGGAAAAGTTTAGATGGTGCAGCCAGGGCAGAGGAAGCGTGTCCTCGGGAGCAAGCTTTGAGATGAAAAGCCTCACGCCACTTCCGCTCACTCTCTCTGTGTCATGCCAGTTGAGATGTGAGCTGTCAGCTTGCTGCTTCTCCCACCATGCCTGCTCCTTGCTGCCCTTCTCCCTGGACTTATGGACTCTTATCCATCTGGAACTGCAAGCCCCAATCAACCCTTCCTTCCGTAAGTTGCTTTTGATCCTGGTGTTTTATCACGGCGACAGAACTCTAACTAGTGCACACCCTTACCTAGCCAGAGTTCTCTGACTCGACCTTACTTTGCATCTCATTACAACCCTGTGACATGGTAGGCTAGGCAGGCATGCCTCCATTTGATTACATAAGGCAGTTCAGGGGATTGTCCCGGGGGCAACTCTATGTCCTGCTTCCTAATTATAGGCAAGGCAAGATCGACCTAGCCATCATACCATCCACTGCTTCAGACAGAGGGCTGTAGATTAAGATATTAGGCAGGGCTGTTTAGTTTGGTTAAATATCTGCTATTGAGACCAGTGTGGATGATGCTATATTATCCAATAAGATAGAGCCTATGCAGTATGCTAGAGGACCCTCTATCCTCAGTCAACAACCCTTTGCAAGGTGCTTAGTCAGGTTAGCTTGGTCCATTTTCTCCCTTTTACCTTTTGAAATCATTGTGTGTACCTGTAGTATATGCATGTGTACAGATTCCTGTGTGCACAGATGTGTGTGAGTGCATGTGGGTGCCAGACTTCAGGTGTCTTCTTCTATCACTCTCCACCCTATTTTTTGAGATGAGGCTTCATATTGAACCTGGCGTTTATGGATTCATCAAGAATAGCTTGGGGCTGGAGAGATGGCTCAGCAGTTAAGAACACTGACTGCTCTTGCAGAGGACCCGGGTTCAGTTCCCAGCACCCACATGATAGCTCACAACCATCTGAAACTCCAGTCCCTGGGGACTTACCACCTTTTTCTGGACTCCTTAAAGACTACATACATGGTATAGTTACATACACTCGGCGAAAAACTCAGACATGTACAAAATTAAATCAGTCTTTATCAAGAAAAACAGACAGAAAGAAAAGCTGGCCAGTGAGTTCCCATGAGCCTCCTGTTTTCACCGCTCAGGCACTAGGATTTCAGGTGTGCACCCCCACACCTGGCTTTTCACACAGGTGCTTGGGATCAGTGCCTCCTGCTTGCATGGTAAGCACTTCCTTTAACCAATGAGCATCTCTCCAGCCGCCTCTTTTCAGTTTTTACATTCTGAAAATATGCACAGCTTCCCCAGGATCAGCAGTAGAAGGCCCCCCCCCCATCTTGCTCTGGATGCCATGTGGTCTGTTTGGGGACAGTTCTGGCTGGTCCCCTCACCTTCTAACAGAGGGACAGACTACAGGTAAGTCATTAAGAACACTGCTTGTCTAGAGCTGGGGCAGGCCCTCAGGTGCTTGTGCCATCAAACCAGGGGGCTCAGTCTGGCCCCGGACCTCCCAAGGAGTGTGCCCTGTGTCTTGAAAATGGCCTTGCTCTGAATCTCCTCGGATAGCAGACTGAAGTGCAAATCTGTGTTCTGACTTGTCCCTGTGCCTGTCAGCATGTTTTCCTCTTGTCAGCAGCAATTGACTGGTCAGGCTCACCCCTGTACAGCAATTGTAACAGCTCATTGACAGACCAGTGACCCAGCTGGACCTGATAATGGAAAACTATTGATTTTCGTGGGTTCCACGAATCTCAAATGAACGACCGATGTAATGTCATCAATTGTCTCAGACTCTTGATAACCCGGGGGAAAAGTTTCAGGGTTGCCTGGATTTTCTGACAATAGTGCTTCAAAATCTCGCAGAGCGTTGGGAAGAAGCAGCCCGTTTCCTGGGCGGTTGCCTCAGAATGATCCCTATTAGTCCATGAAAGCATCCACCCCAAGGCTTATAAATATATTGTCAAAAGGGGGTTAGCAGTTAAGTAGTTGAGCTGGAACCTTACACATCACTTAATAGACACTTGTGGAGAGAATGAGGGAAGGCGGTGTTTGATTAGTTTTGGCAATGTTGTGAGTAGAAGCCAGGGCCTCCCACTAGGTAAGCATCTTACTGATGAGCCACACCATTAGCCCACCTATTTGTCACAAACCTGACACAGAAAAAAAGGAACTATTGAGAGAAACCCACACTCCCTCGCCTCTCCAATGGTCCTGATGTATGAAATCGCGACAGAAGTATTGCTTCTGCTTGCCTTTGTTAATTTGCTTGACGTAGAAAGGACAGCTCAAAAATTGCATAGCTGTGCATTTAAATGCCTTGTATGGGTGATCGTTTAGTTTTGATTTTCAAAACTTCCTTCTTTCATCTTTTCAAACCTGCCAAACAGGCTGGAGGCTGCCTCAGCCATTAAGAGCACCTGTTGTTCTTACAGAGGACCCTCGTTCAGTTCCCAGCATGGTGCTCACAATCATCTATACCTTCAGTTCCAGGGAATCCCACACCCTCCTCTGACCCCTCGGGCACCAGGCATGCACATAGTGCACAGACAATACATGCAAGCAAAACACTCATTCACCTAAAATAAATCAATCTTTAAAAAAAAGTAAAAATAAAAACTATCAAACACTGCTTTGTGCATTTGAAAGAGTCATTTCTTTTTAAGCCAAATTAGCAATATTTCCCAGCAGAAAAATGGTGACAGCTCCATCTTGTATGTTGAGTTCTGATGGAGAGGATGTCCACTAATGGCCTCTGTCAAAGGAACTTCCTTTGAAAAGAAGGAAAGCTGTTGAAGCTATTGAACCTCCGTGTTGACCCAACACACCGAGTTCACAATCCACTTGTTGTGAGAACACAGTCATCCTTGGTCCTGATCAAATTGAGACACCGTAAGAAGGCGGTTCTAGGGGAGCTGGAGCCTGGACACAGCAGGCTCACCTCCCTGGCTGTGTGCTCAAAGACTGTTGGAGAGAGAAGTTGTAGTGGGGAGCCAGAAAATGCAGACCTCAGGGGATGAGCCCTTGCCTGCCAGGGTCTTATTCACAGGCCTTTGCTGTCTTCACACTCTCTAGTAACGACGGTCTGTCTGTGGCCTGTGATTAGCTTCACCCCTAAAACACTACACCTGGTCTTCCAGTGCTACCAAAGCCAACATTGTTCACTGTCTGTCACTTTGTGAAGACATACAAGGAGGCCTGAAAAGAAATGAAGGCAGACAAAACAAATTCAGCGGCACTTGTGCTGCTATAAACCACACAGTACTTGGTAAAAGGCGACAATTATCCGCTGCTGCGATGTAGGTTAAGACAGTAGGTCAGAGGTCGGGGCTTAGGTGATCCAGGCTCTGGGGCTCTTTGGGGCAGTGCAAAGTGTAGACAGTAGGATCTAACTGCCGGGAAGACCTTCTTTTTAAATTGTTTACTTCTATTGAGTTTGTTCTGTGGCAATTTCATACATGTACAAAATGTATTCAGGGGAATTCTTTGGATGGGTCTTTTTTGTTGTTGTTTTTTGTTTGTTTGTTTGTTTTAGTCTTAAGGAACATTTTTCAAGGGGCTGCCCTGATTTTACTTCCAGCTCTATCTGGGGCGGTGCCCCAAGTCTATTCCTAAAGTAGTTGCTGGCTAGAGGAAAAGACTAACTCTGACCTGGTTATTGAGAGAATCTCTGCACATCCTCTAGCAATAGCCACAGCCTTCCTCTCCAGAGAACACCACACCAGAGATCAGCCACCCTGGGGGCCATGTGAACTCAGGGTAACTGTGTGAAGTGATTTATCATCTAAGAAATTCAGGACACCATATGATGAGCAAGCCTGAGCCACACTGAGAAGCACCGAGGTGCCAGCCAACCGCCTGGACTCCTGATTGGACCTTCCATCTCTTGTTACAGATGGCGAAAGCCACACCAATGACCCACAATAAAAGACCAGAAATGATAAAAGACCAGAACTGCTCATCCAAGTCCTGCCAACATTTTTGACCAAAGACTCTTAAGAGATAATGCTGGGCACAATGGCGCACAACTCTAATTTCAGCACGTGGGAGGCAGAGGCAGGCAAATCTCTGAATTCGAGGACAATTCTACAGCCAAGGCTATGTAGAGAGACCCTGTCTCAAAAAAAACAAAAAACAATTAATGACAAAAAGATCTTAAGAGATTGATGGTTGTTTTAAGGTTCTGAATTTTAGAACAGTTATTAGATACCAAGAGGCATCAAAACATACTAAAATGAGAGTCACGACAGTTTATATATAAAAGCACTGCTAATAGGTCTGATGTCTCAACCTTCCTGACACTGTGACCCTTTAATACAGCTCCTCATGTTGTGGTGACCCCCAACCATAAAACTATTTCCAGTGTTACTTCATAACTGTAATTTTGCTACTGCTAATACATCGTAACATAAAGATCTGTGTTTTCAATGGTCTTAGGTGACCCCTGTGAAAGGGCCATTTGACCCCAACCCCAAGGGGTCCTGACCCACAGGTTGAGAACTGCTGGCTTAGATTAAAAGGCAGGAAAGGTAGATCACACAAACAGCAAGCATGTGACAAGAAGAATTAGTAGATTGATGTCAGATGAAAATAAACTTTTAGACAAACACCTGAGTAAAAGAACATCTCCATAATAATAAAAGGGGTAATTCATAAGAAAGATTTTTACAACTGTATATCAAAATTAGAGTTTCAAAATACACTATGCAATAAGTGTTTTCAAGGGCACATAAAATACACACCAGGAAAGACCATATGGTAGACCATAAAACATGTCTCAATAAATTTGAATAGACTGAAATCATACAAAGTAAGCTTCTTGAGTAAAATTAGAAATCTAAGATTTTTTTTCAAGGTCCCAATATTTAGAAATCAAATGGTAAATAGCTGACCCTTTATATTAGGGTTTATGATGGGTTCAATCAACTGAGGTTTAAAGATATTTAAAGAACATTGCACGTATGCAGCACATACATGGGGGGGGGCTGGGGCGTAGCTCAGTTGCAGAGAGCTTGCCTAGCATCCAGGAAGCCGTGGGTTCTTCCTTAGCACTCCATAGACGGGGTATGGCGGCATGGCCCGTGTCTACAGCACCAGCACCTGGAAATCCAGAGAGTTTGAGGCCAGAGACCAGAGACCCAGTTACCAGAGACCCAGTCTCAAAAAAAGGAAAGTATATGGATGTGCATACAAATACTACAGCATTCTATATTTTGAGCAAATAAATGATGTAATATGGCTTCCTTTTCTTAGGTTTATTTTTAGTTTTATTTATGTGTATTTTTGTATTATGCCACAGGAGTTCAGTACCTTTAGAGGCCATAAGAGGGCACGGGATCTCCTGCAGCTGGAGACACAGGTAGTTGTGAGTTGCCTGATATGATGCTGACTGAACTCAGATTCCCTGGAAGAGCAGTGGGACTCTGAACTGCTGAGTCAGCTCTCCAGCCCCTATACCGTGTTTTAACAGAGTGACCTGACCTGACTGGCCAGGTGATGCACGGCAGTGATTCTCACAGGAGGTTAAGAGCGAAGACAGAAAGGAAGACCTGTGTTCTCGAGGCCTTTCCCCCTTGACTTCATTGAGACGTAATTTATACACAAAGCATATCCAGTTAACCACATATATGAGTTTTTGGATGAAGTTGTGTCCTGCTTCCACACTCAAGGTACAGAATGATCAGCCACCCGAAAACTTCCTCACATCCTTTTGCAGTCAATGAACTCCACTCCACCCCAGGCAATCACTGACATGCTTTATGTCCTTAGGTTTCTCTTTTCTGTACTCTAAAATAAGCTGGGACTACAGCTTACGGGCTCTCTCTCTCTCTCTCTCTCTCTCTCTCTCTCTCTCTCTCTCTCTGTGTGTGTGTGTGTGTGTGTGTGTGTGTTTGTGTGTGTGTGTGTGTGTTCTTGTACTCAGCTTGTTGGAAATTTCCCTGTTTTCACATATATTAGCATTTTACTTGTTCCAAATACTATTCCACTGTTTGTGTGAGCCACGATTTGTTCATTTGTTACTGTTAGTGGATATCCAGGTGATTTTCAGCTTTCAATTGTGAAGAATAAACCAACTGTGCACGTGTGCACAGATATTTGTGCAGACATGTTTTGTTTCTCTCTAAGGCCTATGAATGTGACTATTATGGGATGTCATGAGCCATGGTAAGATGTTTAAATTAACCCGATGGAATGTTTTTACAAAGTTATTTAACATTCTGTGTTATTTAACATTCTCATCAGCAACAGGAGCTCAGCTGTTCCTTGTCTTATTTATTTCTACCATTCTGATGTGTGTGGTTTGGAAATCCATGCCCAGGACATTCTCTAATAAATCTATTCTCCTAATTCCTGGATATGTAGACTCACTTTTAACTTCCATCTCTGCAATCTCTCACCCACCCAGGACTGCTATTGGATATTACTTTGGTGTAGAGATGGAACAAATTCTGTCCAGATGCCCCATTGGTGTCTATTAGGTTGCACCTAGTTTGGGGCTATTATAAGAAATGTTATTATGAAAAATTCATCTACAAAGTTTTATGTGAGTTTATGTTTCCCGTTCTTTCTTTTCAAGGAACTAACAAAATAGTCCCTGAAGAGAATTTTTTTATTCCCACCAGCAATGTGTGAGGTTTCCAGTTTTCCCACATCCTTGCCAGCACTTTTATTATCTTTAATTTTGTTTAATGTTTTTTAATTGTTATGTGGGCCTGTGAGCAAATACCTCACTGCACAAATAGAACTTGCCTACAGGGGGCAGTTTGGCGGGTGGGGTAGGGGTCGGTTCTCTCCTTCTACCACTTGGTCCTTGGCATCAAACTCAGATGGTCAGGTCTGCAGCAAGTGCCTTTACCCCCTGAGCCACCTCACACTGATTTTTTAAATAGTTTTAATCCACTTTCCATCGTGGTGTATAATCTTTCTTGTATATAGCTCAATTTTTGCAAGTAATTTGCTGAGATTTTCAAGTGTGCACAAGAGATATTTGTGGGTAATTCTTATAATGTCTTTAGAATGAGTTATGAAGTATTTCTCCTCCTCTTCCTTCTCCTTATTAAGATTGGGGACCACCATCAATTACTCCTTAAATGTTTGGAAGAATTCACCAGTGAAGCCATCTGGTCCCAGACTTCCCTCGGTTGAAAATCGTTTTGATTACTAGTTGTTCACATAAACAAATACAGTTAATTTATTCAGAAGGGCAACTAGAAACAGCACTGTGTCACGGTGAATTGTTTTCAAGTTCCCAAAGGGAGATGAGAGTTGTTTGGGTAAAATGAAGGAGGTGGCAGAAGCTGTTTGGAGCAGTGATCCATCCAGAAGGACAGGCACCACGGACATCACTCAAGGACTGACAGACAGTCTCCAGGCAGACGTCCTCACTGAGGCAACTATTGTGCAAGGCTGTGTCCATCTCGTGACTGTTATCACCAGATCCTCTGCTTCTACAGGATCGGCAGCAATGATCTTCCCTCCTGTCTGATTGTATCAACTGAGCCTTCTTTACTGTCCTTTACTTACAGTTCTGACAATTTTTTACATTTAATTTTAGGCATGTTGATATGCTTTGAGCCATGAGTTATTAGAGTTGTATTAATTTTCACATATTTGTGAATTTCCCAATTCTCTCCTGTTACTGCTTTCTAATTTTACTCCTTTGTTGTTGGAGAATATGCTTTGTATGATTTTGGTGTGTATATTTGCTGAGATCTGTTTCCTGACCTAACACATGGTCTATCTATCCTGGAGGAGGGTCTATGAGCACTAAAGAATAACGTGCGTTCCATTGTTGATCAAAGTGGCCTTTTGTCTGCTTGTTTTCGTTTGAGAGCAGGTCTCACTGCGTAACTCTGGCTGGTCTAGAACTCACTGTAGACCACGCTGGCTTCCAAGTCACAGAGATCCACTTGCCACTGCCTCCTGAGTCCTGGGATTAAAGGCCTACTCGGCGTTGCTCAAATCGCCCACCTCCTTGTGGATGTTCTATCTTGCTGTTTTATTTATTTTGGAATGTGAAGTACTAAAAGTTTACAATTATTACTTTGAATTGTTTATTTCTCCCTTCTACTCTGTTCAGTTTCTGCTTCATGAATTTTGAGATCCTGTTACATATGACCATATGTTGTTTATGTTCATAACTGTTATTTATTCTTGTTGGCTTGACCTCTGACCTCTTATCTTGCTTTGCCTCCGTTAACGAGTTTTTTGTCTTCAAGTTTAGCATCTGACACTAGTTTATGCTCCCCAGATATATTTTAGTTATTGTTTCCACAATAACTAAACAATTGTAGAAACAGTTTATGAGTATACCGTGGACAGTACACAGCTGGATCGTGTCTTTTTATCTGTTCTGCTAAAGTTCTTCCCGTAGCACTTCCCAGAGTCTGAAAACAAGGTAATCCGTTTTGTTTATCCAAGTTTGTCCTGATTTGCCCTTTCATTTATTACTTATTTGTGTGTGTGTGTGTGTGTGTGTGTGTGTGTGTGTGTGTGTGTGTAAGCCTGTGTTGTTAGTATATGTATATCACATATACACACTGGAGTTTAAGGTATTTGCAAGCCACCATGTGGGTGCTGGGAACTGAACCTGGGTCCTCTGCAAGAGTAGAACATGCTCTTAACCACTGAGCCCTCTCTCCAGCCTCATATTTATTTATTGTATATGTGTGAGTGTCTGGCTGTATGTATGTGTACCAGGTGCATCTCTGGTGCCCAAGGGAGCCAGAAGAGGGAGTTGGATCCCCTGGAATGTAGTTATAGGCTATTGTGAGCCACCTGCTGTAAGAGGTGGAACCTAACCAGTAGCCAGAAGTTTCTCCTGTCCTGCCTGTCCCCGAGGTCCGAACAAATCTCTCCCACCTGTGGTCCTGCAGCCGCTTATAAAACAATTACTCCGAGGCTTAATATTAATTACAAACTGTTTGGTCTGTGGCTCAGGCTTTTTGCTAGCTAGCTCTTATAACTTAACTCAACCCATTCCTATTAATCTATGGTTTACCTGGGTTGCATTACATCTTGCTTCCCTGGGTGTCTCTCAGCATCTCCCCTGACTCTGACCTTCTTCTCTCTGTGTTTCTGTTTGGATTTCCTGCTTGGCTCACCATAGGCCAAAGTAGCATATTTATTAGCCAGTGAGAGCAACACACATTTACAGCGTACAGAAAGACATCCCACAGCACTAACCCATTTTACCAGATACAGAATTCTTGGGTTTGGCACTTGGGCTAAGTCGCCGCACTGTTCCTGACCTCCACTGTTTCTGAGGAAATATCAGACGTTAGCGTGTTGGGGGATCCCTCGTATGAATGGGTCACCTTTATCCTGCCGCTTTTTAGTGACCAGTTGCTTTGACTTTACAGCTTTAAGAATTTCTCTTCGACCTTTGCCATGTGGATAGTGATGTGTGTCCGTGATGTGTGTGTCCATGATGTGTGTGTTCATGATGTACCAGTGGGATGTTCGACAGTCCATGAAGGTTTCAGCGGGATGTTCAACAGTCCATGATTTCAGTGGGATGTTCGACAGTGCCTCGTATGTCTCTGAGGATCTTTTCATTTTCTTCATTTTTAAAACAAATTTTCTTCCTCAGCTTCCTCAAGATCTATTCGCTGGTTCTTCTTCTGCCTCAATTTTATCTTAGCTCTTTCAGTGAATTTTTTTGTTTTGGTTACTGTTCTTTTCAAGTATAGACTTTCTATGCATTTACTTTTATTCTCTTCAGTGATACACTCTGTTTCTAAGACATCATTCTTACACCTTTACAACAGTCTTTGGAAATGGTCACCTGTGAACATAAAGTAACTCGATATGAAACTTCTGTCTAGAAAGTTCCATGTTTCGGCTTCTTGTGGACATTTCCTGTTGTTGATTTAAGCATGAGTCATTTCGTCCTTGTTTCCTTGCATGCTTCGGAAATTCGTTGCTGGAGACTGGACAAGCTGGATAATGTAATTCTGAGAATCTAGTCCCTTTTCTAGTCTGCTGATCATGGTGGCTGGTGCTTAGGCTTTCTGAACTAAGCCATGAAGCTGCATCTCTGTTGTTGGAAATGACTGTAATCTTTTCTCAGTTTAGTGGTCAGCAGTTGTGGAATAATTTTTTTGTGTGAGGATGTGGTGTAGCTAGAGTTTTCCTGCCTGGCCCACGGTCAGGACAAATCTCTCTCACCTGCCAGTCCCGCAGCCACTCAGACCCGACCAAGTAAACACAGAGACTTATATTGGTTACAAACTGTATGGCCATGGCAGGCTTCTTGTTAACTGTTCTTATATCTTAAATTAATCCGTTTCTATTAATCTATAAGTTGCCACGTGGCTCGTGGCTTACCAGTATCTTAACATCTTCTCATGGCAGCGGCTGGCAGCATCTCTCTGCCTCAGCCTTCCACTTCCCAGAATTCTCCTCTCTCCTTGTCCTGCCTATACTTCCTGCCTGGCTACTGGCCAATCGGTGTTTTATTTATTAACCAATCAGAGCAATACATTTAACATACAGAACATCCCACAGCACTTCCCCTTTTCTTTTTTCTTTTTTCAAAAAGGGAGGTTTTAACTTTCACATAGTTTTCCCTTCCTGAATGTCATGTTCTGGAGTGTCATCCTGTCCTACAACTGTATGATGGTGAGGGGAGAGAAAAGCAGTTTTAGTTCACGTCTTCAGGTGACTTGTTTCTGGGGAGCTGTTTGGAGGGCTCTGCCTTGGCATTGGATTCAGATGGTGAATTCTTGACATTGAGCCTGACCCCAACGCAGAAATCTATAGGGGTTTAGAGGAGGTGTGGGGAACAGTGTGTGTATTTAGTAATGTAAGTAACTGACGAGCGGTTGCTTTCAAGACTTTGATATGCTCCCTTCCTTTGAATACAGATCAATCTTAGCAACTCACTTCAAATGAAGAATAGGACAGAATGCGGATGCATTACTTCTGGTTCTGACACTAGAGCAGAAGTGTATCTCTCTCTCTCTCTCTCTCTCTCTCTCTCTCTCTCTCTCTCTCTCTCTCTCTCCTCTCTCCCTCCCTCCATTTCTTCTTTGTTTTTGTTTTTTGAGACAGAGTTTCTCTGTAGCCCTGGCTGCCTGGAACTCTCTCTGTAGAGCAGGCTGGCCTTGAACTCACAAAGATCCACCTGCCTCTGCCTCCTGAGTGCTGGGATTAAAGGTGCCCAAAGGAACATTTTCTAACTAGTTCTGACTCTTGGGGTACTTGACTTTTGGAACCTAGCAGTGTTGAGGGGAATTTGGGTTTTGGAGAGGTGATATGAAAATGTTCAAACAGTTTTAGCTATTGTCCCAGCTAACAGCTACCACCAACTGCCAAATAGAGCAAATGGGCCTGCAGACAGTCTCAGCCCTGAGTCCAAGAGATCGGAGCCAAGCAGAGGTGAGCTGTTCCTAAGGCCATCCCAGTTGGCAGAGATGCATGTAGAAAACATATTGTCATTTTAAGATGCCACTTTTTTAGGCTGCTTTGTCATATAACACTAGATAATTGGAATAAGATGGTGGTTTTAATTTGCATTTCCCTGATGACTGATGATACTGTTACTTTTTCACATGCCAACTGGCCCTTAAATTCTTTTCTGGTAAAGTAGCTATTCACATTTTTGCACATTTTAATTAAACACTTTATTTTTCAGTTAGTTGTAAGAGTTCTTTATTATTCTGGATTCAAGTCATTTAAAAATATGTGACTGCCTCTCAGATGCTCTGATTTCGTTCCTTCCTACCTGCCCTTTTTCTTTTCTTTTCCTTCCTGCCTCCTCTTCTTCTGAGACAAGGTGTCATTATGTCACCTATGCTGGCTTCCGATTCCCAGGCCTCCTGACTCCACCTGCACTGTGCTGTGATTACAAGAGTGTGTTACCAAACTATGCTTAGAATTTTTATTTATTTATTACCTATCTATGTATATATGTGTCATCTATGTATCTATCTATATATCTATGTATCTATCTATATATCTATGTATCTATGTATGTATCTATGTATCTATCTATCTATCTATGTATCTATGTACCTATCTATGTATCTATCTAACATTATCTTACAAAAATAACAGATTTTAATAGTGTTTTGTACATATTTCATTTTAGTTGATTCTTCTCTCCTTCCCCTCCCCCTTCCTTGCTTTATTCTTTCCCCCAAGTCCCCTTTCTCCTTTGCCCTACTGTCTTCTTACCCACTCCTTTACAGTCCCCCTCATCCAATCACAAGGCCCCTTCTAATTTCCCGGCCTCTATCCGTGTTTTCCAAACCCTGGGTATTTAACAGTCAGAGGCTGGGATCCACATACGTGAGAACATATAGTGTTTGTATTTCTGAGCACATATTTATTACCTTGCTTAAAATAAGGTTTTCCAGTTCCATATATTAACATCAAATTTTAATAATTTCATTTTCTTTACAGCTGAATACAGTTCCATTGTATGTATGTACCATATTTTCATTATCTATTCATCTCTTGATGGATATCAGGCTGATTTCATTTCCTTGCTATTATGAAAAGAACCATGTGATGTTTAGTTTTGAAGGCGAAACCACGTAAAATCACTTAGGAAGAGAATCTCAAAAGGAACTGTCTAGATTAAGTTGGCCTGTGGAGGATTACATCAATCATGTTAATCAAAGTAGGAAAACCTGCCCATTGTGAGTGGCTCCATTCCCTAGGCAGAGGATCCTGTATTGTGGTAAGAGTGGGGAAAGCATGCTGATCACAAGCATCCAAGCATCCACTTGTTCCTCTTTGTGGCTTTGGGTGTGAGTTCTCTACTATGACAAACTGTGACCTGGAATTGAGAGCTAAAACAGACACTTTCCTGCTTAAGTTGCTTTTTGTCAGAATAGCTGGATCATAGCAACAGGAAATGAAATTAAGATACGCATAGATAAACATGGACATGCAACTGTCTCCATAGTAGAATGTAGAATCCTTCCGACATATGCCCAGGAGTCATATAGATGAGTTACATGGCAATTTGATTTGTTGGTTTTTTTATGGTTTTTTTTTTTGAGAAACCTCCGAAGCACTAGTACACACACACACACACACACACACACACACACACACACACACACTTTCCCCACATCCTTGCCAGCATCTGTTGTCATTTGTTTCCTTAGTGGCCATTCTTGCTGGGATGAGATGGAATCTCAAAGCAGTTTTAATTTGCATTTCTCTGATGAGTAAAGATGTTGAAGACTTTAAAAAACATGTATTGGCCCCTTGTATTCCTTCTTCTGAAAACTGTTTAGATCTCCAACCCACCTGTTGACTGGAAGCCTCGTTTCTTTATTGTTGAATTTCTGCAGCTCTTTATGTATTATGGATACCGACCCACCTGCATGCTGCCCACTTATCTGCTTCTGAGCAGAGGTTTTTAAATTTCATTTACTCCACTTGGGGCTGTTTCCTGTGCTGGGGTTTGATTCAGAAATTCACCTATTCTTATGCCCTGAGTATCTGGCTCATTGTGAGTCCATGTTTGTCCAGGGTGAGGATGTGGATGGAACTCCGCCCTTCTGCAGGAGGATACCCAGTTTTGTCAGTAGTACTTACTGAAAATGCCTTTTTCAGTAAGTTGAAAAAGTTGTTGTTTTTCAGTGCATTTTCTTAATGTTGATGTTAGAAAGGCAGAAGTCTTAATGTTTTTATAAAGTAAAACTCACCAGTTTTGAGCACTCCCAATGCCCCGTGCACTTCCTTCTGTATTCACAGAAGTTTTCTAAATGAAAGGTTATTTGTGGCTATTGTATAGAAAATGACACCGAAATTGAGAGGGATTAAACTGGGTGAGTGTTAAGAACTGAAGTACGAGTATAACAAACAGCACTGGGCATCAATCCAGGCACGCATGATGCCAGGGCACAGATCTTCTTTTACCACATAATAAACTTCAACAGAACCTGTATTTGAACCTTGACTCCTTGTCTAATTAATGATGACTCTGGAGAAGTGACTCAACCTTTGACCTCTAGCTCTCCTGACTAAGCACGGACCTAAGCTGCAGCAGGAGAACAAACGTGTGCAGCTTTTTACACGGGTTCTTGGGATTTGAACTCAGGTCCTCACACTTGCAAGCACTCTTTCCCACCGGCCTCTCTCCCCAGCCCAGAGATGGTATAATTGTATCCAACATTCTTTTCAAATACAAAGCCTACTTCCCTTGGATGTTCATAATCCAAAATCTCTTTGTTATTTTCTGTGGCCTTTTAATATCTGTTGGTAAATACAGAAAACTGGTCACATGCGTGGGTAGAGTTGACCTAACTGGGGTGGCAGAGAATGATGATACAACACTCACACGTACAAGCTGGAATCTGGAGGGCTGTGTGCTCTGGTGCAGACGCACCAGCACCAGCGGCAATGCAGACACTCGGCACGTTTGTTTTATGAATCACGGAGGCAGGTTTACCGCAGAGCTGAAGAGCCACAGGCCGGTTAGCTGATCTCAGGAGGTCTCTCTGGGGGAGCAGTGTCAGGCTGCAGCAGTCTGGGAGGACGCCTTACCATTTCCACGGGTCTGAGGCATTAGGGTCCTTGACATGGCTGGGCCTGTGTCAACAATGCACATTCATTCAGGACCTCTTCTGCTCCCCACAGTCTCACATGACCTAGCAATGTGGGATAAACCCTGGTAGGAGTGATGTGCCAATGACCCGCTCAGGCAGAGGTCACAGCTGTGAGGTGCTGGAGGAGTATGGATCCCACCCTGTGCCAAGTGACACTGTGGCAGGAGACTGCCAAGTTAAGGGTCTGAACCATCGGTTCAGTAAGACTGACACCAGCCTCTGATCCTTTCTGTAGTCAGCTTTCTCCAGATCCTCAAGTCGGCAACACCGTGTGGGACAGATTCCTTTTTTTTTTTTTTTTTTTTTTTTTAAAGATTTATTTATTTATTATTTATACAGCATGTATGACTGCAGGCCAGAAGAGGGCACCAGATCTCATTACAGGTGGTTGTGAGCCACCATGTGGTTGCTG
The DNA here is from genome assembly GCF_949786415.1 of Peromyscus eremicus. Classification (NCBI taxonomy): domain Eukaryota; kingdom Metazoa; phylum Chordata; class Mammalia; order Rodentia; family Cricetidae; genus Peromyscus; species Peromyscus eremicus. The sequence continues at coordinate 94,680,596 of NC_081426.1, forward strand.
GGAATTGAACTCAGGACCTCTGGAAGAGCAGCCAGTGCTCTTAACCTCTGAGCCATCTCTCCAGCCCCCAGATTCCTTTTTGGTTAGTAGGAAACTGGTTTTCTTTCCAAACATTCTTTCTCACATCATTCCTGGGTGTATGGATAGTCATTTGAATTAAAGATCAGAGGCACTGGAGGTTAATGAGTTCACTAAATAGGTTTGATTTCTTTTCTCTAAAATTATTATCATTGTGTATACTTATCATGTATGTGTGGGTACTCATGCCACAGTGCAAGTGTGGGGGTCAGAGGACAAGGGTTCAAGAATCCAATTCAGGTTGCCATGCTCTGTGGGGCAAGCATGTTTACCCACTAAGCCGTTGTCTTAGTTAGGGTTTCTATTGCTGTGAAGAGACACCGCGACCACAGCAACTCTTGTACAGGAAAACATTTAATTGGGGCTGGCTTACGGTTTCAGAGGCTCAGTCCATTATCGCCATGATGGGAAGCAAGGCAGCACGCAGACAGACATGGTGCTGGAGAAGGAGCTGAGAGTTCTACATCTTCCTGAGGCAACAGGAAGTGGCCTGAGACACTGGGTGTGGCTTGAGCATATGAGACCTCAAAGCCCACCCCCACGGTGACATACTTCCTCTGAAAGGCCACACCTCCCAACAGTGCCACTCCTTATGGGGGCCATTTCCTTTCAAACCACCACAGCCATTATGTCAGCACTTCATTGGTTTGGAAGGGGAGTAAAATGAGTCAGAGCTCTTAGAACTGGGGTTACTGTCCATTGTAAGCTGCTATGTGGGCGTTGGGAATCAAACATGGGTCCTCTGTAAGAGTAGCAAATACTCTTAACTGCTGAGCCATTTCACAGCCACCTGGAATCTAGAATTTTTTATTGTTTTTAAATTTTTATTTTTCCCCCACCATTCTACTACTATTAAGTCAAAGGATAACTGTCTGTGATTTTACATTGTTAAGTTTCAAACCCAGACCTGGCCTACAGGCTCTCCCAGCACTTCCCAGTCCCTACCTGATACGGGGTGTGGCTGGCATACTGGTCCCTACAATGAACTCTCCAGGCCAGGGGTTGGGCTGCCCTGACCCCAGAGGCTCTTTCCTACATAATCCAGCTGTTTTGGTTATCTGCCCCTTGGCCTCCTGGCTGCTCCACCTGGTCCCCCTCTCCCCCTCCCCGTTTCCCCACAAGCTCAGGTGGCCACTCTGGACTTCCCCAGATGCCTCTGCCTCTGGCTCTGTTCTCCCTTTTATCCACTATAAACTGTCTCCTCCACCTAGGAGCATTTATGTCCTTAGCTTTCCTTCTTCTTTTTTTTTTTTCATTCATACATTCCAAGTTTCTACTTTTTTTAGATTAAAAAATTAGTGTGTATTCATTGTAAAATGGGTTTCATAATGACATTTTAATTCCAGTCTATCATGCACTTTGACCATATTCACTCCCAATTGTCTCTCTTTCCTTGAGTTTCTTTCAACACACACACTCCATGTGTGTATATACACACACCTAGATTCAACCTGAAGGGATGCCTGGTCTCTGTCTTATTTCACATAACATCTCCTAACTAATGACATCATTTCTTTTTTCCAACACACACACACACACACACACACACACACACACACACACACACACCATATTTTCTTACCCTGTTCATCTGTTGAGGATGGATACCTAAGCTTTGGTACGTTGTCTGCTGTGAATTAGTGCTGCTGTAAGCAGGAATGTGCAAGAGTCTCTGTGGGGTCTCAGATTACTTAGACAATATACCAGAAGTGATAAGGTTGGCATGGTTTTCTATCTTTAGGGGGTGTGGTAGCTGGCTCCTACAGACTCATATGTTTGAATGGGAATGGCACTACTAGGAGGTGCGGCCTTGTTGGAGGAAGTGTGCCACTGTGGGGGCAGGATTTGAGGTCTCATATATGCCTGAGCTATGGCTCGTGTGGGACACAGTTCTGTGGTGGTATTGTGTTCCCCAAAATATTGTGTACTCTAATAAACTTATCTGGGGTCAGAGAACAGAACAGCCACTAGATATAGAGACCAGAAAATAGCATTCACACCTTTAATCCCATCACTTTGGAGGCAGAGATCCATCCAGATCTCTGTGAGTTTAAAGCCACAGTGGAAACAGTTAGGCATGGTGACTCACGCCTTTAATCCCAAGAAGTGAGCCTTTAATCCCAGGAAAAGATGGCAGGAAGCAGAAAGGTATATAAGGCGTGAGGACAAGGAACTAAGGCTGGTTAAGCTTTTAGTCTTCTGAGCAGCAGTTCAGCTGAGATTCATGCTGGATGAGGGCACAGAGGCTTCCAGTCTGAGAAATCAGGATCAGCTGAGGAACTGGTGAGGCGAGGTTATCTGTGGTTTGTTCTGCTTCTCTGATCTTCCAGCATTCACCCCAATACCTGGCTCCAAGTTTGTTTTTATTAATAAGAACTTTTAAGATTCCTGCTACATGGTTCACTTCCTGTTGCCTGTGGATCAAGCAGTAGAACTCTCAGCTCCTTCTCCAGCACCGTGTCTGCCTGCATGCCACCATGCTTCCCACCATGACAACAATGGACTAAACCTCTGAATCTTTAGGCCAGCCCCAATTAAATGTTTCCCTTTATAAGAGTTGCCATGGTCATGATGTCTCTTCACAGCAATAGAAATCCTAAGACAGGAGTTTTGTTGTGTTTTGTTTTTTGAATTTCTACACTTGCCGAAGTAACCTCACTGGCAGTTAGTGAAGGTCCTCTTCCCCACATTATCGCCAGTATTGGTTACTGTTTATTTTCTTAATGATAGTCATCCTCTCTAGGGCAAGACAGAATCTCAAAGTAGTTTTGATTTGCATTTCCCTAATGGCTAACGAAGTTGGAGTCACACACACACACACACCACAGAGAGAGAGAGAGAGAGAGAGAGAGAGAGAGAGAGAGAGAGAGAGAGAGAGAGAGAGAGAGGGAGAAGTGTTTTATATATGGGCACTATGTATGTGCCTGGTGCCCACAGAAATCAGAAGAGGGCATCAGGTCCCCTGAAACTGGAGCTATGGATGGTTGTGAGTCACCAATGAGAGCTAGGAACTAAAACCTGGGTCCTCTGTAGGAGCAACAGGCTCTCAACTGTGTAGCCACATCCCCAGCCTCTGGTGCTGGTGTTTTGGTTTTTGTGGGGTTTTTTTTGAGAGACAGGGTCTTACTGTCTCTATAATGCTGGCTGGCCTTAGATTTACAGAGATCCACCTGCCTCTGCCTCCTGAGTTCTGGCATTAAAGGTGTACTCCACCACACCCTGCTTTTTTCAGGAGCTTGACTGGCTCCATGTACTTCATCTTTTGAGCATGCCCATCTCTTCACTCACTTGATTTGGTGGAAGCACACAATTTACCCTTCTATTTCTACATACCTTTAGATGCATTTTCTGTGGGCTTCTCATCCTGGGAGGCTAATCGTCATTACCAGCTAGCCTGGGTTTAGAGTGAGCATGAGAACTCACCTCTGGATGTGCGCATGAGGGTGGGGTCTGGTTCTGAATGGAAAGAAGAAAGCAAGCTCAGCTTAGCTCATTTCCCACTGCTTTCCCACTGCGAGCATCAGGTGATCAGCCTCCCTCAGATTCCTGCTGCCATCCTGCCCCACCATGCTGAGCTGCATCCTCAAACTGAGGCAGAATAAATCCTCCTTGAAGTTGCTTTTTAGTAGGGATTTTGTCAAAACAAGGAAATGGTAATTAATAGACTAGTTTAATATTTCTCATTAAGATTTTCCCTAGCCTCTTTCCCCACAACAGCCTAATGATTATTTCAATCTCTCTTGGAAATCACTTACTATATCTTAGTTTCTGGAAGCCACGTTCCTGATCACACTTGCCAAGCCTCCAATGACTTTATCCATCATTCAACCTCAAGCTGTTTAAGGAAGTATTCTATTTGGGCTTGCAAGATAGCTCTAGTGCTTGCCTGCAATGTGAAGAATATGGACCCCCCAGAACCCACAAAAAAGTAGGGTGGTGGCCACCTGGAAACTCAGGAGGCACAGACAGCATTCCCAGGGCAAGCTGGCTGGCTAGACTAGCCGACATTGGCAAGCACCAGGTTCAGTGAGAGACACTGCCTCAATAAAGTGGAGACTGGAAAAGACATCTTACATCAACTTTGAGACACACACACACACACACACACACACACACAGGAACTCCCACCTTGCAGAGGGTAGGGTAGACAGGCTTTAGTCCACACATAGCGCCATCTGGTGGCTCTACACCCAAACATGCCTTTTCCTCTGGCCTCCATTTGTAAAACTTGGGATATGAGAAACAGAATTACAGCTTCTATTTGGCTGTACTGTGTTTGGAAATTATACACCTACAACTACTCACCCTGGCAGTGGCCCACCTGACCATGCATTCTAGAATGGGGGAAATTGCTTGTTGCAGAAGACCTCCAGGGAGGCAATGCCTTTGTGTTTGCCTATGTGATTTCATGTGCACCACACGCAATCAGGAACCCTTGGAGACCAGAACAGGGCACTGGGTCCTAGGGCACTAGAAAGAGTTACAGGTGGTTGTGAGGTACTGTGTGTGTAAGAACTGATCACCAGTGCCCTGCAAAAGCAGCAAGCTCTTAACTGTGGAGCCTTCTCTCCAGCCCAGGACTGGACAGAACTCTTAACAAACGATGTCCATTAAGAATCAAAGGACAAGCATTGAAGACTCTGAGGTCGTCAGTACAACCCTTGACACCAAAGAGCACCAAAAAAAGACTAAAATCACCCAAACCTAACACCAAAATTTTATGTGGACCTTGTTGATGATTTTATTTGGGCATAAGTCCTTTGTTAGTGGGAAAGAGAGAATTTCATGTGGTCTAATGTGTGACTAACTCCTGCCCAGCCTAAGTCAAATACACCTCCCCAACAGGAAGTGCTAGTCATTTACTTACTACATGAAAACGTCTCAACTGGTAGTCTCTCTCAGCGACATTGTTGCTGTTCAGCACTGTGCAGCGGGAAGGTGTATTTTGAGGAGTCAGAGAACGCAGATGAAAATCCAGTATGAGTTGGCACTCGCTTGGACCTTTGTTCTCCTATGCCTTTCTCCTGGTCTTAAAATGTCACCTGAGGATTGTTATCAAAATCAGTGCACAGACGTGGCAATGTGTTACCATCAACATTATCAGTAATTTCTTATCAGTGTAGATATCATGGTGATTATGTTCTCAAAATCCATTGCTTTCTCCTCTGAAGTGCAGGGGGACATTTTTGCAGCCACTGAGTGGTTTTTTCAAACTAGAGACAGCAAGAGTTCAAAAGCAGATGCACGTGCCTGCTAGTTTTATGTAACTTGACACAGGATAGTCATTTCAGAATGAACCTTGATTAAGGTCTCAAGCCAGGCAGTGGTGGTGCACGCCTTTAATCCCAGCACTCAGGAGGCAGAGGTAGGTGGATCTCTGTGAGTTCAAGGCCAACCTGGGCTACAGAGTAAGTTCCAGGACAGGCTCCAAAGCTACACAGAGAAACCCTGTCTTGGGGAGGTGGGGGAGGAAGAAAGAAGGAAGGAAGGAAGGAAGAAAGGAAGGAAGGAAGGAGAGAGAGAGAGAGAGAGAGAGAGAGAGAGAGAGAGAGAGAGAGAAAAGTCTCCTACCAGACCAGCTTGTGGGCAAGCCTGTAGTGAATTTTCTTGACTGATAATGTGAGTGGGTCTGCCCCACATGGGGTGGGGCCACCCCTGGGCCCATGGTCCTCGATAGTATAAGAAAATAGTTGATGGAGCAGTGTTCTGCCACGGCCTCAGCATCAGTTGTTGCCTTGAGTTCCTGTGAGATGAAACAAACCCTTTCCCCCAAGCTACTTTTGGGGAGGAAAGCAATGGAAAAGATAACCGGAAATTCCAGTTCTTACATAATGGTTTATAGGTAGGAGCTCAAGCCATCGGGCATCCCAGCATGAGCGAAGTTGTAAGCTATACCTCTGCAATCCCAAAGCTATGTGCAGGTTTAAGAATGAAGATACAGTGAGTACACTGTAAACCAACAACCAGCTAGAAATAGAGAAACACGGCATGAAGTTGCTCTTGGTATGTAATTCAGTTTCTCATATCCCAAAAACCGGCCACTATACATATTTCCAGGCAGGGTTTTATTCAGGGCGATGTTAACCAGTATGTTATGACTCATAAACACCAGCATTAAATAAAAATAAAACATGCTTCCAAGCTTCTTGTTTCTAAGATGGGGTCTCCCTGTGCTGTTTCAGTTGGCCTCATGCCGTGGATTCAAGCGATCTGCCTGCCTCAGCCTAAGTAGGTCATACTTACTGCTCCTGAGCATCAGATCTTTTGATTTGCGAAGTCAAATGCTTTCACTTTTCCTCAGTCAGACACGATAAGGGCTTGGCTGATATTATGACAAAAAGCAGCGTGAAGGATCATCGCCCCAGTAGAGCTTTTAGGATTTCAAGAGCGGATCTCAGAGGAGCCATTCACCTGACCTGCATCTGCGGTTCTGCCACACGGCATGAAGTTGCTCTTGGTACGGACAACAGCAGCTGCTGATGTTGATGCTCCTCACGTCTGCTGCTCTGTGTGTGTGACAAAGGACGCTGGTGAACTGCAGCAGTGAGAGGTGAACCTGCACAACTTCCCAACCCCCAGTGAAACCACAGTGAGAGAACTTACACTAGTAAAATGCACAAGGCAACAAACCAGGTACCTGTAACCACATCGGAGCATCGGCTGGGAAACCACACATTAAATATCAACTATTTAATACAGTAATTGCACAGGACTGAAGTCTCCTGTTATTATTAGTCTCGAATTAGTGATTCTTTAAACAGGGTTTCTCTGTGTAGCCCTGGCTGTCCTGGAACTCTCACTGTAGACCAGGCTGGTCTTGAACTCACAGATATCCACCTGCCTGAGTGCTGGGATTAAAGCATGCACCACCACCACCTGACTGAATTAGTGATTCTTAAGGTAGAAGAGGGCAATAGATTGCTTGCTTGACACCTAAAAATTCTAATCTAATGCACCACAAATATATCCCTGGATCCACAGCAGCAGAAACTTCCCCTGTTGGGTATTCTTTCTCTCTGATCCAACATCCTGAGGACCCAAGCCCTCAAAGCCACACACCCCTGGCACTGGCTCTTATTCTTGCAGCTCTTGGTCCTGAAGACCGTGGTTCTTATAGAGTCAGTGGGCATTCTATGAAAAGGATACAGCCTAGGAGGGAATCCAGTAAAGAAAAGTGAAATTTGTAGGAAAGTGCAGTTCTCACACTTCATCAAAGCAGCTTTTTGTGCAGTAGGTGCAGACCATTACAGGAAGTCAGAGCTGACCAGGGCACACATCTACAACACAAACCCAAGGCTCAGGGAACATTGGGGAAAAGGAGGTGGAAAGATGGTAAGAGCCAGAGGGTCAGGGAGTCCTCTGCACCCGTGGAGTCTGGGTGTCCTAAACAAGACCCGGACAGTAACACCATCCGTTGACATGCCAACGTGGATGGAGGAAATCTCACAAGGCCCTGCCTTTAAGGGAAGAGCTAGGGCCGTTAATGACTGCTGAGAGAAGGAGAAGCCCCTTTCCTCAGCGACGAGCCCACTCAGTTATCCAGTACCAAGTGGTCATCCCAAACACAGACACAAGTGAGCACAAGAGCAGACTCAGCAGGTTGTATCTATACATCTGTATGTGTGGGTCTAAGTAACAATTATTACAGTTAAGGGGGGGACACAGCAGAGCTGGAAGTGAAGGGGAAAAATTCTCAAAAACAAATCCTATTGATGCCTGTTTGTCTAGAAATACACTGCAGGAGGCAGATGCTCAAAAACTGTTCCGATAGATGCCAGTGACAACTAAATTTAATGCAAAATTGTGTCAACCAAGAGAGCCAAAAAACGAAGACTCTGACACTCTCCAAAAGCAGCTTCCTGAGAAGCTAATTAGCTAAATGCTGGTCTCAGGCTAACAATCCACGCTTCCCTCTCTTTGCTCTTATTTGGTGTCTGTACTGATGACCCACACCACAGAGTCTCAGTCCTGTGTAACTTACCACCCCTCCTATAGGGTTCCCCATGTCAAGATAATGTTTTAAGGGATAGAATGTTTTTTAAAAGATTTCACAGAAACTTACTTCAGGCACTAATATTCTTCCAATTCTTGGCCCAAATCCCTGATACAAAGCACACATTCAGTTCTTATTGTTTGGAACTCAGGGGAGATAGAGAACAGCTGGTCATCATCTTCTGCATAATGCCCTTTGCATTTGGAGCTGAGTGGGGTTTACACTCATGGCAGAAGCCTAGGGGCTAGCATTCAGCTGGCCCAGGCTTTATTCAAAACTGCTATTACCCAGTCCACTGCTCTTCAATTTCAAATGCCCCCTACACCAGCGTCAGTGGTTCCTGTGGCCAGAGACATTGCATGAAGACACTCTTTGGACATCTCCATTCACCTCATCAGCTTTGTTGTCTTTTGACTCCAGTTATTTGGGTTAATTCTGTCAACACAATAGATGAGGCAAGTTATCCATGCCTGCAGATCCAACGTGGCCCCGTGTATGAAGGCTTTCTTCAGGATACTGTTCTATTTACTTCATTAGTCATAAGTTCCATTGCTGTTTCCTAACCAACGACTCATATAAAGTAAGTGGCAGTAACCTCAGAACTTGTTTTCTGAGTTTTTTTTTCCTCTCATAAGAATCTTTGAGTCTGCTGTACTTACAAAATGTGGTTTATATTTTCCTTTGTTTCTATCAATTGCAGCTCAGCTCCCAAATAAGGCTTCATTTTATTCCAAAAAAGGGTCAGTTTCATACAATAAAATACAATGTGCACATACTACTATTTCTGTGGCATCCATCTTGTCAGACCATTAAAGGGCTTCTTCAGGACTAACTGGGGTCTGTGGACTAGGAGATGCTTCCTAAATAACAGATAGATAATAGAGTTTCAGTCCTTCCAGCAGTCTGACAGAGGAGAGAAACAGAGCTGAAGGAAGAATACTTTCCGTGCAGCAAATCATACGGCTGCTTCTGAAACGTAGGACTTCCAAAACCATCTGAAGGAAGCCAGAAGGCTCCATCTCAGGGACTGAGAGACTGGGTGCGACATCTGAGAGCAGTTCAAGGCATGTAACAAAAGCTCAAATGAAGGTGTCTGTCAACAACCGGGGTTCTCAGGAAGTTGCCGTGGTGAACTAAAGACTGAAATGGTTTCGCTAAATAAAGTTTTCTTCTATATTATATCTTGTAGAGGACAAATTTTAAAGCACACGAAAGATCAATGAATGTCCAGAGGTCTCCCAGAAGTCTTTGTCAGTGTTGTCTTAATTCCCACAACAAAATTTTCAGAAAATCGGGGTGATGCTCACACTTAGCAGTGAGAGGAAGATGCGCTTATGCCTAAGCATATTCGGTGCATCCCACTGGGGTACGGCCCACTCGGTAGGATGTGTTCCTTGAATCCAGGGACAGATGGTGGCCACAGTAGTTTTTTGCTAGAATACATTTCCATAGAGGATGATGTCGCATTCAACTCGGTGTCCAGGCTGACGCTGACTGCAACTCAGTCACGGTATTTAAATCACATTAAGACTCTTTTGTTTACGGCTTGCCTTGTGATTTTGCCTGGCTTTTAAAAAAATATCTGCCAGCCTCCATGTGGCGATTATGACATGCTACCAGGGAGGCTTTTTATTTTTGCCAAAATGAACTCTGCACCTCTTTCAGAAGTACTGTGTCCAAAAAATGTTACATAAACCAATTATAATTAAACATAAACAATTACAATTAGACCTAAGTTTAATGAAAAGATACTTTTCATAAGCCACTTTAAATACTCCCGCCGCTTTTGCAATGGCCTACCTTTAAAGGGGGAAGGACAAAAGGACATGCTGTAAGCTCCCCAGGGTGAGAGAAGGCAATGGCAGTGTGAACTCTGTGTTTGGCTAACACAGGAACAGCACAAGCAGACACCTGCTTTAGCAATGCCCCTCCTCGAAGCTTTCTCCCATCTACAGACTTCTGATACGCCACTGTAGTCACTATCATGCCGACTCTGTGCCATCGGCAGACCGGTTACATGTATTAACAGCTCCCCCCTGTGATGCTACTCACTTCATAACCTCCTCCACACAAAAGACAGAACCAGCCTTGACCTCCGTACCAATGAACTTACACAAAGGGCAAGAGAGACCAGGGTCCCAAGGCTGGCCTTAAACTTGTAATCCTTCAGCCTCAGGAGTGCTGGGATCACATGTCTATAAGACCACGCTCTGGTCAGCTACTTCAATTTTCACATTTAGAGGATAATTATTAGCATGTAGGACAGTCCAATAAACTACAAGGAAAAATAACCGATTTGAAGCAGCCTAGAGCCAGAGAAAGGAAATCAATAGAAAATGCCCTTAAGGGCTAGAGAGAAGGCTCCGCAGTTAAGATCATTGCTGCTCTGACAGAGGGCCTGGCTTCGGTTCCCAGGACCACACAGTGGCTCACAACTGCCTACAACTCCAGTTCCGGATCCTCTCTTCCTGCCTCCATGGGCACCTACACTCATTCACATATATACGGTGGCACACAACATACACACAAAATTTTTAAATGTCCTTAATAAAATGCTAGAAAAGAAAAACACAAAAATGAGAGTATTTCAGAGGTTTAAAACCCACATGTGTGCACACACACACACTTACAACTACTTCTTAGTAATGCTAGTCCTAAAATAGGATTTTGTTACAAAAATTGAGACTCTCTGTGTGTGTGTGTGTGTGTGTGTGTGTGTGTGTGTGTGCATGACTTTACCATGCATGTGCAGGGGCACTTGAGACCAGAGGGGATCAGAGCCCTACAAGTGGAGTTACAGATCACCGTGAACCACCACATGGGTGATAGGAATCAAGTCTGGTCCTCTACAAGAGCAACAAGTGCTCAAACTGTTGAGCCCTCTTTCCAGCCCCTGGTGTACAGTCAGTCTCAAATGATGGCTTTGAAAGCGGATGGTTCCCATAAGTCCAGTATTTGTACATCTCAAATACAAAGCAGAACCAAGAAGGGAAGACTGATTAACAGATAGTGGGGCTTCTCGGAAGGAGAAAAGGGAACAGATGAGGGGAAACGTTAGTCACTAGGTAAAGGCAGAAAATTGTATCTGAGTTAAGGAAAGCCTGGAATCAATTTCAGGCTGATACGCACGCAAGCATGCATGCACATTTCCGCACTTGTGTGCTATGCTTAGTAAAGCTCCTGAATGCTAGGGATGAACAGGAAGCTTTCAGACACCCAGGCAGACAGAATTACCTAAGGAAGTAAGTCCAACTGAAGCAAAAGGAAAACAGAAACTAGAAACGACTCCTCATATAGAATGAGACAAAAATATTGGAGAATCGGACACACTTAAATTAAGACATAGATTCAGCCAGGCATGGTCGCACACACCTTCAGTCCCAGCACTCTGGAGGATGCGGAAGCAGAGCCTGGTCTAAGCAGCAAACCCCAGGCAGGCAGGAACAGAGTGAGAACCCATCTCAAAAGTAAGTAAGTAAATAAACAAATGATTTCTCAGGATTATGAAAAAGGGTCTTAGGATTTTTAAGACAGAGGGTAGTATAGTCACTGTCGAGATCACATTGTGAGCAGGTACTGAAGGGTGATAGTATTTCAGACAGAGGTTAGTAAAGTCATGAGCACATAAAAAAAAAAAATCAGAGTCTGTTGTGCCAGTTATGAAGTAAATGCTGTTCTGATTTAGAGAAGAGAAAAGAAAGAAAAAGGTCAACAGAGCCCCTACAGAGGCAGACCCCAGGTACTGGAGAACTTGCTACAGGACAAAGTAAATGGTGGTGACACTGATGACTGTCCACTGGAAGGAGACACAGTGGACTCCTATGCTGTGGTGTAAGGAATGGACTGAAGGTCACTACAGACGAAGGAACTTCAGGAAGGGCGTGTGGCACCTGAGGAAGAGGGCGTTTCTAAACCGTATGGCGGGAACCAGTGCAAATGCCCCTACGTCCGGCCATGAACGGGTATTTCATTTGTCTCAAAGGGAAGTCTCAAAATGAGTAAGGCAAGGCTAGAAGACATCAGACAAGAAGGAGAAAAAGACGTCTTTTCTTTTGGTATCTGAAATACCGAACAATTAGAATAGAACAATTAGTTATGAATTTCTTTATACTTAAAAACGGTGTTTGGGAATATAGAAAGCAAAGTGGAGGGTGGTGATGAACTGACCAAACTGCACCAGTACTGTGACCCTAACTCACCTTCCAGAATCTAACGGTAAAGCAGAAACTGTAGGACATAATAGAGACCATTTTAATGGCTTCACTTAAATCCTGAAGATGCATGATATAAATCACAAATAAAGCATATGTATATAAACCATTTACAATGCATACAAAATTCAGTAATCTAAAACCCAGAGATTACATTGTTTTCAAATATATTACCAACATATAAATTTGTATCTTAAACCCAGAGAAAATTTTTATAAATTCTCCTGTGTTGGCTAGTTTTATGTCAACTTGACTCAGGCTATAGTTATCTGAGAGGGGAGAGCCTCAATTGAGAAAATGCCTCAGTAAGATCCAGCTGTGGGGCATTTTCTTAATTAGTGATTGACGGGGAAGAGCCCAGTCCACTGTGGTGCTACCTCTGGGCTGGTGGTCCTGTGTTTTATGCCTTCAGGTTCCTGCCCTCTTGAGTCCTGTCCTTCAGTGATGGACTACAAGGTGGAAGTGTAAGCTAAATAAACCCTTTCCTCCACAGCTTGCTTTTGGTCATGGTGTTTCATCAGAGCCATAGAAACCCTATTGATAGCCCTCATGCAGAAACTGGTTAAAAAGGAATCAATTCTGAAGTGCCTTGTAATGAGTAAATAGTGATATCTCTAATGCATCTACACCTGCGATATCAAATGGATACACACGGAAACAACCTCCTGGGTATTTACTAGGAATCAAAAAAGGCTGGAAAGGATCAAAGTTGAGCTGATGAATAAAATACCAACAGTGGGTTTTCCCTGGGAAAGTAACAGAAGTAGATTTTAAAGAAACAAGTCTAATGACCCATGATTGTAGGAGAAACCACTCACTGGTGAGGTAGGGAGGCAGTACGCTTCACACAGTGAAGACTTTCCAAAGTGTGCATAAAGTCAAGCATCACAGCATTTTCTGAGGCTAGCACAACTCAGTTTTTAACACAAAACCCAGACAAGTGAAACTGAAGTACAGATCAAAATTACCAGTCACACACAGGAAAAGTTTCAAGGAAACAGATGTAAATCAAGTCCATAGTATTAATGTAGGGAGAAATTTAAAGACAGCCAATTACTGTATTTTATAAACATCATCAAGTTAAAGAAAACTGACGTGACAATCTGAAGAAGTGGAGAAGCAGCTGCTGAAGCTGACTGCTGTCTTCACCAGAGAGCAAACTCTTACCCACTAAGAACTTGGATGGTGGCACACAAGTCTGCCTATTACAGGCAGAGCCAGGAGAGCAACAGCAGGTGTCTCCTTGATGACGTCAACTGTAAACCAAGAGGCACATACCAGTTTTCCAGATGATATGACTGACAGCAAATTTCAAGGGAATTAAGTGAAAAACTACAAGAGTTCAACAAGACAGACAGACAGAAACTGACAGACGAAAACTGGCCCCCAGGAGAGTCACAGTCTTAGATCCTAACAGAATGAGAGAACTTGGGGAGGAAACCATAAAGAGAACTGAGAAGAAGATATGGCATTCTTAATAAAGAAAACACAAGACTTCCTTGTCACACATAAAACATAAGGCAAAATCCTCCCAGGCTCCTATGGTGCAAGACTGTGACCTCACCATCCCCGGGTTACAGCATCCTTCCAAGAGTCTCCTCAGGGTGCTCCATAGCCATTTGTCAAGGACAGAACAAGGAGAAATGGATTTTTTTTTTTTTTTAAAGATTTATTTATTTATTATGTATACAGCATGTGTGCCTGCAGGCCAGAAGAGGGCACCAGATCTTGTTACAGATGGTTGTGAGCCACCATGTGGTTGCTGGGAATTGAACTCAGGACCTCTGGAAGAGCAATCAGTGCTCTTAACCTCTGAGCCATCTCTCCAGCCCGAGAAATGGATTTTATAGCTCTTTAAATCTGCCTTTAAGTTCTCATTTGCTTTATGATTGTTTTGTGTTTTACAAGGTGTAAACTATAGCCCAAAGATCTTCAAAGAGAATGGAAGTGAAAAAAAAAAAAATACAAAATCCCACTCTATGGCGGTATTGTGTTCCCTAAAATATTGTGCACCCTAATAAACTTATCTGGGGTCAGAGACAGAACAGCCACAATATTAAACATAGAGGATAGGCAGTGGTAGCACACGCCTTTAATCCTAGCATTCCAGAGTCAGAAATCCATCTGGATCTCTGTGTGTTCAAGGATACAGCCAAGCATGATGACTCACGCCTTTAATCCCAGAAAGCGAGCCTTTAATCCCAAGGAAGTGATGGCAGATAACAGAAAGGTATGTAAAGCATGAAGTCCAGAAACTAGAAGCATTTGGCTGGTTAAGCTTTTAGGCTTTCGAGCAGCAGTTCAGCTGAGATCCATTTTGGATGAGGGTACAGAACCTTCCAGTCTGAGGAAACAGGATCAGCTGAGGAACGGGCAAGGTGAGGTTAGCTGTGGCTTGTTCTGCTTCTCTGATCTTCCAGCATTCACCCCAATACAAGGCCTCAGGTTTGATCTTATTAATAAGACCATTTAAGATTCCTGCTATACCACTCGGAAAACTTATATTAAGATTTCTGAAAACCTGGAATACCTGGGGCTATGTCAGGTCCCCAAGAACTGGAGTTCCGAGTTGTTTTAGGTTCTGGGAACCTGTCAGGTCTCATGGAAGAACAAGTGCACTTCTGGTCTCTAAGGGCACACACACTAAATTCACATAAACAAAAATAGAGCTTTAAAAAATGCTGAATTAGTAAACAAAACTTTACACAGCATTAAAAACAAGGCAGTAAAGAAATAATTGAGCTAAAATCTAGAAAAGAGATGCCAGTTCAGCCACTTGTAGTGTTGCTCGAATGTTAAAGAGCTTTAAATAAAAAAACCCGGAGCCAGATATTGGGGTCAACGCTGAAAGATCAGAGAGACAAAGGAACAAGCCACTGCCACGTCTCACCTCGCCAACTCCACGAATCCTCTGACTGAATATGAGTCCTTAGCTGAAAGCTCTCCAGCCGAAAGGCCTCTGGTTCCTGTCTCCTCACACCTTATATACCTTTCTCTGCCCGGCCATCACTTCCTGGGACTAAAGGCTTGTGTGCTTCCCAAGCAAAGGCATGAGATCTCAACTGCTGGGATTAAAGGTGTGTGCCACCATTGCCTGGCTCTGTTTCTCTCCTAGACTGAGTCAATCTCATGTAGTCCAGGGTGGCTTTGAACTCAGAGATCCAGACGTCTCTGCCTCCAGAGTGCTGGGATTAAAGGTATGTGCCACCACTGTCTGACCTCTACGTTTAATCTAGTGGCTTGTTCTGTTCTCTGATCTTCAGGCAAATTTTATTAGGGTTCACAATCTATCACCACACTGTAGGGAAACCTTCGCTTCTTTCCTGGGTGGAAGAAAGCTCTGGAACTGTTCTCATGGTCGCAGGGGACCAATCAAGACAAAACTATACAGAACAGAAACAAGCCAGGCGTAAACTAGTCTTGCTATAACAGCGACCTCCGTGCCTAACTTTGAGTCATCTGATTATGCCAAATAAACTCAGAACTTAACTTGATTAAAGTACTGTAAAGCAGCACATCCTGAACACTCAGTAAAGTGAATAAAAATATTAATGAAGTTAAGATGCTCTTGGGGGCAGAAAGAAGGCTCAGTGGTATAGTGCTCATGCTGTTCTTATAGAACACTCAGGTTTGATCCCCAGTACCCACATGGTTGTTCACAACCATCTGTAGCTCCAGTTTCAGGGGTCTGCCACCCTCTATTAACCTCCACTGGTATACATACACACAAACATACAAACAAATCTTTCTTGAAAAGGTTTATCTTAAAAAGATGCTATCTTAGGCTGCAAGATGGTTAGTTTTCAAATATAATGTTCAGCAAATAGGCAAGCACTCAGCACAGAGCAAGACAAGACCACAGCACACCGCACAGCTTGGGACAAGGCACAGAAAAGGCAGCTAGCAATAGAATCTGGTCCACAACCATTTCAGATTCCCGACTTCTCAGTGGCAGAATACAACCTACCCAAAGGGAGAGGTGTGCATGTGCGCGCGAGCTTAAACAATAAAGTGTATCTGAAGAGAGAACCAACTCTTCTAGACCCGAGTATCATTACAAAACCAGGATAGCAGTGGGTGGCGGAGAATGAGTGAAACGGGAGGGAAGTCAAGAGACAGAAAAGACAAACTGCTGCCTGGGGAACGGGGGCCGATCCCACGTCGTAGGAGAAAACACCTTGTCCTCTGTGGTCTGAGGGCACCACACAAGTAATGCATATAGAAATATTAAAAATGAGGTTAAAAAATCCCACAGGACACAATGAGAAGGACTTAGCACATATTTACCTGGAATCTCAAAAGAACAAGAGACAGAAAATAGTTTAGAGATAGGAAATTTCCAGAACTCAAAAAAAAAAAAAAAAAATCCTGATGGGCGTGGTGGTGTACGCCTTTAATCCCAGCACCTGGGAGGCAGAGGTGGGCGGATCTCTGAGAGTTTGAGAATAGCCTGATCTACAGAGCAATTTCTAGGACAGCCAGAACTGTTACACAGAGAAACCCTGTCTCAAAACACCACCCCCAAAAGAAAAAGAAAAGAAGGAAGGAGGGATGGAGGGAGGGAGAGAGAGGGGCGGGGGTGGGAGAGAGGAAAGATTTATGTACTTGAGATGTCTTTAAATCAGGGAGCTGAAGTTCTTGAAAAAGGAACCTAATGCATTAATAAACATAGCTTAAATTATTTGTAAACTATTAAATTGTAAATGAGAGTAAATATTACCCCAAGCTCAAGGTATTGGCTAAAATTTGTTAAATTCATTAACAGAAAAAAATTGCAAAGTGTGACCTTAAAAGCATAAGAAAGGACTTAAAAATTTATATTTTAAACCATTTATAAAAGCAAAAAAAAAAAAAAAATGGGGGAAAGGTGTTACTGTTTTGAGACAAGGTCTTCCTAGGTTGCTCAGGCAGGCCTGAGCTCCTGAGTAGCTGGGCCTACAGGTTTGTGCCACTGAGAACTCATGTGATCAGAATATACAAACAGTTCATAATTAATAAATTAATAAAACTTTATGCTAGACCTTGGTTTAATAATAATTTGCCTAAAATTATACTAAAAAATAAAACTACACAAAAGTTTTCAAACATATGGGGCAATGTGTGTTACTTTCAAACGGTTATTCTTCACTTCTGGGGATGACACGGGTCACTGGTTAACTTGAGCATGTGACAAGCACTGTGGAACTCCCAGGAAACCTCACACAGATAGCACACACCAACTTCCATCAGTCCAAGAGTCAGAATATACTTGAAAAAGCCCCAGGTTAAGTGTCTTGGAGAGGCTAACTCTGAAAGTATGTTACTTCATTTCTTCTAGAAAAATGTAAGGGTGTTTATCTTAAACCAGAAAGCAAGTGCCTTTGACATCCAAAGTGCACACATTATATTTCACCCATCACTCAAAACTGGACAAATCAGCAATAATTGAAGCTGATCAGTAACTGGCAAGGACAGCAGAGTAACGTTCGTTCTCCAACACTGCAGAAATGAGTTGAGGTGAGCTTTCTTAGCAATTGGAATCCCCGTAAAGCCTCCGCTATGTGAGCACACCCAACTCTATAATGCACGAATTATAGTACTAGAAAATATCCCTAAGAAAGCAACCCTGGCTGGCCACAGCTTATTTACCTGTCCATGATGCAGTGGACAACCCACACATGTACGTATATGGGCAACACTAACTAAACTCAATGGGTTATAAAAATAAAATGGAGACATGAATTTGGGAGGGAAACATGTTGGGGGGATCTGGGAGAAGTTGGGGGAAGGGAGTGAGGTGGATATGCTCAGCATACATCATATGCATATATAAAATTCTCAACCCCACATATATACATTTATCTAAAGTGTTTGATAAAGTTAAAGCCTGAGACAATATAAAGGGTCAACATATAACCAACCAAGTGTGACAGAATGGAACACTGTAGCAATTAAAAGTATACAGAAACGTTAGGACCATTTGGGGAAGTACCTGTCTATGACAGCAACCGAGACAGCACTCTGTTGGTAATGTAACCAGTTTTGTGGTAGCAGTCAGCAAATAACCAATGGTTATTATTCAGAAAAGAATGATGCCTGTGTAAGAAGAGTCAGAACAAGAAAATAAGCTCTAAAAAGAAGAGGAAGAGTATCAGAAATTCACAGGAGTACAGACACAACACCCGGAAAGTGCCGAAAGGCCCTAAGGGACTCAAGGGAAAGAGGCCACGTGGACACAGATGCGAAGCTGTGCAGACCCATGTGAGGGTAGGGGGTGCAGACCCATGTGAGGGTAGGGGGGCTAAAAACTCACAAAGCACACCAAGGCCTCACTGAACGGCAACTGGGGGTCACAGCCCTCACAAGCCCCCAAACCAGCTGGGGTCTAGGTTCTCTTACTTTGTATGACTCAAAGGGCAAGCAGGGCTAGCTGCCATCTTGAGAGAAAGGGCCTACTGTTTAAAACTGAGCTATCCTGGTAGCCTTCGAAGAGACAACCAGAAGACTAAAAGTCTGAATTCAATCTGCCACAGGCCTTTAATCCCAGTACTGGCAGAGGTAGGTGGCTTCATATTCAAGGACAGCCTGGTCTACAGAACAAGTTCCAGAACAGCCAGGCTACACAGAGAGCTGTCTCATAAACAAGTGAGTGCAGAGGTCTTGTCTTGTAAATTAAGTATATAAGCGAGTGCAGAAGCCTTCTATCTGTACAGATTCCAATGCTGTGGCTGCTGCTTACTCTCCCAATCAGATTCAAGCTTCACTCCAGCAATAGCCAGAGCAGGGTGTAAACACTGAGGACCTGCTCAGCTCACAGACTGCCAAGCTCAATGTCGCAGAGGGGAAACCTCACACAACTACTCAGGCACAGACAGATCTGGCAGACATCAACCTGCCAGATTATGGGCTCAGATCAGCATTTAGGGAGGGCAAGAATCTACAAGTTCACTGGAAACCAGCAGGCTCTAATTTTCTAGGACCCAGATCAAAGGGTTACAGAGAGAAAAAAGGGAAGGACACAAAGGGAGAGATGTGTGCTGGGGTTGCCCGGTGAGAATGGGAGGCAGGGAGCTGGGGCCGTTATGATCAAGACGCATTGTTTACATGTATGAAATTGCCAAAGAATCAATAAAAAATCTATTTAAAATCAAATGACAGAAAATCTATCTAATGAAACTATAGCAGAAACCCCCCCATATATATATATATGGATACACACACACACACACACACACTCTCTCTCTCTCTCTCTCTCTATATATATATATATAGAGAGAGAGAGAGAGAAATACATATTCAGACCCAAGAGGCATTCGGAACGCAGACGTGGCCAGAGAAGAGTCGGTGGTACACTATGTCAAGATGTCAACCTAAAAGGCAAACACCTCAGATAACATCAATCTCTTACTGGCAACCCTAAAAGTCAGGGAAATTTGGAATGGCGTATTCCAGGCCCTGAAAGGAAATAACTACCAACCAAGACTGCCATCTCCAGCAAAGCTATCTTTTGAAATGGACAGAGAAAGTCAGTGGAAGACAAGCACACACTAAGGCAGGCGGCAGCCACTAAGCCAGCCCTGCAGGTGACAGTCCTGGGGAACTGCGTGCGCAGAAGACAGCTGCAATCACACGGGAGAGATCATGGGAGGAGTGTTTGCACCAAGGGGCGCAGGAAGAAACCTATCATTTCCAGGATAGCAAACCAGCACACTCCCATACTAACACGTGGAAAAGAAAAGAAACAATCCAGCCACCCAGAAAAAACAACCAGTAAAATCATAAAAACTAGCAAGCATCTCTCAGCAATAATTTAAAATGTAAAAACCAAAATTTATAAAGGGATGCAGATGAGTTGACTGGATTGAAGTGAAGCCAGTGGCCAACGAGATGGCTCTATGAGCCAGGGTACTGGCTGCCAAGTGGGCCTAGTAGTTAGAACCGTGGAGCCCACATGGAGGAAGCCCTGGCTTATGTAAGCTCTCCTCTCACCATATATGCCACGGTACACATTGCCCCCGCAACAATAATTAGAAAAATGTATCTAAGAAAGTGAAATCTGTTGTCTCTAAGAAAACACATCGGACAGATACCCAGCCTGATAATCAGAGAGTGGAAGTAGATGAAGGAAACAGAAACTGAAAATAAGTCAATGTAGCTATTTATAGCTAATGAAGACTTTAAAAAAATCAGGAGAAAAGGTCAATACATATGAATAAAGGTCCATACATATGAACACACACGCACCAAACGCTGAGGCTTATGTTAATGGACACGAAGGGTCTGATAGGTCCTGAAACAATAGTAAGTGGGTATGGTGGTTTAAATGAAAACGGCATCCACTGCTTGGGAAGGATTAAGAGGTATGGTTTTGTTGGACGTGGTGTGGCACTGGGTTTTGAGGTTTAAACAGTCATGCGAAGTCTCTCCTCCCCCTCTCCATGTTGTTAGACCGTCTCATCAGTAGACACTAGTGCAGACTCGAAACACTTCATCCAGGCACCTCTGGTGTGCAGTCTGCATGGCTGGCTTACTGTGAAGCTCGACTGGGCGGGCACCTCTGTGATGCCCCAATTCCTGGGAGTGACTCCAGAGTCCGTCTCCAGATCTGGAGGCAAGAGGCACACACTCAGTAAGGTAGTTGAAGTGCCAGGTGAATCATCTCTCTGTCTCTGTCCCTCTCTCCTCCCTCTCTCAATTCTCCCGTCCTACCCCCACAGAATGTAATGCTCCAACACCATGCCTGCCTGCTTCCCACCATAATAACCATAGACTAACAAAACCTACAAGCAAATCCGATTAGATGCTGTCTTCAGGTCGCCTTGGTCCTGGTGCTCCCTGCACAGCAGCAAGGTCACTAAGACAGTGGGTGATTAGTGCCCTGTGCTCCTCTTTAGACAACAGAGAAACCTCAGGGTCCAAACTCACAATGGACTCAATGGTCCTCACGTATCTACAGACACGGAGTGCCTATAGAACCACATTATAGGCCACAAAATAGCAACTTAAAAATACAAAAAACAAATTATTTCTATTTTCCCAGCAGACCATAGTGGTGTAAAGCAGAAATCACTGACAAGTGAAACCACACAAACACCTGAGAAACTCAATATACTCCTTTTAAAAAATATTTTATTTAAAAAATTATGTGTATGTGTATATATGTCTATCTTTGTGTGTGGATGTGCACACGAGTATGGGTGCCTCTGAAGGCCAGATGCATTTGATCCTTCTGCAGCTGGAGGTAAGGATGGCTATGAGCCACCCAGTGTGGGTGCTAGGAACCCAACCCAGGCCTTCTACAGGATCTTACCAAGCCGTCTCTTAGGCCCTTGGAAAGACACCCTCCCGACTGATCAGTGGGTCAACGAAGCAGTCAGGGAAATTGTTTAAAAATTCCTAGAATCAAATGAAAATGAAAGCACATTCTGCTACAACTTTTAGGACACAGTTAGGTCAACTCTAAGAAAAAAATTATAACTAAGTGCTTACATTTAAAAAGTAGCCTAAGGATGAAGTTCAGTCAAGGTCCTAGAAAATAAGCCAAACCCAGAGAAGCAGGTGGCCAGAAATAATAAAGATCAGGCCAGAAATAGTAATACACACCATCAAACAAAAGTTCATTCATTGAAAAGACAAGACAAATCCCTACCTGAACTAAGGAAGAGAGAAGAGACCCAAAATACTAAAAGAGATTAAAAAAAAAAAAAAATGGACTTTTATAGCAAATGCCAATGAAATCCAGAGAGAAGATTATAGAAAGACTTTGAAAACTTAAAACTGCAAAAGCCTGGAAAAATATAGTTAAAAAAAAAAAGGATCGACTCTCAAACACACTAAGACATACCCAAACACACTAAGACATACAAATCAAGACAATATAAGCAGTGTAAGTCCATAACAAGCATCAAATCGAAGCAGTTATAAAGTCTCCCCAAAGAAAAGCCCCAAGCAGATGATGCACTGTTGAACTCTACAGAACTCACGTTGCACTTCTCAGGCTAGCCTACACAAAGGAAAAGGAAAAACACTCCCAAACTCATTTTATGAAGCTAGCAGTACCCTGACACCAAAAGCCAGATAAGGACCCAACAAAAAAAGAGAAATGTAAATCAGTTTCCCTGATGAACACAGGTAAACATTAGTTTCCTCTCTGTTCCTGCGATATGTTAACACCATGACCAAAAGCAGCTGGCAAAGAAAGGGCTTATTTCATCTTCCGGCTCTCAGGCTACAGCCTTTATCACTGAGGGAAACCACACCAGCTCAACCAGGAGGCAATTAGAGCAGAGACAGAGACCACGGAGGGAACACTCTGCTTCCTGGCCCGCTTCCCTGGCTTGTGTGTACAGCCGAGGTGTACCTGTTTAGGGATGGTACCACCCATAGTGGGCTGGGCTCTTGGATATTAATCAGCAACCAAGAAAATACCCCCTAGTCAAGTCCATCGGCCAATCTGATGGAGGCAATTCCTCAACTAAAGTTCCCTCTTTACAGGTGTGTCAAGCTGACAACCAAGATAGCCACCACAGTGTGGACATCCTCAATAAAACCCGTGCAAACCACCTGGTATTTAAAAACACATCAAGGACAACGCCCTACCAATCTGACATCTCAGGTATGCATCAAGATTAGTGCAACATACGCAGATCAATACATGTTAAATACAACATATATACTTAAAGGCAGACATCACACAACTGGAGAAATGGCCTTTGACAAATTTCAAGACTCTTCTTTTCTGATAAATAAACCAGGACAGAAGGAACATAAATAACAAAGGGTGTTTATACAAATCTATACCCAACATTATAAGTAAATATTGAAAAACTGAAAGTATTTCCTTTTGAATCAGGAGCAAGGCAAATGTGCCCATTCTTATCACACTTACTCAATATAATGTTGAAAATCTTGGCTAGAGCAATAAAACAAGATCTCAAGAAAGGGGGAGGGAGGCTGTGAGGTGGAGCAGCAGAGGATGCTTGTCTTGTTACAAGGCAGGCCACCTGAATCTGACCCTGAACCCACATGGTGGAAGGAGAAAATCAACTCTAGCAAGCATCCTCTGACTCTCCTCAAGTGTGTTGTGCCCTCCTCACAAGGTAAGTGAATAAATGGGGTTTTTTAAAAAGTAAATAAAGAAAAATAAATAAATAAAATGAGCAACTAAAGGGAAAGATCATCCAAGCATCCTTATTTGGGAAGGTCTTTGGTTTAATTCTGAAATATGTGGTTACACTAATTCTAATGCACTCTACTACATTTTGGTAGCTGCCATGATTTAAAAACAACAAACAAAAACCAAAAAACTAAAGGTGTGAATTCCACCTGCTTTGTTAGCATATGGCTCAATTTCAATTTCAGAAGTTATAGTGGGCCAGGCACAGTGCCATACTGGTGTAGTCCCAGCGAGGCCAGAGGCTGAGATGGGAGGGTTCTGAGTTCAAGGCCAGCCCAGGGAAATCAGAGAGCAGACAAGAGGACATACACAGATTGAAATCTCCTTATGGAAATTCAATAGAACATCTTTAGTAAGAGGTAATCAATATTAACACAGATTTGGTATATTTTCAGTCAAAAGTAATTAAACATGTTGTGATTCTACACATTAAATGTTATTAATCTAAGAGATTAATAACAGGGAAAATTATTTTTTCACATATAACATATTGACCAATGTAGTGTTTTTAGAAAACCAAAGTAAATGTAAACAATCCAAATAAGTGAAACAACTTCATGAACTATTTCCCATGACAAAAAAGAAGAGATGCTTCACATTAGAGGCATTATAATTCTTGAAGTTTTTTTATTTAGTGATTTCTGGTAAGGAGATATACCATAGGAAAGTCATTTCACTGGCAGTGAGGTATGTATATACTCTACCAAAATACTCCTTCGTTTTAACTGTTTTTTAACTTTATTTACAAATGAAGAAAAGTATCAATGCATATCCTTGGTTCACCTATATTAGCAACTACATGAAATGACATGGAATGGGTGCTTGCATACAAACTCTTGTTTGTAAAGGATGCTAATTTTGGATTAAAGGAACTAAGTTGTTTTTGGGAAGAGTTTAAGAAAGTCATCACAACTTATCATGACCAAGACACCTGCACCATTATTTTCCATTCCTCACAGCACATTTATTTCAGTAATTCCATTATGTCGGTCCTTAGCATGAGCATAGTGTTACACAATTTTCATACATATAATCACATCCAAAACAAGCTCTAAGATTGAAATTGTAAACATTCTCATCATATGTAGAAATATTTTGTGTATTAATAGTTTTGCTAACTGATCAAATTTGGAAGTGAATATAAATGAGAAAGCCTATCTAAATCGTGTAGTGAGCCTGGTTTATTAATTACATTTCTACAATGTTAAATAAAGACAACCCTGTCCTGTAAGCATGTCAAACTGTACGTAAAACATTACAAAGAAACAAATCTGTTAACAAAAGTATGTCTTGCAATAAAGAACATTAGATTTTTAAAATCTATTATGATACAAAAATGGAAAGGGTAAATAGCATCTTTGTTGACAAAGTAGGAGGTAGCATGGATGCACCACTTCATTGTCTGAGAAACGCAACTGGGGTAAAGAACACTTCCTTACCACAGATAATTTCCAGGACTATGTACATATTTCTTTTAGAAATACTTGTTTAAACAAATCTCCCTCCGACTTTTTAGTATAAAAAAAAACCGTTCCATGTGATTTTAAAAAAACACTTACACATCTACTAGATAGATAGTACTCTGCCCTATTTGGGTGAACAGTCTCAAACTATGAAGTACATGATATTTAATGCCCTAAGTTGAGTGAATTTAGTTAGCAGTTCCTGGTATTATACAAAACACTAAATACATACCAACAAAATATAATATCTTAGTTTTCTATGTAAGTGTGGGGAAGAAACAGAGTCTTGATTCTGATAACACTGCAGAAAACATAATCTTTCAGTAAGTCTGTCTGTAAATTCATGTGCAACATTTTACAAATGGCTCTCAGATGTAAGACCTTTAATTGAGTAAACTCAGCCAACAAAATTCAGTAAACCTTAAGAACACATTTCCACCCTATATAAAATATAGACTACTTACTGTCTTAAGTATTCAGTTTGCTCTGATGTAATTCACATTCCCCCATTTTTCCTACTTTAGTATTTATAAATGGATGTAGCTTACAAAAAAAAAAAAAGACAAAGAATTTTAAATTTACATCCAATTAAATTTGCTATTTAAAAGGATTCCTGGTTCTATGAAGCTGCTTCTGCCATTAGTAAAGAAAATGAAGTTTCTGTAATTGAGGCAGGCTTTTTAAGTAGTGACGTGACTTCCACCATGCCGGCTCCAGTCCGTGGGAGATTAGCGTTCACAATGTGTCGTTGTAAATGCTTAATCCAGTCTTCCTGAACAGACAGTGGTCCCCGAAAGACAAGGCCACAAAACCTGCAAGAGAAGAAGTCATTAATAGTGCTTCTCTTAATATAACTAATTCTGTTGAAAACTAATTCACATAAAGCCAATAATGTAAGAAATAAATCTCATTCTACACTACACAGAGCACTTGTCTAATAAATCAGTGGTTCTCAACCTGTGGGTCACAACTAGTTGAGGGTCGAACAACCCTTTCACAGGAGTACCTAAGACCATCCTGCACATCAGTTGTTTACATTACAATTCATAAAAGTAGCAAAATTACAGTTATGAAGCAGCAATGAAAATAATTCTATGGTTGGGGGTCACCACAACATAAGGAACTGATATTAGAGGGTTGCAGAATTAGGAAGGTTGAGAAGCCACTGGTTTAAATTAAGTTGAATAAATTTACACCTTTATTAATGGATTTAGTAAGGGTTGTAATATTATTTGATTTAAAATTAACTAAATAGGCTTCTTTTAAAAATAAAATCTATGTGCCTGGATATTTTGCCTGCCTCTCCATCTGTGCACCATGTGCATCTGCCTGGTATCTCTGGAGGCCAGAAAAGGGTTGTAGGGTGCCGAGACTGGAGCTGCAAGCCATCTTAATGGGTGCCAGGAATCGAGCCTGGGTCCTCTGGAAGAGCAGGCAGTGCTCTTAGCTGCTGAGCCACTTCTGTCTCACTAAATACTTTGATAACATCTAAATTCATTCACAAGAATTATTCCAAAGTGTGTATCTCGTCAAAGACCCTTCTCCAGTTCAGAAGTACACTGTGTCTATGCATGTATCTGTGAGGGGGCATGGAGGGAGGTGTGTTATGGAGGAAAAGAAAATGTGTTGTTGCTGTGAATGATTAATAAATAAAACACTGATTGGCCAGTAGCCTGGCAGAAAGTATAGGTGGGACAAGGAGAGGAGAATTCTGGGAAGTGGAAGGCTGAGTCAGAGAGACACTGCCAGCCGCCGCCATGAAAAGCGAGATGTAAGATACTGGTAAGCCACAAGCCGCGTGGCAAGCTATAGTTTAATAGAAATGGGTTAATTTAAGATAGAAGAACAGTTAGCAAGAAGCCTGCCACGGCCATACAGTTTATAACCAATATAAGTCTCTGTGTTTACTTGGTTGGGTCTGAGCAGCTGTGGGACTGGCGGGTGAGAGAGATTTGTCCTGACCATGGGCCAGGCTGGAAAACTCCAGCTACATGTTGTTAATAAGCAGGAACTTAAAGACTGTAGAAACAATCCAAACTAAATTGATCAAATATATAAAGCACAATTAATACTCCACTTCTATCAGTTACAGTATAATACAGGCATTTCACTAACAAACAAACCCTGCCTTACTAATTGTTGAAGCAAACATAAGTATATGATGAATTAAGATTCTAAGTCTGTCTCTGCAAACTCATTTACAACTTTATTGTTGAGTATGCCACAAAATAAAAATGCCAACTAAAATAGCTACTGTGTCTCAAAGGAAACCTAAAACAGGGATGATGTCTGGCAACAGAGGCATCTACCTGCATCGGAGAATGTAAACCTCGTCAGCACCATGAGGTAATGTTAGCATTTTCTTCTTGCTTCCAGATCTTGACCTTGATTTCTTTTGCTTACAATCTAAAGCTTAAAAAAAAAGGAAGAGAAAGACTTAACATTCCTCATATATTTAAAGCATACCCACCTAACAGAGGTCACGTGATCAACATCACATCAGAGAAGTCTGTGTTCAGATCCCTGTTTACAGGGCATGCACTAACTTGCAGGGACCCACTCCTGTGGCGGCATCTCATCTGCGCATGCGTCCTGTGCCGCTGTTTTCCCATGCAGGTCTCCTCCACTCATGCAGAATGGAGGAACCATGGCTAAGGAACCAGGAGCTTAGCTGATCAATAATTACAATAATGGGAATCTTTACTTTTGATCACACATAATTTTAAACATCCTATTTCCAGGAAAACAGCAACTTTTAAATTGTATTCAATTAAATTTGTATTTGATTACTGCTCTATTAAATAAATCTAGCAAACTTAGCAATGGAATATCAACAATGTAATACAAAGCTCAATGAAAAGTCAATTTCCGCTGATATTCAAGAGCAAGCATAGCTCAGTTTTCACTTTTAAACTCAACCTATATTACATGTACAATCATGCAAACATGTGAGTTTATTAGAAAAAACTATAAACTATATTATCTAAGTTCACAACTGGATCCAGTGTTTGATGCCAACTATTCTTTACAGTTTTACATTTTCTCCAGTAGTTTATTTTTAAAATGTGATTTAAAAAACATATTTTAGTGCTGGTTTTGGCATTTTTTTCCCCATTACTTAACCTTTCCCTTTAATTATTTATTTCAAAAGTATGAGTCAATGAAAGAAAAGATTTTTATGGTTGAACTAGACAGGAGACAATGCTCTAGAGTCCTTGGACAGAGCTACAGCACTCCTGTGGACAAAGGGAGGACAGCAAGTGTGGGTGCTGCGTATGAAGCAGCAGGAAGAGAAGAGCTCATCACAGGGTCCGAGTGTAACCCAAGAACCACCATCTGGCCTTCACTCTTCCAAGGACGAGAGCAGGTGTCCATCTCAGGACAGAGGTCCCGGCTCTCCCAGAAGCGGAAGTGTACACAGTCAACCTAAGGCTCAGTCACCACTCCCAGCTTTTTGTCACTTGTCTATTGAAAGGTCAAATCTAAGACTCAAAGGTTTTTTTTATTATTATTATTTATTAAAACAAGAGACCAATAAGAAAAGAACTATTAGAAGTCTGAAGAACAGCTAAATAACCCAGCTCTACAAAATTCTTTTAAGGTTCTCACTGGTATTTCAATCAAGAGCCTAGTACACAGCAGGGACTCAACAAATGCTTCTGGAGCAGAAATAAGGCAAAACTCAAAATTTAACCATCGGCATTCAGATGCCGTGTGAATGGAAATCTGTTCTAGCACAATGCAATACGGGAAACATTCCTTTCTAACACCACCATACCGTTTGTGGGTAACACTCCTTTCTAATACATCGTACCATTTGTGGGTAATACTCCTTTCTAATACATTGCACCATTTGTGGGTAACACTCCTTTCTAATACACCGTACCATGTGTTTAAAGACTGCTGCAAACACACGTTCTGATTATCTTTGGTACGTACAACAGAGCAGTCTAACAACGTAGAAACGAGGTTCTTCACACCTAGTATACTTCTTTTCCACAGCTGCTGCAGTGAGCAATTTAAAGTTTAAGTCACTTTTAAGTGATCTGCACTCTGGAAATAGAATTCAGAGAACTACTAGCCATCAGTCACTCCACCTCTGAGACACATGATGTCTGCCTCTGTGATACAGGACACAGCAAGGTTTAACATTAAGTTACAGTTACAATCTTTCTTTGAAGGGCTTGCTAGTTGTCAAACTTGCCACACTATATTCAAAAATCCTTGTAGAATACAAATAAATTACTGTAGGATACAAACAGAATGCATTATAATGACCCTTACAAACCATCTTTAGAGTGCTACTGTTAGTTAGTCACGGAGTGTCATAAACTACCAAACTCAGTTATGCAGACGTGTTGTGGGGTCTGGAGAAGGCAACGCAACAGCCAGCATTTGTAAGATCAGAAGAGTTTACCTGAATGAAGAAGAACAGTATTTTCTGAATTTTGATGCTGTGTTCTATGAATGATATAACATCTAAAATTGTAAATGAAGCCATCAAAATTTCAGCATTAATATTTGGAGGTGGCAAGACATCAGAAAATAGGGCCACCATCATTGTTTAATAAAACCTGAACGTCTACATGTCTTAACATCTTCATTATTTTAAAATGCCTTGGTTCCCAACACACTGTTTAGTAGGTGAAATGAATACACTGAGTAACAAGTTTTTTGTTTTTAATACTAGCATCCAACCCACCCCTGTAATGCAGTCAACACATCTAGAAAAATCTATAAAAACTGAGTAACATAAAAACATGTACAAAGAAGACATTCTCATGGCCCTTGCTACATCAAAGACAACATAAAATGTTCCATGCACTGCAAAGGGCACTGTACAAACATGTCTGTCCCAGAAGCATTCCAGACCAACCATTTTCAGTATTTCAGGTCTAACACTGTATCTTGGTCCCCCGTTTCTGTCTCTAGCTATACTGCTGCTGTAGGACAGAAGTAGGCCTGGGGACTCAGGCCCTCACATGCTGCTCAGAATGCAGAAAATGTGGAGGGAACCAGAGTCTTCCAAAAGATTGGTTAGAAATCTTTTTAACTCAAGTTACCTGAGTTTATGGAAGACTTCATCTGCTACTGCAAAATTACTCACAAAGACAATGGACTGAGCTGCAAGGTCATACATACATAGAGGTTTGACAATCTAACTTTTAGTAAAACATCCGTGTTTTACTAAATATGGGAAAAACTCAAAAGCCCCCATAGTGTTATGCTATGAAACAGTCAGGTAACAGGTAACCTGGTAACAACAGGTAACAACAAGCACGGCATTAGATGACACACACATCCAAAGACAAGTCTGTTTTCTCAACAATCATTTCATTTTATACACAGAAAGAAAAAAAAAGAAGTTACTTTCGGCACTAATGTGATTATATAAAATCTTCTGCTCTTTCTATTGTCCTCCTCATTGTATACAATAATTGTTTCTAAGAAATTTTCTTTTTTTTCTTCATTATACAAATGACTTCAGAAGAAGAGGATTTATTTGGTGTTACCTGAAGCTTCTGTGACCAAGAAGTACACTGTGACTAAATTAATATTCACCACTAACATTTTGAATTGCTCTCAATCATCCCTGCCCAGTGACTTAAGCGCTCTACTTCATCTGCTTCTTCTTTAGCTGACTGCTGGTGTACATCTATGTTTCTTAGTGTGCTGTCTGCTGCTGTAACAGAAAACCAGGACTGGGTGAATGGAAATAACACAAGTGTATAGTTCACAGTCCTGAGGCCTGAGTGTGGCACCCATTCCTGGTGAGGCCTCCATGCTCAGCAGTAACACGGCAGGGAGACGGGCATTCGCACCTGTGCTAACTAACCCATCCTCTCTTGAGGACAGAGCCTTGCAGCTTCCAGTCATCGCCTAAGACAGACATTCTCATTTCAAAAGAGAAGAAACTTGTCCTACGTAAGTCCAAAAGCTAGTAAGAAAAACAGTAAGCCTTACAGCCCCACATGCCTCCTGGACACACTGCAGAGTATGGACAGCCAAGTCCTACAGTTCTGCTTGACTCCAGGCAGACTTCTGCTCTGTAGTTGTCCCAGGCTCACGTCACATGCTGGTGCTCCCACAGACCCGGGGCCTTAGAGGGTTCCGACTGTAACACCTACCCTACACCTGCCTGGTGTAGGCGCTCTGCAACAGTTTGGCTCCTGACCCCCCTTGCTCCTGGGTGCTGCCCCAGTGGGGACTCACTGGTCAGCCCCATGGAAGCCATGCTCCTGCAGTTCTTACGTTCTGGAGGCTTGAAGATTTCATGTCACTTAGAGACAGCAAAGGCTTCCCACGTGTATCTTCTGAAGTGGTGGGTCTATTAGACCACTGAAGCCAAAGCTGCCACAGGCCCACAAGCCCTCAGTCTTTAGCCATCCTGTAAAACAGCATCAAGCTTCTCACAGCTAACACTCTTTCTAGCAAAGGGTCTCTTGACACATTTAGGACTCTCCCAAACACACTTCCTTGCTCTGTGCATGCCCAGGCTGTGATTCACTATCTTGCTACCCTGCTGCACTCTGCTTATAATATACTGTAGCTTTAGACGGCGGCTAAGGTGGACACTCAGCAGCCTGATGCTTTGCTGTCAGGAAATGTTAGGCACCAGATAGCCTACTCCTTCTCTGTGTTCCACATGATTCTGCCCAATTCTTCACAACACTATAACAAGGATGACCTTTACACTTCAGTTTCCAATACCTTGTTCCTCATTTTTGTCTGAGAGTTCAACAGAATGGCCTTTTCTGTCCATATTTCTACCAATATTCCAGTCACAACACTTAAGGAATCTACAGCTTTCTTCTAACCCCACACCAGAATCACTCAATGTTCCATACTTAGTAACGCAAGCTTTTTTTTTTTTTTTGTAGTACGCTCACCTAACTCTCCCAGCCTCTGCCCATCATGGAGCTTCAGAGGGGTTTCCACATTTTCAGGTATTCCTAACAACAGTCCCACTTCTTGGCAACAACTTAACTGTCCAAATAAACACACTGTAATTCTGGAGGTGGAAGTCCGCTCACGCCTGGTGAGGACCTTTGTTTTAGACTGCACCATGGTACCAGAACAAGTGAGCACATTGTGTGTGAGTCGGGGGTGGGGGGTCAGAGAAAACTGGATAAGCCATTCTTCCTAGAGAAACCCTGCCCTTCAGAAGCAAACCTCCTCCCTCCATTAATAGAGGCCTGCATGACGGTACAGCCTTGATGGCCTGCTTAGGCCATCTTAAAGACCTCTTAAAGTTCCACCTCTTAATATGGTTACAATAGTAATTCAATTTCAGCCCAAGTTTTAGAGAGGATTCTTCAAACCATACAGCCCTGGGATGCACTGAAGCACAGTGGCCACATGATACAGACACCAAACAGAAGCATGTTATAGCCCCACTAGAAGGAAGAAAACGCCTTTTCTGTGTGGTTAGCACAGAAATTTGGGAAAGCAAAGCAACTACAGGTTTGTTTGGAAAAAACAGCAGGAAATGAATGATCACAGCAGGTAAACCACCGTCCCAGCACCATTAAAGGCTGGTGAAGAAGGTGGCTGTGGCAGCTGTGAGGGGAAAGGATGCATGTCCCAAGGTACACTCAAGTGTGAGTCTGAGAAACTCATTCTAATTGCTACTGCAATCCTCGGAGGTTCGGGAGACTCAAGCATAGAAAAGACTCAAATAAGTATTTTACCTTTCTCAGTTTCAACGAAAAAAGAACTAGTTTGGGGGGTATTTTTTTTTAAATAATTTTCAAACAAAGGCTACCACATATTCATTTTTCATGAGACTGTACAAACGTATCCAGTGTTGTGTCCTGAGTACCTGGTACCATAATAGTACAGTGACCGTGAAATAGTAATTGACCCCAAATCAAAATCAACAGCCAGGGAGGGGCAAATGTACCTAGAAACATTTGATATTTCACCTGGAAGAGGATGATATGAAAACAATTTGGAAATTAGCCTTTTATTTATACTTGAAGTCTATGAAGGAGAAAAAAAAAAAAAACAATTTGTAGACGCCCCACTGTTTCGATATCTAAATATACCCAGACATAGGAAGAATAACTAGACACAAATGGTAACAGGACAGCAAATATTACTTCGTGTCAGCAAGGAAAAAAAGTTAAAATCGTCTTTCCAAGGTGAATTTGCGCTCCATGCTGTTTTATTCAGCAAAACAAGTGTTTGCCAAGAGGAGCAATTACTTCTCTTAGACTAAGACACACATAGAACACAGAACAAACATTAAAATACACAATATGAATCTGTGAGTCACCTTTAAAAAAAAAGAATTACTTAAGCATTTTAATCAAACTCCTGCCCTCTATAAGCTGACATCATCTTAGGAATAATTAAAGAATAATTAAACAAATGTACAGCAAGACAATCACACTCAACTTCAGTAAGACAGACAAATCTAAATGTCACAACTCTATGGTCTCAATGAATTTGATATGGCTTTTAATCATTTTTAAGACTTTACATATTCCAACAAAGTTCAAAACTAAAAGCAGATATGGTGTTTATCGGGTTATTTTCTTTTGGGAGCATCTTCTACCTAAGGCACTCTGTGTGTGTGTGTGTGTGTGTGTGTGTGTGTGTGTGTGTGTGTGTTACATACACATATATGACACTGGATGACAAGAATTAACATTATTCTTCAAACTCTACATAAAACAAAGAAATAGTAAACTCTACTTTTGCACCTCTGAATAAGCGAGAAATGTAATCTCCAACAAGCCATCTTCTTGGCCTAACCTCACAAGAGGCAGTTCGAGTACATCTGCATGATACCTGTTTCAGGGTTTCTGTCGATGTGATAAAACACCATGACCAAAAGCAACGTGGGGAGGAGAGGCTTTGATTTAATCTTGCACCTCTTAGGTCATCACTGAAGGAATCTGGGGCAGGAACTCGGAGTGGGAACCTGGAGGCAGGAAGTGAGGCAGAAGCCACAGGAGCACTGCTTTCTCATACCACCCACGACCATGGGCCCAAGGGTAGCACTGCCCACGATGGGCTGAGCCCCTCCTCCATCAATCACTAATCAAACAAATACCCCAGGGGCAATCTAGAGAGGGCATTGTCTCAGCTGAGGTTCCCTCTTCTCAGATGGCTGTAGCTTGTATCAGGCTGACAAAAAACTAACCAGGATAATCCCCATAAAGTCAACTATAGCAAAACACCCACATTTAGTTCTGGCTAACAACGTATTTTGTAACTGTACCATAATCCAGATCATAAACAATACTCAAGAATTGATGTTAGATGAGAAAGAAATCACAGTGAACTCAGAGAACATAACTGAAGTTATTTGGACACATTAAAAATTATTAACCTAAAAAGCAAATCCTAGAAAATTAACAAGTAATAAAACTAGTGGGGATACTAGTGAAACGGACAAGATTGGAGCCAGGCAGAGGTGGGGGACACAATCAAGTAGAATTAAACTTTGTAACCAATGACAAGCCAAAACAGGCATAATAAAATGAAGTATTTGGTCTGCAGTGGCGTTAGCTGGACAGCCAGGTGAGGAGGAATTGCTGGATACGGAGAAGTCACCGAGGGCAGCACTCCAGTGGTTATTTATAGATGCCCTGCCCTCCAGCCACCTGTCTCCTACCTCTTGTTCTAACAACTCCGCCACCACGCGCTGTTGCTTGACCTCCACCACACCAGCCGTCCATCTGTGCCCCCTTCTCGGCCCAGTGGCATTACTGTAGTATGTGACTCTTACAGTGGATTTCTGGTCTACAAAGTGTGTCCCAGGACACTAAGAGCTACATAATAGAGACCATCTCAAAACACACAGAAAAAAGGGTTCTGCTTCATTACAAAGTCAATTCCAGCATTAATTAGCTCCCTATGTCATCTACTTGACGTATCTCAACCATCTAACTTAATTCCCCGCCTCTTGCCTCCCAGTATTTTTAATAAACTTTTTAGATTTCCCCACATTCCTCCCTCTTTTTCCAAGTATGGTTCCTTTCCTCTCCAAACCCTAACTTTCCTTTTCAACCAGTTATCTCTGAGGCTCAAATCAAATGACACATGCTGGGATGGGGTGCAGCTCCTTTTAGGTACATGATTTCAGCATGCAAAAACCACTGGATTCAAAGTCCAGCATCTAATGAGCCAATGACAACACCAGAACCTCACACACTCTGTAAGAGCCTCGCTGGTCCTGGTCTATGCTTCCAGTGCTTTACAACTGCACAGTGTTTCACACAGCTCGTTCATGGCACGTGTTCATCTGCTGTAATATCACAGTTATGCTTATATGTGTTTCTACTCTAAGTAAAACCCAATCTCTCTCTGTAGTACTTAGCACATGGCTTGGACCACAGCAGGAGTTGAAGGAATGCTTGCCGAATTAGTGATAATCAGCCAATCTTCTTGGGTGTGTTGGGCAAAAAGCCTACACCTTCTCTTGTATACCAAAACAGTTACTCAGTCCCTTTATAGGTTATTCTAAATGAGTACAAGGTTACATTTACATATCTGTTTCACAAGGCAAAAATAACGTCCACAATGCTTATGGGAAAAAGTCAAGTTT
Source organism: Peromyscus eremicus (assembly GCF_949786415.1). Classification (NCBI taxonomy): domain Eukaryota; kingdom Metazoa; phylum Chordata; class Mammalia; order Rodentia; family Cricetidae; genus Peromyscus; species Peromyscus eremicus. Next base: position 94,716,054 of record NC_081426.1, read on the forward strand.
GGCACTAAAGAACCAATCTTAGAAAATGTACTCAACCAGAACACCTTACTTTCTCGCCAAGTTTGAATATTACACATTACTGCCACATAAGCACAGATGCATGTTCTTGTTCCTTATACCTGGTAGTACTGAGATAAGCCACAGCTAAGAAAATATGGACACTGTCTCACAGACAGCTTTTAAAATACAAGGCAGAATACACCATGCGTTCTTTTTTGTGTATGTGGGTATATATGCGTGTCCATTTGTGTGCGCTTGCAAGGGAATCGGGGACAGTCAGTCCTCTCCATGCCCAGGTCTGCACCAAAGGGACCTAAGCTAAGCAACTGCCTGAATGCTGGACCCTTACAGCCCACACGGCACTAAACTGTGCACTACTCTTGAACAGCTCTAATTGAGGGTTACTGTTGCCAATGACCCTTCCTTAAACTCTGATAGCAGATATGTCTTGTTCTTTTCAAAGCCAATCCAGGTGAGAGAATTATCAAGGTATCTGGCTTTGAGTTAAAGTTTCTTTGAATAGTTTTAAGATCAATATTCTGCTTATACTTTATGGGACCGAATCACAAGCCTTCACACTGCAGTAACAGAGGACACTATGAGGGTACAAAACGCCACTTGACATCTAATGGGGAGCTTGTACAATGTCACAGTAGAAGGCACTCCTACAGCATTTTCACAGCACAGGAGGGCTTTCCTAATGCTCTATGAACCCACTCAGCACCTGGCTGAGCTCATTAGTACTTGTAGGGGTATTCTATCAGTAAAGCTGAAAACAGGCAAAATACCCATTAGTAAGATCCAACCTACAATTACACTTTAAAAATTGATGATTTGAGCCGGGCAGTGGTGGCGCATGCCTTTAATCCCAGCACTCGGGAGGCACAGCCAGGCGGATCTCTGTGAGTTCAAGGCCAGCCTGGACTACCAAGTGAGTTCCAGGAAAGGCACAAGGCTACACAGAGAAACCCTGTCTCGAAAAACCAAAAAAAAAAAAAAAAAATTGATGATTTGAAAAATAAACTTTTTTTTTTAAACAAGAATAATGTACTAGCGGTACTGTCAAGTGGACTAACATTTAAAACCTTTTCCTCATTTTTCATTATGGTGGGCTGGTCACTTTAGATAACTAGTATGTATTACTTCTAAAGTGTTGTGAAAAATGTGCTCTTCAGATAAGACAAATAAGATCATTCCTCAATGTACTTTTGAAATAAAAAATATGTTCCCCTATAAATTTCCACTTTACTTGAAATTCCAAAGGTCATTATCTAACTTTAAAAAATAGTTGGTAGACAAAAACGAGTAGGTTGAGAAAAAAAATTCTGTTGCCGCCGCAGAAGTGTTAAGCTTTCTAAGATACTACCATTGTTGGTTCTAGTCCGCACCACTGCCACACAGACAGGAACTTAGGGCAGGGTATTCAGTACGTGGGAAGCAGGTCTCCCGTGGGGAGTAAACCAACTTACTGCAGCATAGCAAGTATTAGTTTTTAATGAGAAAAAAAATAAAACAAAAATACTAGAGTGTTATCAGATAAATAAATGAACAGGGATAGCATGCAGGTAATTTATATGTGGGAGTCAAGATGTTAAAATGAAGAACCATCACATTCCAAGTATTTGAATAGTCAGCAAACTGATACTTTAGGAAGTAGAGTTTTCAGTCTAAGGCTAGCTGGAAAGACGTTAGAAGGAATATTTCTATCTCTGAAATTCCACCGGACTGCACAGAGGATACCAGGAGCTAATGCTTCTAAAAAAGCTTAGGATCTCACCTTACCACAGGTTATCATACTCAGCCTTGAGAATGTGTAAGCTGTGTGTCTGTGTTGTGTGCACATGTATGTGCACTTGCCTGTTCATGCACACGTGGAGGCCTGTGGCTGATACTGGGATGTTTTTCTAAAGTGCTCCTTCATTTTGTTTACTTGTCTGGACAGTCTCTCACTGAACCTGAGGTCTGCAGTGCCAACTGGACAGGATGGCCAGTGTTTCTCTACTTCCCATCCCTGGGGCTGCAGATGAGTGCTGCCACACCCAGCTTATTTACACGGATGCCCAGAATCCAATCTCTGGTCCTTGCATATTTCAGAAAGTACTTTAACCACTAAGCCACCTTCCCAGCCCCTATTTAAGCTTTTTCTTCAAAACTGGATCATACAAATAAAAATCTACACGAACAAAAACTGAACGAAGAGCACACATACTTGACTCTTATATAAGCTTCATTCCTACTATTTTCTCTTTTTCACTGTTCCAGTTTTGTGATGTACTTGTATGAAGGTATGGTTTATAAACGAATATCTATCTATCTATCTTTTACAAAGCTAAGCTTCTCATTCATACGACCCCTTATGATAATCAAGAACTCCCTAAGCCTGTGATATAAGTATTGGGAAAGGAATAAGCATGTGGCACTTAGAGATATTAACTAGATTCTCTATCTAGGAAACAAAAACATTAATAAAGCTGAAAAAAAACTTAGCTGGCATGAAAAAGCAGGGAAGGGGAGTGTGTGTTGTGTGTGTGCACGCGCGCGCAGCCTTATGGATCAAAGAAACTTTAGATTGAGACAAATGATTTCAGAATGCCGAAGGAAGGGAAGTGGAAATCACCACTATAGACTTTCTTCAACACTTGTGTTTTTCCTTCTTTATACCTAGAAATGCCAAGTAATTACTTGATTGTCTAGCATTTCTGACATGTTGGTTAGTATTTAACTGCAATGTTCTCTTTTCCCTTGATGGCCTAGACTATCCAGTTCATTTTATATTCTTTTTCTCTCTAATAGTGAAGGGTTTGGGGTTTGTTTTTGTTGTTGTTTTAATGAAAGGTAAAATCAGTTACCAGTGCCTTAAACTAGTGTGTTTTGAAAAGTTTTCAGATGAAAGTATTTAATGGACCAACAGTCAAGTGGAGAAACACTTCACCGATTAAATATCAGAATAAGTCACTAAGTACTCAGTGAAACATCTTTGTAAGCCCTCCAAAAACCTAAAGTAGGCCTAATCAATATATTGGGGTCCTTGTTTCTAATTAGACTCATTTATTTGGCCTTCACCAAAATGTTCCCCACTTTAAACCCACTTTCATTTTAGAATTACCAAACAGAAATCCAAGAAAAAGACTTCTTCCATACAGTAGAGAGCAGTGAATAGGAGAAAAGCCAAGACAAGACGGTCTTGGTTAGAACTCCAGCTTAGCTATGCAATAACTTTCCAAGTGTAGACAGATGACCAAGTCCTTCTACAATGGGAAGAGAAGCCTAGACCCACATTTCACAAGGCTGTCCCTAAGCATCGTGCTTGTCAATCACATGGCACAGTGACCCGCACTTCCGCAGTGTCTGCCTTCCACTGCCTCCCATCTTTAATGTCTACAACTGCATGCTGATCAAAGGACAGGTACATGAAAATCACACCTCGTAGTCAGAGCTCTGAATCAGTAAACTAAAACAGACTGTTTTTCTCCTTTTCACAGGAACAGTGGTCCTGTCATTTGTGAAGAAGCAGAAGAACACCAGCATAGACCAAGAATCTCCTGAGCAGCACAGACACAGTGGATGGAAGCCGTAGAACGTGAGGAAGAACAAAAGGCTGGGCAAACAACTACCCAAGAAAGCAGAAGGCAATGACCTCAAAAGAACAAGGGAAGTGAAAAGATTAGAAAGAGGATTTTAACAGGAAAAAGATTTGTGCAGCTCTATTGAGGAAGAAAGGTGTATTTTAGGACTGAGACACGAGACTCACTAAAGCAGGCAGCTGGAGGGTCCAAGGCCAAGAGCAAAGCACTTTGCAAGGTGGAAGAAGCGTGTTATGAGTAAGCTGACAAACGCTCACAAACAAGAGATTATCTGCAAAGCTGGACTAGCTAACCAAAAATAACACAGAACTGTGTATGTCAACACTTACATGTACATCTAGGTTCATTAATCCTAAATGTAGGTTAGGGGCATTAAAAGAAAAATCTATACAACTGTCAAAAAGGTCCATTATTAAGACTTTCCCCCTTGAAGATTCAATCTATAGACTAATGAATTATTCTATATATTTGAAATTTCACTGATTTCCTTTTCTAATAAAGCACCTTATTCCAAAGTAGCACTACTATAATCTTTTTCATGGTTTTTATCATTAGAATCTACTAAAAGAAAAATAAACTTGAAAATCAAATATAGTATAATTTTTAAAAGAATGGAATTAATATAGACTCAAAAGTGCACCTCAAATGGGCTATTTTCCCCAAATCAAATCAGTATGAGCCAGGTGAAAAATAATCATTTATTAAAATTCTATCTAACAGTTTACGAGTTGCTGAACTTTAACGTGTATTCAATTGTTGCTTATCAAAAAGAGCTATAGAGATCATCTAACTTATTGGCACCAGTCTGGTGAGTAGAAAATGAGTACTCTATCCAACAGACTTGTTGTGACATCTGTTCACACCTACCTGGACCAGGCACAAGTCCAGCACTCTTCCTTCGTGCACAAGCGCGGAAGTGGTTGGACAGGCTAACAGCACTTGTAAACGTCGTAGTGCAATGCACACACGTTCTAAGCTTCACAGGCACACCTATCATTCAAAAGAAAACTATAATCCAGTTCTCACTTCAAAAAGGGTAATTTTCTTAGCTTAACCTGTGTAGAAAAGTACCACAGAAGATGGTCTTTGAAACGCTCGTTGAGTTGGCTTAGTGTGGATTAAGGAAGGAGTTAACTGTTAGCAGTGGCGGTTAGTATTCAGAGCTGGCCCTTGCTCCTTGGAAAGGTGGAAGGCGGCCTGACCCCCAAACCCCTCAGCTAACTCCCACTGTTACTCTCTTGCAGATTTCTGTGTTACGCAGATCATTTCTTAAGCCTATGATAACTCAACTTTGTGATTTGTATAGCACAGTTCTGCTGCGAAGGCTCAAAGCTTACAACATACCAATAAAGAATTAAAAAGTCTAGTTGACAAAGTGGTAATGAAAGTGTTTTACCCACAAAACCGTAAAAGGCCTGACTCTAAATTACGCTTTGTGATGAAGGCTGGGAGAAGAGGTGGTAAAACACACCACTGAACAGCTGTTAGACACAACATTTTATTCAGGGCATTTTATGTTTATTACTCTGAATGCGCAATCAATAATGCAAGTTAATGATTTGACGTTTTCTTGCTAAAATCTTTGTGCTAAACAAGTGATCAACAAGCCAATACTACCACGGGAAAGAAAACATGTTGAAAATAAACTCTATATAAACTTTTCAGACAACCGTCACTCCCCCAAAACATTTCAACAGGTGTCATCAACACTATTATGATGGTCACAATACTGTCTCATGGTTAACACACTAATATGCTCTCTGAACCTCATCCTTCTTTAAAGGAGAACACTACTAACTTTGAAAGATCGTTTCTATGGAAGAAAGCACCCTACTATCCAGAATCCTACATCAGAGAAAGCATTTTTTCTAATACTTCCCTAAATCAAAATTACAGTACAAATATTTGAGATATTTAGTGCTTGTCAAGAAGCAAATCAGAATTACAGTAATTTGATTCTTTACTAATCCACTGGCCAATTTCTATTAGCTAAGACACAGTCAACATAGGCTCACATACACAACCTTCAACACTCTTCACCTCAAAACAAATAAACCCAAAAGACCCTTCTAGTGTTTGAGTATAAACCAGACCTAAGAATACCAAAATACAGTTGGGTTATTTACCTGCCACATCCTTCCCAACACATTCAAAATATTCCTTCAACAGAAAGAAACTTGGCATACCAGCACTAAGAGAAGCACCTGCTCTGCTGTAGTAGAACGCAACTGTAAAATCCAAAGGCCGAGCAAACATTTCTTCATATTCACCACAGTTCTCTCAAGGCACACCATCCCATAATACAATGAGCTTCAGAGAGGAGACGCTTGTGGGGTTAATGGCATCACAAAACAGGTACCAGTCCTTTGGTCTAAAGAAGCTGTTCTGTACTGTCTTGCCTAAGCAGCAGGACACCAGCAGCCCAGTTCTGAAAACACCACTCTGCAGCACTGGCAGAGACGTGCCAGAGGTGGTCCCTTTCCACAGTGCAGTGCTGTTAAACATCAGCCTCTCATACTATAGCAGCGCCGATTTTCACAGGCCAGTTGGCTTGGTGTAGGGGTGTGTGTGCGTGTGCGTTTTGCTTTGGTTCTCAACTTACGTTCAGACCAAGAAATGAGGCAGAGACTCAGTGCTGCTGGGCATCCACCGATTGGCCATAGCAGAATAACCAATAGGCTCTGCAAATGCAGCAGCTCAAACAGGAAGATGCTCAGAAAGCACTGCCCAGACGTTCCACCTCACAAAGCGCAACTCAACTGTGTTTAACTAAGTCACAAGCGTCCTCTTACCTGAGTGCATAGTCAAGTCCATTTTTTGTGGTTGATACATCAAGGGACTGTCTTCATGTAATGGAAGAACACATTTCTGGACAAATCTCTTTCTTGCTGTCTGGTTATGGATCTTCTGAGGAGAAAGAGCAGAATTCCTTTCTTCACCCATTCTTTTGTTTCTAAGAAGTTCTATCAGTGTAAGAGACTGGTTCTTTTTTCCACTGGGCAGTTCAGGTTTTGTTTCGTCACATTCATTTAGGAAACTCAGGCCTTCTTCCTCTGATGCAGACACTGACAGAGCCTCTGTCTTTAGGCCATTACGGTATTCATCAAGAGGTAAAACATTCTGAGACAGGAAGTCATCACCTGATGTGAGTTTCTGAGCTACAAACGGTCTGGGAATAATGCGACGACTGTTCAGTGCCTTTAAAATCTTTTCATACTTCTCTTCATTCTGCATCATCTCATTCAGAACACAGATTGGAGATTTGTGAGCATCCCACTTAGTTTTCCCAAGTCTTTTCAGATGGCCTCTGACATGATTTGATAACCCAATCTTTGTGTCAAACCAACCACCACAGAGCTGACAAGTGTGTTCAGAAGTAGTCTCAGCCTTCTCTACAGCTAAAAGAGATTGTTGAGAGCAGCGTCAGACTCTTTGACAAATCCCCATCAATGAATTAACTCTGAAATATGAATTCTGTGATGCTAAGAAGGACCAAATTCAAACACCATTTTCAACTCCTCTGAATCTCAACAAATTTATTAGGCCCCAACTATCTCCACAGGTGAACTTACCTTTTCTAACTCGCTTCACAGGCGTCGCTGCGCCAGTCCTTTTGAAATGCTGCATTTTGTCACTTGTGGCTATTTGTTCTGGTGACACAACGTGACGGGCTTCATAGCTTAATCCCGCTCTATGAAGGTGTCCTCGGACGTGGTTGGACAGCCCAACACCTGTTTCAAATGTTGCTGGGCAATAAGGACAAGACTTCTTCTCAAGGGACAAATCAGTCCAATGAAAAACAGAGTTATGCTTTGACAAAGGCGTTTCTGCGTTTTCCAAATGCTGAGGATCGTGTATCTCGTGTAAAAAGCTATTGGTGCCACCGTCTTCATAGTACTCAAAATAAAAGCCATCGTTCTGATTGTAACTAAGGGCAGCACTGTCTCCAGGACCTTGGCTTTCCATCTTGCTTTTAAATAGGGGCAACAAGTTCACATGCTCCTGACTGAGGCCTCCGTAGGCGTCCCTTTCCATGGCCTGTGTCGTGTAATCACCTAGCTCCACATTGTCCCAGGAGCTGTCATCTTCTGTTTCATAACTGTCCTTCTTCTCAGCAGAATTAAGCTTTTGCAAAACAACAACAGTCATTTTATGCAGAAAATCAGGATAGCTATCCAAGTCTTCTCCACCAGAACTTTCCTTCTTGGAAGCCTTAACTACTCTTTTTACGGCTACACGCTTGTGATCTGGCCTTTTGGTGTCTGGGTTATGAGGGTCTGAAATAAAATTATTATGAGAATTACTTGATGATGAAAACAGATGTAAAGAGTTTAATGAATTAACCTCTTTTTTGAAAGGAACTGGGTATGAATCACCTGATTTTTTGATCATCCTGTAGTTTTCATACTTGTGTCTATATAAATAACTGCTATTTGCCCTGGCATTAGATTTTTCTTTTGCTGCTTGATGGAAATACTTTGGCTTTTGGTCAGTGCTGCTTTTAACCGTAACATTCTTATGAGGAGAGCTGTTTTGATTGCATGCATTTACACCAGACTGGGCAATACTTTTCCGGGCTTTTTGTATTCTATGTGGCCGCTTATGAAATTTTGATAAATTACTCGATTGTGAGCTTGATGCAAATGTTCGTTTAACATCTTGTTTTAAAGCAGAGTTCTTTGGAAATGTGGCTGACTGTTGTTTAACTAATGGCTTAGTGCAATCGACATCTACAGATTCCTCCAGGATGTCACTTTTTCTTTTGTCAAGTCCAAGAGGATTCAATGAATCAACACATGATGGGGAATGCAAATACTCCATGTGCTTTTTCAAAATACTTCTGGCTGAAGTGGTAAAGGGACACATTTTACATAGGTATGTAGCTGACTTTTTGGACGATCCTGTAACAGAGTCTTTCATCAAAGTCTTTTTTTGTGTTTTCCTCTGAGTTACATCGGAACTGACGATAGGACATTTCACTGCTGCTCCATGGGCAATGCCTCGGTGGCATTCCAATTCATTTTCTGTCACTGCCATGAAGTTACACTCTTCACAGCAATAGTACCTTTTGTCTTTCTCATGCGTTTTAGCATGTTGCACAAACGTCTTAGGGCAATTGGTACCAAACACACACTGAGGGCATTGTAATCGCGCACTTCTTCCTTCATCTTGGAGTTCTTTCAATTCACGAATTTCTTCCATCAGCTTCTGTCTTCTTTCTTGGTGAATGATCATGTGCTTCAGCAGTGAATTGCGATCTCGGAATGTCCGTCCGCACTCTCTGCAGGCATACGGCCTGGGGACGTTAAGGTGGCGGAAGTGGCTGTTCCCGTCCAAGTGGTACATCATGTGCCTGTGCAAGTGCTTCTTCTCCCTGAAGTTCACGTTGCACTTCGTGCAGGGGTAGAAGGACGGCTCTTCGGTACTGAAAGGAGCGGAGGACTCACAATCACTCTCTTCACATTTCTTTTTTAAGGTATTTGAAATGAAAGTGCGAGTCTGAGCAGGTGAGTCATCTTCTCCACATTTATCGGAGTTATAAACCAGATGCTGGAAAGTATCCACAGACTCCAAGTCTTCGTCAGCAGATTCCGGTTTCACTTTTGACAAAGTGTATTTCTGTGAATCTATTGCTTGTCCCTCCTCATTCTGCCCCAGAAAGTCGACTTCTATCACTTTTGATTTATTGGATACACGATTAGAATCACTAAAACAACCCTCTGTGTAACGAGTTATTTTGCTTACATCCATTTTTCGCTTTCTCTTTTTTTCTAGACCTACTACTTTAGGAAGAACTGGAGGTTTATCCACCGTTTCTTCATTAGTCATAAGAAACTGAATGAACTCTTTTTGGGGATCCCAGTTTGTATCATTTTCTGGCCTAAATTCATCTGTACCTGAGGAAATTCCTGCTAATGTATTGACACAATCATCTTTTACCAATACATCTTCATTACCCTCACCCACCTCTACTTGATTTAGTAAAGTGCTTTCTGACTTCATACTACTCCCTACTGAATTCGGAACATCACAACCAACTAAAGCAGAGGTAGGTAGTTTTTTAATGGAATGGGCTGTATTCTTAGTATGTGCTACATCTGATAACAAAAACAGAACTTGGTGTTGACTTGCTTTTTGTGGTGCAGACAGCTGAAGATCAGCTGCTGCCTTCAACGTTGAACAAGATTCTGTTGCTGGCTGATCCACAGGCTGTCCAGTGGTTAATGAAACACTACCTTCATTCATATTGGAAGTCTTTGTTAAGGAGGAGCGTGAAACTGGTCCATTAACGACAGCTCCTGTAGGCAAGGTAAAGTTTTCACTAGAAACAGCAGGAGCGCCGGCAGGTATAAACAAAGTAGACTGGCCTCCACTTAAGGCTTTTTCTGATTTATCCTCTGACAATTCTTCAGACAGAGTCAATGAATTGTTTTTCTGAAATGATGTCTGACAATCTTTTGGTTTATGAACTCCACTGTCTTTCTCTGAGATAAAATTGCTGTCATCTTGGAGTTCTTCTTTAGCACCAGTAATATCGGTGTTTATCTTCAAATCATCCATATTGATGGCAAGATCATTTAACACATTTAGTCTAGAAAATGGAAAACAAAAATTTAGATTTGCATGAAAGACATGCTATTGGAATGTAGGGAGAGTTGGAAGTATACTTTGGCTTATCTTTATATTGATGATAACTAATAATTTTTTAGGAATTAGAAAACATTTCAAAGAAAACTGAACCACTTTAAAAAATTTTTCAACAACAACAAAAAAAATTTTTCAAAGCAAATATTGCTGTTTGAGCTTTCTAGAAATTCTGTATTCTACACAAACTAGCCAGGGAAATGGAGCATGCACTCAAACACAATATAAATGAATGCATTACACATTGAAAGAAAATTTAAAGTATCATGCAGAAATTTATGATAAAAATAACTCTCTGGCTTGAACAGACTTCCTAAGGATAGTTACTCTACACAGCAGAACTGGAACTGTCAACTATTGTATGTAAAGAACTGTTTTTTCACCTGAAAGCTCTTTCCTGGAGGAAAGTAACAAATATTACAGAGTAAATCATTTAATTTGGGTCAAATAGACTATTCGCAATCAACATAAATGGCTTACCTATGTATAAAATAGTATTTTTTACTTCTAAAGTATTTTAAAACTGTTTTGTTCTCAAGACAGTGTTCTATCAAAATTCTACCAACTACAAAACTGTTTTCTTTGTAAGGCTCTAGTCATTCTTTATTCAAGTTATCATTAATTATAAGTTACTAATGTTAAAATCAATCAAGTTTTATGCTAAAATTTCATACACTGAGATTTCAAATTCTAGGCATTCCCTAAAAGCAATTATACCACTTATAATCTGACAGAAGTGCAGAGGCCTAAAACTTTTTTACAATGAAATGTCACAAATACTTAGTTTATTTCACACATAATGTAGATGAACATGGCAAAGTGCTTTTGATCATATATTGAATTGTTATAAGAAGACAGAATAGAACTTTAAGAGAAAGGAGCATGGCTGAGAGTCAGTCACAAGTGGCTGTGATTACTCCCCCACATCACTGGGCACTCTTCCACACAGCTTTTTGAGAAGTGGACACAAAGTACCAGAATTGCTTGTCTTTAACTCCTAAGGGCAGGGACACAACCTGGTCACCATCATGTTTCACAGAACCACATGGCAAAGGCGCTAGGCAGTGTTTGCTAAATAAAGGACTAAGTGTTGAATAAGTAAAAATGCAACTGCAAAATCAAAACCCAAAGAAAATTTGCTTTCTTTCTATGAAATCTAGACATATAACTCGAACACCTACCATGGTTCTGGACTTGAGTCAGCAACTGTGACAAGGCCTAAAAAATAACTCCAGTATGGAAGCAGCCGCAAGAGATGAAGGAAGCACAGCCCACTGATGCTGCACCCTTCCTAAGCACTTGCTATGTGCCAGGCACAGCTGTGCTATGAAAACACAGTAAACAAGGCAGCCTTGGTTTCTTATTTGCAGATAAAAATAAACCCTTCACATTATCTTTGCAGTATTTTAAAACTTATAGTGAACAATACTATTTTAAGACAGCAGGGCTCTAAAATTCAATCCAGAAATTAAGATGTTTGGAGTGATTTTCAGTTGGAGTATAAATTTCATGTTTTATAAAACATTAACTCTAGCACAAGAATAAAGGGTTTGTAATAACTGTCTCATTTCATAACTTACAAAACACATTATTCTTTCAACAAAATGCTTAATAAATGCATCAAAGATTACAAACAAATATCATAAAAGATCTTTCTTTGGCATTGTTTATACCAACAATCATTATTCCTTCTCTCACACATTTTAGAATTCTGCTTTGAAACTGGCAAACTTCCACAGTAATAAAAATAGACTTCCAGTAAGATCATATTCAATGATATCACCCCAAAATGGTGCTAATGCAGCACCCAGCAGGAGTCTACATCACAAACACAGAAGTTAAACACAGGCAGCACATAAACATGTGTGAGCAAAGAGTGTACAAATGTCAAAAGAAAAGGGAGGCTGGTGCTGTCCTGTCACCCGGTCTCGGTATTTCTTTCTCACTGAGTCCAGGAGAAGAGTAAAATGCCGCAATATTAACAACCACCTCATAAATCTGTGATAAATGACAGTTTTTTAACTGCCTGGAAGACACTTTCTGTTTCTATTTATTATAATCTCAGAAGTAGACAAATATATGCTCAGTCAATTTGAAGCCTGTATTAGCTTTTCTCAACAGGAAGCAGCGTTGCTAACGAAGTGGTAAATTCAGTGTTAATGAGTGGCTTCACTGTTACCACCTCAGAGGTAAAGCCTTCCATGTTCTGTGTGCCACCCATCTGTTCTGGTGTTAGAGGTTCAAGGATGGAACAGACGCTTTCCATTTAAAGCAACTTCATTGGTACCCCCTGAACAGCAGGGTGACAAACCATGAGAATATCACGTCGTTTTGGAGGCTGCATCCCTGTTACCAGAATGGCTTAATAAGATCTTCTAACTTCACATTTGGACGACGCCAAACCATTTTGCTCAAAGACGTAGGAAGAGTACATGCGTAAAACATAACTGATCCACAAGACATTTCTAGTAAAGAAAGGAAAACTGAATAACACTGCTAAAACATAAATTCAGGTCTTTACCAGTCAGTTTTTCTTTATGTCTACATAATGAAATGTGGCTTAATTAGCTACAGATAGCAGTATTTATGAACAACTAACATTTCTGGGGGGGGGGGGGTTAATCTTCATAATATATTCTGACTATAAAATGCTTCAAGTATTTTATACAATTTTCAGGACCCAGTGACACATGGGCCCTGAAATCATCATTACATTCTGTGGCACTGAAGGAAGAATCTGTAATCTTGACATCTATTCCCTTGAATTCACAGAGGAGTGTGTTCATCCAGGTAGAAGGCATTTGAAAAAGTGTCAAATTAGTTTATAGGTCAAACACTTTTCCACTACCTTTATATGGACAAATACATACAGCTGAGCCACCGTACCAGTATATTACTGTAACAAAGAAGAAACATATCTAGAGATAAGCATTATTTATTAAATTTAAGAAAGCTAATTGGTGCTAGGTGGCTCAGTGGACAAGAGCACTGACTATTCTTCCAGAGGATCTGGGTTCAAGTCCCAGCACCCACATGGCAGCTCACAACTGTCTGTTACTCCAGTTCCAGGGGATCTGACTCCCTTACACAGAGAAACATGCACGCAAAAACCAATGTGCATAAAATAAAAATAAATGTATCGTTAAAAATGTTTAAAAAATAAAAATAAAGGAAGCTAACATTTAAAACATACTCTAATGGTATAATGTTGAAAAGATTTCAGTGTTTAAGAGAACTTGAATTTGATGAATTCAAAGTACTCCTTAGGACTCTTTAAATAATGTTTAGATGGCACTACTAAAATCCTTCTATAATCATTGAATCACAGAATCTTCCTCTTAACTGAATCTAAATATGTTCTTTAAACAATTCATACACTTTTTTTTAAAGCTACAAATGGGGGTTTAAAATCTACATGAAACGTATTTCAGTTTCTAGAGAAGCATAATGAGTTCTCCAGCTGTAACTGCCTCTAGTTATACTGTGAGCACTAAAAAGTACAGAGGTCAGATCTGTCTTCAAGATGACAGATCATCACTTCTATGCCTCCAGCTAGTCTTATTGTCTCAGAAACCTCAAACATCAGTATTTTTGCAAACTATCAGCACTTGCTATAACACCCTCACTACACTACATCTTGAGGTTACTACAGAAGAAATGAGGTGATAATTGCATATTAACATAATTATTCTGTAATCCCTCTGAGCAAGCTTCCTAGGTCACTCAGTAATTCAGATTAGATACAACCTCCCTGTCATCAAATCTATGTTGTCCACTTTCTGTTCATGAATAATTCTTTTTTTGATAAAAATTAGCTTAATTTCATTCTTTTATGTACATTATTAATTGTATTTATTGCAAGTAGGTTAACATTTTGTGGGTACTTATTACATAATGCCAACCTTTGTCATATAGTATAATTTCACATAAAATGTAGCATAATTTTGCCCCATTCTAAGTTAGTTCATTAGTAATTGTATTACACAGCTATAAATAAATTATAATGTTGCCCACTAGCTGAGTTCTAGTCAGGTTTTCACAAACCCTATGTTCATTTACATTAGCCTTAGAATACATGACAACTTCAGCTAGTAATATGAGAGACTGGGTCAAGGAGAGAAAACCACTCACAAACTGTCATCTTAACTGCAAAATAAATCCCAATTAACTATATTTAAATCACTATAGTATTTAAGTCTATAAGTGCTATACACAATGTAACAACATACAAACCTAATTCTCACCCAGATTCTACTAGAAGACAAAGTATAATATAAAGACATATATTACATAGACAAAGCATATTACACATCATCCGGGTAGTACCTTAATGAGGGTGTCACAAAGAATGGAAATGCTATAAAAAAATAAACACACAAAAATCGAGCTAAAACCAACCACAATGTCATATAATAAAACAGGCAACTCAGTATGCTTAGTCTCACAACCCATACAGTTTACAATCCACAAGTTATTCAAAGCTTGTCATGGGAACAGAACACATAGTCAATATCTTCAGACTATAAGGATGGAATTTCACCTTAAAATTAAGAAAAGCCAGGAACAGGAACTTCTTGACCTTGAAGATGGTTGTCTCACACAAAAGCCAACTAAAATGGCTCAGCCAGGAACACTGAAGAACAGAACCCAAGGTTGAAGATCAAGTAAGATCATTTCTAAGGTCCTTTCTTACCTGTACGATACATATTAACTTAATTTAATTACATCACCAACCTGCAACACTATTTGAAACTAGGATGAAAATTTAACTACTGGACTCTCAACACTTTCTAATTTCACAATCACTTGGAACAATCTTTTAATAATCACTTGTAACGTGTTGACACAATGACCGTGGGTACCAAGTGACTAACACCACACTGAAACTACAGAGCTCTCTCTTACCATGAAAACTTTCAAGGATCCTAAGGCAAACACACGTAGATAACTACAAAAACGCGAGGTATGATGGGGTACAGGCATGGAACAAAAGCAAATAATGTAGAAAGGTAATTCTATAGTCTTGGTTTTATTAAAAACAGCTCCAGGCACGATTTCAGTGGTGTCTCTGTGTGTGCTGTGCTGTGCTGTGCATGGCACAGATGTGCAGGTCAAAAGATGACTCACAAGAGTTATTTCTCTCTTTCCACCACGTGGGCCTGGGGGAAGGAACTCAGGTCTTCAAGCTGATAGCAAACACCTTTACTCTGAGACATCTCACCAGCTCTCCTTTTCTAGACATTTATTTGACATCCTCTACCCCTACTATTTCCTGGTCTTAGAATTAAAACTCAGAAATGAGAAATTCAACATTAGTACTATATGTTAATATCTGAGGAAATGTTCATCTGGTTCTGCAAAGATCTGACCAAGAACCAGTTAGGGGGCTCATAGGCCCTAAGAGTGAACCTACTATTATTATTTTGCTAAATAGACATAGTTATCAGACTCTCCTCTAAAATTTATCTTTATACCCATAGATTACAGCAGCTCTTTGAGTAGATGGGGATTGACACAGAAACTCACAACTGGACAAAGTGTGAGAGTAAGTGTCTGTGAGTAACCAGCCACAAACAGAACGCCTGTGTCATCACCACCATCCAATCCTGCCACGAGTCAGAGAGACAGGAAGATGCTGAGAGTCTGGGAGGACCAGAGCAAAGCAGTGTCTTCTAGACAGGAACGCTGCACTCATGAATCTCAGCAGCTGGGGTTGCCTACACAAGACCTCTATAGGACAAGCTGGTCAGCACTGAAGCTAAGGGGTCTTCACAGACAATGGCTTCTGTGAGAAGGAGAGTCAATTTCCTTTAAGCAGATGATCCCTGGTAGGTTGATCATGATAAACGGATGGCCTTACACTCTTGAATATATGGGCACCACAGACCAGACTCAGTGGAGGTAGATCCAGGAGTTAGGAGGAGGAGGAGGAGGAGGAGGAGGTAAGTATTATGATCAAAATACATTTTGTACATTTATGAGATTCCTTGGTACAAATGTTCTCACTTCAACTGGTCTTCAAGTCATAAAATTTCAAAGTGCCCTGAATAACAAAACTAATATTAAAAAAGACAAGTGAAGTACTTCCTGATTTCAAGTAACTATAAAACTACAGTAGTATGTGGTAGAAAGGCAGGTGTCTAGACAGATGGAATATATTTCAGAGTCCAGAAATCAATAGATCAATCAATCATCTATTGCAAATCAATTTTCAACAAGGTATTAAGGTTATTCCATTGTGAAAGAACTGTCTTTTGAACCAGGTCAGAAATTAAAACAAAAAATAATCAACAATCTAAATATCTGTCACTCAGAAGGTAGAGGCAGGTGGATCTCTATGAGTCCAAGGCCAGACTGGTCTACAGAGTGAGTTTCAAGCCAACAGGGCTATCTGGTGAGACCCTGTCTCTAAAAACAAAAACAAAAAACAAGAAAAAAAAAGTCCAATTTGTAAAGCTCCCAGAAGACAGCATGAAATATGGACTCTCAGCATCAAAAGCACAGGGGCGGGAGGTCACAGCATGGACTTTATCAGAGTGAAATATCTATGCAGCGCATTGTGGTGACTACCTTTAATCCCAGCACTTGGGAGGCAAAGAGGCAGACCTAAGATCTGATGCCAGCCTGGTCTACAGCTCCAAAACAGCTAAGGCTGCAGAGAGAAACCCTGTCTTGAAAATGAATAAATGAATGAATGAATGACCTGTGTATCAAAGGGCATCATTTAAGTGTATTAGATAAATGTTAAATATTCAAAACATATAAACAGGTCAAAAAGAAAGACTACCAACAGACTTAATTAAATTATCTCTTTAAAGAATATCTACCAATAGCCAACTCAATGAAAAAATGTTTCACTTTATGGTCACCAAGGAAATAAAAATCAAAGCCTCAAAAAGATAATTCTTCATACCCATAAGATCCTTAGCTTTAACAAACAACACACTAGAAAACAACCAGGACAGAGACAAATGTGGATCAGAGGCTTTCAACACTGACGACAAGAAAGCGAAATGCCCATCTGCAGGAAGAAAGTCAGGCAATTCAGAAAGGGCGAAATGGAACCATGTGACCCTGCTGTTCAACACCTAGATAACGCATTGAGCAAACAAAAACTTATGTTCAAAGTGATTATGTTTTTCAATACTGGCAACTGAACCTAGAGCTTAATACACATTAGGCAAATACTACACCACTGAACTATCTAATATGTACAGTCCTCCTGTCTTTACTCTTTGAGGGAGTGTCCCTCCCACAGAGTTGCCTGCGCTGGCCCTCAACTCACTTGGCAGTCCAGGCAGGCCTTTAATTTACAAGCCTCCTGCTTTAGCTTCCACAGTAGCCTGTATTACAGGCCTGTACCACCAGACCTGCCTCACAGAGAAACTACCATTTACAGCTTGTATTTACAAAAGCCAAAAGGTGGAAAAAAAAACAACTGGCCAGCAAGTGATAAATGGATAATGTGCCATATCCATACAATAGAATGTTATTCCACGCCAAAGAAAAACAAATACAAGCTACAATTTGAATCAATATGCCAACGAAGAAAAGTAACCAATCACAAAAGGTCATTAACTCTGACTTTATAAAATATTCAGAATAGGTAAATTTATCCAGACACAGAAGTAAACATATCAGATGATAATGGAAGGGAAGAATAAGAAACAATCATATAATAGGTATCTATTTTACGGGATGACCAAACAATTTAGACACTACAAGCTGATGATTGCCCAACAATGTGAATACATCACACATCAAAGAACCATACACTAAAAATGGTTAATTATACGTTATATGATCTTCATTTCAATTTTTAAAGAAAGGAGCAATCATAAAATATGACTCACTCTGTCAATATCCAAAGTAGAAGAAATTTTTACTTCCTAGATCTCTACAAAACCACCCAGCTAACTCCAAGTCACATAATGGGTTCTTTGTAATGTCAAATTAACAAGGTGACCCAAGATTCCCCATAGTGCATGGTCTTTCTCACTGAGACAAGCAAAAAAACATTTTCAATTGTCCTTCACCTCTCTTTCTGGCTGAAAAACATTCAACAGAAACAACAGAAGCCAGGACGAAGCAACATCCCAGTTAAATACCAGGAACAGTTTGACAAGGAGGTAGAGCTCAGTGGCAAAGTCTCTGCCCGGTGTGCATGAGACCCTAGGGTCCAATCTCCAGCACTAAGAAAAGAAAAAGACACATGGAGTTGGGGTGGGAGAGAAGAGGAATACCACCAGAAAACAAAGTGTAATTATTTCTCAGTTCCACACTAAAGAGTGTTCTTCAAAACAGGAAATGACTGTACACACAGAACTGAAGGTGTGGGACTAAATAAAAAAGTGATTTGAAATCGCTGAATATGTAGGTGGCTTGAGTGTTTCCCCTTAGCTCATGTGTCAGAATCTATCCCTCTTACAACAGCACTGGGAGGGAGGCAGGAGGGAGAGGAGGAAGCAGTGAACAAGGAATGCAATCACCCAGTTATCCTGGGAGGGAGGTCAGGACATTGTTCTCCCTACTGCCCATGTGACACTCCAGTCACACCTACAGAAGGCACTCAACAGAAGCAAGCAACCTGTGCTTTGGCATTCCTAGTCTCATTATAAATGAACCAACCTGGGACACTGCTGTAGCATCACAAACTGACTAGACACAAATAATACTGTTTCACTGCTAACTAAAACACATGGAGTTAAAAAAGGACTGCCATGCAAATAAATTGAGTGAAGGGGAGGGGGATATAAATGGTATTAAAGTATTTCAGATCTCTTACATTCTCTAAAAAGATTAAAATAACTTAATTAAATTAAAACCTTACAGCCAAGAATGCAGTTGTAATCCTCAAGGGTAAGTTTCAAAAGTGAGCTCTGAGGACCACTGGGGATCCCTGAGGCTCTGCAGAGTCCTCAAAATTAAAGCAATTTTCATACTAACACCTTCCTTGCCTTTTTCACTCTCATTCTCTCCTAAGTGTATAATGGAATTTTCCAAAGGCTGTATGACTTGTGATATCCCAGCATATTTTAAAAAAAAAATCAGATATGAGAATACATAGGTCTTCAATGAAGACATTTAAAAGATTTTTCAAAATGTAAAATAATGCTACTCTTCTTACTAAATTACCATCCAGAAGTATATTTTATAAAACTGCTCCATTTATGCTAACATGTTTAGAAATACTGCCTTTAAAGGAAGAAGTATTTACGTAGCTTCTGCTCACATTCAACCATAACAACCACCATTCTCAACTGCCCGGAGACACCTGGGCTGTCACACTGGGGGAGCGGTGGGGGCAGCTATGAGCATTTTTCAGGCACAAATTCCATATGATACCTGGCCTGAAATGTCAACTGCACAGAGGTGGACAAACCTGACAAAATCACATAAACAAATCAGAGTGTAAAGGGTCCTGAGAACAAATGATCTGAGACTCACTGACAAATAAAAATAGCATTCATAAAAATTGAAAAACTTAATACCATATCATGAAGATATTGATTCTACCTCACAGTAACGAATACACTGAATTTTTATAAAACTGACAATGTAACCAAACATTTATGGAAGTGCAAAGAACAAAGGAAGAGGAATTACATTTCATGTCTATAAAGACTCACATGATGTGTCACATGAATTAAAGCACTGTGGCACTGGTACCAGGGTAAGCTGACCAAAGATAAAAACAGAGAACAGGTCCATGTGTGTATGGATGGTCACCTTATTTATGACAAAGTGACACATTATCAGGGGCAGTCTTTCTACACATAAAAATGCATATTCCTATGAAAGATAACACAGGATGTAAAAATCAGTTCTGGCCAAACAAAGCTGCTACGCCAGTTTCCCAACCGACTGCTACCAGCACTGGCTAGATGACGGCTCCATGTGCTGTAGGTGCTTAGCATTTGGCAGACTGTGTCTGTTGGGTGGCATCCCTAATCCAGTGCCATGGATGCCAAAGTACTCTAGCCATTCACTTGTGGGAACAAAACATGTCCCCCAGCACTGCAAATCAGACATGCAGGATCAGAGACGGAGAACCGCCTGCAGGTGAGGTCACTGCTCCAGACCTGAGAGCGTCTATTCACATCCTTAGAACAGGAAAAACAAAACACAACACAAGAAGCCTGGCTAGAAAGCCAAATGAAGACCTACTGAACTACACTAAGATTAAGGCCTCTATTTCACAAAGGATAAGAAGATGAGAGTAGGCCATGGCTATGTTTTTGTAAGAAATGTAAGAGCAGTTTCTACGCAGAAGTAAATAAACTTATAAAAGAGGTGGAGGATCCAGATGAAGAAAAAGGAAGATTAACTGTAACTAAAACACAAGCCAAGAGGGGCCAGAGAAACGGTTCTACAGGTATGAGCACACAGTGTTCTTGCCTAGTCTGAGCTTAGTTCCCAGTATCCACACAGGACAGCTTACAACTGTCTGTTAACTAACTCCACTCCAAGGGATTCAATCACCTCTTCTGGTTTCCCTGGACACTTGTGCAGTACACACGTGCACACACACATAAACACATTAATTTTTAAAATACACACACCAAAAGGTCTCACAAGAGAGGATAGCTAACTGAACGAGCAACACACTCCAGGAAAGCCAGAATTAAAGAGGTCAGGACGCTAAGCACTGTGAGGAAACAGGAACCACCACAGACAGCTAGTGAAACACACACTTGCAAACAATTCTGGGGCTTGCTGGATGATGGTTGTGTTCTGACAAATAAAGCTTGCCTGGAGATCAGAGGGTGGGGCTAGCCACTAGTTAACCATAGAGGCCAGGCAGTGGTGGCACACACTTTTAAATTCCAGCACTTGGGAGGAGGAAGCAGGAAGATCAGGAGTTCAAGGCCACCCTGGGCTACATTGGACTGAACCAGTCTAAAAGAGAAACATCAGGGTAGTGGTGGCTCACACCTTTAATTCCAGCACTTGGGAGACTCACGCCTTTAGCCCAGCACTAGGGAGGTAGAGACAGGAATATAAGGCGGATGGAGACAGGATCTCAGTCCCTTTCAGTCTGACGATTTGTAGAGACAGGATGACCCCCATTCCAAGTCTGAGGATTCATAAAGGTATGAACTCTCTGGTGGCTGGCTGTTCTGCTTCTCTGATCTTTCAGCTTTCACTCTAATATCTGACTCTGGGTTTTTATTTAACAAGACTAATTAGGATCGCGCTTCAGGTATTAGCTTCTAATTCCAGCCTATACACACCAACAAAAACAATACCCGTGTGGAGCTTTTTCACAATAGGATTACTTAACCCAAAAGTCCTGTAGTAAAAGACAACCTGTGGTGATATATTGTGTACCCTAATAAAATTTGCCTGAAGATCAGAGAACAGAATAAGCCACTAGATTAAACATAGAGGCCAGGCAGTGGTGGCACACACCTTTAATCCTAGCACTTGGGAATCACATGCTTTTGCTTGGGAAGTATATACTCCTTTAATGCCAGGAAGTGATGGCTGGGCGGAGAAGGGTATATAAGGAGTGAGTGAAGAGACAGGAACTAGAAACCTTTTCGGTTGAGGAAGCTCAAGCTAGAGGCCTATCCGGCTGAGGAGTCCTAGAGGTAAGATGTGGCAGTGGCTTGTTCCTTTGTCTCTCTGATCTTTCAGCAACTACCCCAATATCTGGTTCCAGGTTTTTTATTAAAAGACCATTTAGAAATTCGTGTCACACAAACCATTATAATAAGAACTACAAGTGAACCACAGCTACACCTGACAAAATTCAGACCTCCAACCACACTGTTGATTAGAAGAATCCAGATAAAATCCTGTGTAATTCTGTCTAGGAAAGCTGTAAGACAGGCCTAAAGAGGTGTGTTCTTTGAAGCCAGGGTAGGCTACTCTGAAAGAAAGGCCCAGGGTTGGGAAGAGAAACACGGAGTGTTCCAGGCTGTGGTGTTCTGTGCCATGACCTGTGTATGTCACACTTTGTGTACTGTATACACTGCTGGTTGTGGGATCCAGAAAACAGTACACTACAGATACTTTATTACAGCTGTAGATGTCTTCTGTTGGGAGTAAAAGTATGTCTGGAAACATAATTCACTTCTCACACTTCAACTACACTTTGTCTAAATACGTAAAATAAATCAAAGATTTTAGAGGTAATTGCTGAGCCTTCAATATGCTGTAGGAAGACTTAATTAAGAATATTTAATCTTTTTTGTTTTCCAAATGTTTACCTTGATCACCTAAAAATAAGTTTCTTAGCTCTGTAAGAAAAAATGCTCACTTTAAAAAATACTATTAATAGCAGGGCGGTGGTGGCGCACACCTTTAATCCCAGCACTGGGAGGCAGAGGCAGGCGGATATTTGTAAGTTCAAGGCCAGCCTGGTCTACAGAGCGAGATCCAGGAAAGGCACAAAGCTACACAGAGAAACCCTGTCTTGAAAAAAACAAAAAAAAAAAAAAAAAAAAAAAAAGAAAAGAAAAAGAAAAATACTATTAATAAAAAAAAACACTTGAAAGTATATTTTCTAATACAAAAATTACTTTTCCACATTTAGACTAAGAAGAGGATTAAGGTTGAGTGACAAATAGTATTTAGTATTTGAACTAATTGAGGTTTCTTACAAAAAAAAAAATTTGAATATTTCCCTACCCACTAAACTAAGCCTTGGTTTAGATTTTCTGTTTTATGGAATTTTAATAAAACCCTATTTTGGAGTACCAGAAGTTATCTTATTTATAAACAAGAACCAAAAACAACATCAAATTTCTCATCTTAAATACTTTCTTCCCTGAACGTAATCATGTATAACAGTGTACAGTTAACATAACAATCTAATCATTTTTAAGCCATGTAGTGCCACCAAGTGGCAACAATTATGTTTTCTAAAATACCCCAAGTAATTGAAAGTTAGACTGTAATATTTTATCAAAATGAGAGAGAGAATCAATCTTATAATTTTAGTCAAAGTTTAGAAATCAAACAATGACTTTTGTTTGTATATGGTACCTTCTAAGAGTTATAAAGTTACAACTTTCGTGGAAGACAGTACTACTTCATGCTGCAATACTGACCAAAGCTGATTATGCTTTCCGCCCGAGTTTCCATAATTCACTTTAGAAACTAACAAAACCCACAATCAACAAGGAAAGCTTTCCTAGCAGCCTGACGCCCTGGCTGAGGGGCAAAGGAAGGGCTGCTGCAACCAAGTCCTACAGACAGACAGACTGCGTTAGAGAACTGGACCCTAGAAACGCAGAATAAGGTGCTAAGAGGGGTTAGAGGACCAATCTCCCTGGCTTGTAAATGCCCACCCTTTTCCTTCTCTGAGTCTTAGTCCCCTGATTTCCTCACTTTGTAACTCATCAGCCAAAACTGAATCAGGATCTACTCTTAACAATCTAATTTGATTAAATCTGTTGTAGAGGCCTTATCTTTAAATGAGGCCATACTGTGGGGTACAGGGGATTAGGAGTTTAATATGTAGCCTTTAGAGCAAAACCGCAATTCAATCCAAAACACAAAACCTCTGTATTTGACTTTTTTTTAGTATATTTTCTTACTTAAATGAACAAAAAATAATTTAAATCGCAGAATGCTATTTTAAATTACTAAGTTTTACCAACTTATTTATTAATTTAAATTATTCATTGAATTTAAAATTTTAAAACAACTAAAATTTTAGCATAAAACCACATGAAATACCAAAGCAGTCACTACCATAAAGCTCACATTCAGTTAATCTAACACACGCAGTAACCAACTTCACTGTCCTCCACTTTTCTCATTGTTCTCACTTTATTCAGCCTCTTTGCTGTTCTTTAACCGTTTGACCCTTGATGTCCTGCCCCAAACACACCTATGGACCCCCTTGTGCCAACTGTCTCTTTAGCTTCCCCAGCGCAGCCTGCACTGAGAGTAACAGCACTCTCAGGAACTACTCTCTCTGCTAACACACAGCGCTCTCACTGGACAGAGCATGTGCTTCCTTCATCATTTAGGTTTTTTTCTGCTGATTACCAAGCACGCTTCTGGAGGACAGACAGGTTTAGTTCACTGACAGGTATGTCCCTTATATTTAAAGTATTACCTAGCATATGGCTACCTTTAATGGAAAAGAAAGAAATCTGAACAGGCACTCAAACTTTAAATGGAACCCACTAGTCTTTCTTTTTCTTTGAGAGACAAGGTCTCCTGCAGCGTCTGCCTCTGCCTCCCGAGTGCTGAGATGGCAGGCACGAACCACCAAACTCAGCTCTTTTCCAACCATTCTCCACTTGGTAAGCAGAATCAACCTTTTTCATTCTTCACATCTCCTTCCCTCTCTCAAGGCATCATCAACATCTGCACTAGCTGTGTTAGGCAGGCCGTGTTCATCTCAACCACAGTCTCCACTCCCCTCCCACAGCCCCTGGTCCCCTCTCACATTCCCACGCAGTTCACTGGCTCTCACTCACACAAATGTCCCTCAGATTATCAGCCCTAGGCTGGTTGCCACAGAGCCTTCTTACTGTGGAGCTCCTTTGTAACATGTTCATGCAGAACAGTGTCTCTTACAGCAGTCTTCCAAATGTCCAACTGATGGCTACCGATTACTCTCTTCTAACTTATCTATAAAATCCAGGAAAAAGCTTCTCTCAGAAGGACACAAACCATGGCCCGTTGTACTCACTGCATTTGGGCCATCAGATGGTGTGTTAGACAGCACAAGTGGACACACAAAATAAAGTAGTGAAGTATAAATAAACAGTGGGGGCCTGTAATCTGTCAGGAATTAAAGTTTTCTTTATTAATGTCATATACGTTGAGGTTTCTAAGAACTCTCTAGCTACCAGTGTGCTCACAAGCCCAAGCTTATCTGACAGTTATGCAATCAACTTAAAACAACATGAAAACATGATGTGCCACTGCATACCTTCACACAATGTACAAAGTCAGGGCCTTCCTCATGTGTCATAATCAATCTTCAGCTTATCAATATATAATGGACCAAATCCATACAAATATGTATGAAATGAATCTGATATGCACTAAAACTTTGAAGGCTATGTATGTAATATAATTTATAACAGTATAAAATAAAGACAAAAGATTGTGTTGAGGAAAAAAAGTAATTTACTCTAAGCTTCCAAATTAAAAATATATTAACTGTCTAGTTTCTCTTTAAATGAGAATGTTCTCTAATGTATTTCAGTTTGGGGGATGAGTCCCTCATTTTAATATAGTTTATGAGAAACAAATGGACTTTAGACAATGGTTCTATTAACCATTACTATTTCTTGAGAAATTTAAATCTTTGTAGTACTCGTGTTCTATCAATAGCATTATAAAATAATCTATCAATAGCCTACGACTGTCTCCAGTTCAAATCTTATAATTCTGACAAATAGTGTAAGTTTTTTCTTTATGTCAGTATCATAATAACTAAAGAGGCTCAGGATGGATGTGCGGGGCTAGGAATGTAGCTCAGTGCCCAGAGGACATGCTCAGCTTACTCAGGACCCTGAGTACAATCCCCGTAACAACTCCTCCAAAAAACTATCATAGATGGTATGGTTAAACACATATTCATTACAAAAATCAAAGTTATCCTCTTTGGCAGACATTTTTTTAGTAAGCAATATCTAATAAGCAATTCCAAATAGTTACTTCAGCACATACAATCATTCAGTTACACAGAATATTCTGAACATACTTATTCTTACAAATCTGTGCCCACTCCAAATTTACATGTTGAAACTCAGACCTCCAATACCTCAATGAGACAGTATCTGGAAAAGGCCTTGAACAACTGAAGTTAAAATAAATTGGAGGGCAGGCCCTAATTCAGTCTGATACATCTCTTTAAGAACAGACTAATACATATAAAAGGATACCAAGGATGGGAAAACACAGAAAAAGTCCAAAAACAGACCTAGATAGTGACTATCTTCAAATCAAGGCAACAGAACTCAGGAAAAACTACACAAGCAAATATCTTGACCTCAGATTGCATGTCTCCAGAAATGTGAGAAAGCAGATTTCTATTGCTGGGGCTATCATGTCTGTGGCATGTTCTTATGGCAGTTCAACTACACAAGCACACTTAAACGTGTTTTCAATCAAACTTCATATGTATGTTCAATTGTAATGTAAATATATCAGTGATTTCTGTTCTTTCTCCCCACCCTCCTCCAGGCAGGGTTTCTCTGTGTAGCCCTGGCTGTCCTAGAACTCACTATATAGGCCAGGCAGTCTTGAACTCACAGATCCCCCTGCCTCTGCTTCTTGAATGCTGGGATCAAAGACAAATGCCACCACGCCAGGGCCAATACATTAGTGATTTCTACCCTCTGAAAACATTAAAGTCACCTCTACTCCCACAAATGTTGATATAAACAGAGTACCTATTAAAATATATGAACTGGCCGGGCGGTGGTGGCGCACGCCTTTAATCCCAGCACTCGGGAGGCAGAGCCAGGCGGATCTCTGTGAGTTCGAGGCCAGCCTGGGCTACCAAGTGAGTTCCAGGAAAGGAGCAAAGCTACACAGAGAAACCCTGTCTCGAAAAACAAAAAAAATCAAGAACTGATTTGTCCAAGGAAAGTGGCGGTCCCTGCTACATGTATCCGTATAAACTAAAACAGCAATAAAACAGATCCCAACTTGTATAGGCATCCATGTCAATTTCCTTAATCTTAAGAGAATAGCTTACCTTTTAAATATCTGACATAAAAACATAATTAACATCCACTTGACCCATATTACAGAAAACTTAGATCTAGATCCAACACTAAAGGACCTTTTCTGTACTTGAGACAATTCTATATCAGTATTAAAAATCCCAGATGTGCTTCAGAAAAGAATTTTAAACATCTGCAAATGATAGACTACACAGTTCCCCGCCTAGGAATTAGATTCTACACCATTAAGGCCCCAGGTAGCCCACACTGGCCTCAAACTCTTGCTCCTCTGGCTTCCACGTCCCAATGCTGAGGTTACAGGTCCACACCACCATGCCCAGTTCTGCTTTCTAAGTCTATAGCCAGGATCAGCTAGGTCAACATTCTCAAGGATATTTGTGCTTGAAAATCTTTTTAAAGTACTGATACTTAGTCCTACATATGCATGCAAGTGTTTGTGTGTGATCTCCTGTAATAAGCAGCCATGACATCTAAAATCTAGGTATCATGTAACTGTGATTAGTGTGAAGCACAAGCAGGGGAGGGGCTATAAGGAAGTATTTATTAGAAAATATCTTTTTTTTTTTTTTTTTTTTTTTTTGGTTTTTCAAGACAAGGTTTCTCTAAGTAGCCCTGGCTATCCTAGAACTCACTCTGTAGATCAAGCTGCCCTCAAACTCACAAGAAATCTGCCCGCCTCCACCTCCGAGTGCTGGGATCAAAGGTGTACACCGGAAAATATCTTATCATTTACATTCTGTCCAATGTATTTCCCCTAACAGTAAAGACTAGAGTAAAAGACAGTCTACGCCCACCCTGGCTTCATTACCAAGGTCATCTGTGAGCCTTCACTTACTCAGGAGACTAGACCTGCAATGAGAATTTAGCAGCAGATTAAAATGACTGCACATCTTAACCAACTGAAATTAATTGCTGAAATTTAAGGATAGTTTAACATAAAAATTAATGTAATACGTCATATCAACTTAAAAAGAGTATATGCAATAGTCAACGTTCTTTTTCATGATAAACACACTCAACAAACCAGAAGCGAAAGTAATTTATGAAAAGACCGCAGCTAACTTCATACTCAACAATAACTAAGCTTTTCCCAAAGATCAGGAACAGACCAAACATGCCCTTTGCCACTTTAATTTCAGCTAGAGACAAAAGGAGTAGCCTAGGGAGAGCAGGCAGGGGCAGGCACACCAAAAGGAAAGGCAAAGTCATAAGTACAATTATGCTAATATGCGATATGATCTTTCCTGCAGAAAACTCTAAAACAGATCCAAAACTTGTTAAAATAAAAGAATTTAAGCAAAGCTCTACTACACAAAAATCAATATACAAAGACAAGCTGTTTCTATTAGAAACTAACCATGAGCAAACCAAAAAGGAAATTAACAAAACAATTCTACTTCCTGTAGTAGTCCAGAGACAAAAACACTCAGGAATAAACTTAACCAGCTTGCAGGCTGAAAACTGTAAAACAGTGCTAAAAGAAATTAAAGACAAATAAATGAAAACAGTGACTGTAAGACATATTATTAAGAAGGTGTGTTAGTCAGGGTTCTCTAGAGGAACAGAACTGATAAAATGAACATATATATGTGATTTTATTACAGTGCTTACAGGCTGCGGTCCAACTAACCTAACAATGGCTGTCTACCAACCTGAAGTCCAAGAACGCAGTAGTTGTTCAGTCCATAAGGCTGGACGTCTAAGCTGGTCTCCAGCACGTCCTGGGATCCCACAGAAGGAGGCTCCAATGCCCGTGAGCAGGACAAGCAGCAAAAGGCAAGCGCTTCTGCCTTCCATGTCCTTATATAACCCGCCAGGAGGAGGTGTAGCCCTGATTAAAGGTGAGTCTTCCCACTTCAAATAATTTGATTAAGAAAATTCCCTCATAGGTTTACCTAGCTACTTGGGGTTTAGTTAATTCCAGATGTAGTCAAGTTGACAGCCAAGAATAATCATCACAGAAGTCAACATTATACAAAGAAATCTACAGATTCAATGCAATTCCCCCATCAGAATCACAACGGCATTTTGTCAGAATAGAAAAACTCATCCTAAAATACATATAAAAATCTCAATAGGCACCAAACAACTGAAACAACCTTAAAATGAGTAAAGTCAAATATACAAAACTAAAAATGGAGATGAGGACACAGATCAGGTGGGAATGCCTACCCAGCAGGATCAAAGCCCTGATTCAATTCCAAATATCACATAAACCAAGCACGGAATACCAGGTGAGAGGCAGGAGGATTGATCACAAGTCAAGGTGAACTTCAGCTATACAGCAAGTTCAAGACTGGCCTAAGTGAAAACTACGACTCCAAAAGCAGACACGTAAAAATGGAGAGATTACATCAAACCACTGAACTTTTCTTCAGCAGCAGGAACAGTCAACAGTGAGGTGACCTTTGCAATGAAAGAAAACATTTTCAAATCATTTATGTGACAAGAGGTTCATATCCAGAATATATAAAGAACTTTCACAACCCAGAAACAACATTCACCCCAATAATCCGTTTTTTTAATGAACAAGGGACATTTCTCCAACACATATCTATAAATGCCAACAAGTACATGGAAGGATGCTTAACATCATGATCATCAATGAAACCGGCAAGGTCCAGGCATGGCCGCCCAACACTACAGAGGCCACAACAGAAGAGTCACCTGAAATCACAGCAAGACTGCATCCTAGACAAACACAACTGCAATGAGACATCACCTCACCACCATCAGAACAGTCACTATCCAAACCTAACAATGCACACTACCACACACAGACGCCCGTCGGACAACAGAAAGAATGAGCTAGAGGCAATGTCACACGGTGCGGCCACTACAGAAAACAACATGGTGGGTCTTCAGAACACTGAAACTACATTTGCCATGTGATCCAAAAGTATCTAGGGATATTCCCGAAGAACATAAAGCAGGGTCTCATATGAAATTATAACGTGTTCACTGGAACATTATTCACAAGCTACAGACTAAGTTAGAAATCCATATGTCAATCGATGGGTAAGCTAATAAAATGTCGCACATATATACAATACCCTTAAAAAGAAGTTTGGTAAAACACCACAATATGGATAAACCTTAAGTACAAAGTGAAATAAATCAGTTATAAATAGGCAAATATTTAATGATTCTATTTAAATAATTAAAATCATTAAAAAAATCACCAGTTTATGTGTATAGAAACCAATAACATATCTGTGTTTTCCAAAATAACCTGGGGGAAGTGCATAAGTATTTAAATGGGATTAGCAGAAGATTTTATTTGTGTAAGTTTTTTGTGTTGAGATAAGGTCTCATTATGTAGCCCTGGCTTTCCTTGAACTCAGAGATCCATCCGCCTCTGCCTCTCCAGTGCTGGTATTAAAGGTGTGCACCACCAAACCCACCCCATTTTAAAAATTTTATTTCACATCTATTTTACTGCTATAAGAGTGGTATAACAATTTCCATCTCATTAGCTACAAAACATGTGGGGCGTTTACCCAACCACCCCCACAGTTCCCCAGAGTTTTCTTGAGTGCGAGCAGCAGGAAATATTAGATAGAAGGATTTATCGCGGAGATAAACAGATAGAAAATAAAGGATAGCCTCGAGAGGGCCTGGAACCTATTCCAACGGGCCCCGACTGTCTCTGCCCCAGGGTTTTTATAGAGACGCCAAGGGGTGGAGCAAAAGACCTCCTCCCCCAGCACAGCCAAGTGCAGACCATCTCAGACACCTGCACTCAGGCCCGTGGTCTAATCATCCTCTATGTGGACCTGCTGGGTAAAGCCACGAGGAACCCGAGAACGGGCTCCCACAAAAACAAAGATTGGATTAGTATTTATAAAATATTAGTAACAATGCCTAGAACTGAATAAATGTTAAATAACGTAAGCCCGGTTATCATGGTTTTGATAAAACCAGGCAAAAAATATCTAAAAGCTTATCAAGTATAAAAAGAACTAATACTACATAACTTCTGGTAAAGAAGTCAGTCTGGGAGCACAGTGGCATACACCCTTTATTTGGGAGTCAGAGACAGGTAGATTTGTAAGTTAATAGCCTATCTGGTCTATGTACCAAGTTTCAGGCCATCCGGGGTTATTTAGTGAGATGCTGTCTCAAAAATATAAAATAAAAATTAAAAATCTATCTAAGCAGTTAAGAGCCCTGGCTGCTCTTGCAGAGGACAAAGGTTTATTTCTTAGCACCCACATAGTAGCTCACAACCATCCAGAACTCTTGCTCCAGGGGACCCCATGCCCTCTTTTGTGGGTACCAGGCATACATGTGGTGTGCAGACACACACACACACACACACACACACACACATATGTGTGTGTATATATATATATATATATATATACACACACACACACACACACACAGGCAAAATACTCATATACATAAAATAAAATTTTTTATAAATTAGTAAATCTAAGCTTACCATAGTCTTACTTTTTAATCAGAGCATCCAAACTATAAAAACTTGTGAAGCTGCAGAGGGTGTTATATGAGGTATCAATATTTTGTATATTTTTTCTTGCCACGTGTCTTGATCAGTTTTATTGCTGTGAAGAGACACCACAACCACAGCAACTCTTATAAAAGGAAGCATTGAATTGGGGCTTACTTACAGTATCAGAAGTTTAGTCCATTATCATTATGGCAGCACACAGGCAGAGTTAGTGCTGGAGAAGGAGCTGAGAGTTCTACACCCGGATCAGCAGGCAGCAGGAAGATAAATAAAGTTGCCTGGGGATCGGAGCTAATAGCAAGCCACTTAGCACAAGTCTGGCAGTGTTAGCACACGCCCTTAATCACGATCACATGGCAGGCAAAGTCTGTGTGTTCAAGAACATAGCCAGCTTGGAGACACACGCCTTTAATCTCAATACCAACCACAGACTGGAGGTCTGTATAGACAGTCAGTGACGAGGAGTTCATGTGGTTGGGTTTACAACCAATGAGAAGGCAGAACAGAAAGTCAATAAAAAGACAGACACACAGGAGGTAGGTCTCTTTTTCAAGGGAAGGACAGCAGCGGCTGGTAAGCTAAAGGCTATTTGCTAGTTCTCTGACCTCTTGGGCTTTTAACTCTGCATTTGGTTCTGTGTTTCTTATTTAATAAGACCGTTCAGAATTACATCTACAACAGCTCCTTTATAGCTCAATGACACCTAGCATTTCAGCTCAATAGAACTAAAACTTATTTCTTATTTGTTCCAAATACTCATCTTATCCACAGTTTCAATCTGTGAAAGCAGTACCACTGCCTAAACTAGAAACATAAATATTCTTAATTCCTTATCTTTACTAGCCCCAACTCTATTATAAGTAAATACCAAAGCTGATCTATTTTGCTGTCAAAATCTCTCCCAAACCCAACCACATTTTTGTAACCCCAATATTAGCACTGTAAGGTCAGTCTAGGTACCCTCTTATAACAGCTCATCCTGAATACAATCTAACAACCCTGTGATCTCTTCTATGCTTTTTCACTAGGTTCTTTTGCTAGAGATGTTTAGGGTAGACTATATATAGCCTAAGGCCTTGGGATCAAAACAAAAAAAACAAAAAAAACAAAAAAAAAAAAAACCAACCACTTCAGATGTAATCATATCACTTTTCACACTTAGGCTCCTTCAACTACTTCTTATGATTCTGTTGATCTAAACTCTTTAAGTGGTTTGTGTGACCATCAATGGCCCTCAGCCATCCTCTATTCCGTGGCACCAAGCACTACCCCATTCATATCTCACAATGAGCTCCACACTGAAAGAGATAGATGCTGCGGGATATTTGTTTACACTGTAAAGATGTGTCACTGTGATTAGTTTAATAAAAAGCTGAATGGCCAATAGCTAGGCAAGAGAGAATAGGTGGGACTTCCGGGAAAAGAGAGGAACTCAGGATAAATCTAGGCATATGAGAGATGCTAGTGAGACACGGAGGGAGTTGGACATACAAAATGGAAAAGAGGTCAAAGGCCACATGGCAGAAGACAGATTAACAGAAACAGGTTAATTTAAGTTCTAAGAGCTGGTTGGGAACAAGCCTAAGCTAAGGCCAAGCTCTCACAATTCATGGTAAGTGTCCACCTACAGCGGCGTGCTTGGCTCCACCGATCTTTTCTGCCCTCACTCCTGACGCCGTGTCTTCTGCCACAGGTCCTCCAACGCTGATTCAGATAAACACAACAGCTTCTCCACACATCAACTGTCACTTCAGCAGGAGGCCCTGCGGTATTTCTACTTAGTGTGAGTGGAATTCACACTAATTCCAGCACTTACAAGGCTGAGACAGGAGAATCTTGAGTTCTAGGCCTGTCTAGATTATGGGGCAAGACCATCTCAAAAACATAAACAAATGTCTACTATGAGTACAATGTTATATTAGATGCTTGAATATAGATTAAAGTGCATAAAGCACACTGCCTCTGCCTTTCAGGAACTCAAGACTGTATCACAACACACAATAATTACATACCTTGTCATCTTTCTCCCTAAGTCTAATATCTAGTACCAAGGATAGACTAAAAACAATTTAACTATAATAAAAAAATTCAGATAACATTAAATTAATCAATTGACATTTAAAAACATTTTACAGATCAATAGTAAATTGGAAGGGAGGCCCACAATCCTCAAGACTAACTAGAAGCCCTACTAGATGTCAAATATTGGCTTACTAGTCTTCTCAAAAGAATACTATGAAGAGGTCAGAAGACCCAGGGTCTAGCTTTACAATTATCCACCTGGCCTTAAACTAGTTGTTTACTATTTCTGAACCTCATGACATTATCTATAAAACTGAAATAATTACATTTAGAATGAAGACTTTTACCACATTATTTTTAATGAGTTCAAAATCAGACTTGTTTAAACAATTTGAAAAAAAAAAAAAACAGTTAATTCAGATAATGAATTCCTATGCTTCAGTACAATATAAACATACCTAAGAATGTTTAGCAAGCTAGGTATGGTAGTACATGCCTGTAATTCCAGCACTCAGGCAGCTGAGGCAGGAAGACTGCAACAAGTCTGAGGCCATCCTAGGCTACACAGTAAGACCTTGTCTTAAAACCACAAAGAGCCGGGCGGTGGTGGCACACACCTTTAATCCCAGCACTCGGGAGGCAGAGCCAGGTGGATCTCTGTGAGTTCGAGGCCGGCCTGGGCTACCAAGTGAGTTCCAGGAAAGGCACAAAGCTACACAGAGAAACCCTGTCTCGAAAAACCAAAAAAAACACAAAGAAATAAGATGCCAATAAATTTGGCAACATGAATATCCAGTTAAATGAAATTTTTACAAAATAACTTCTGAAATTTGAAAGCCCCCCTCAGCCCATAATTTTACATCTCCAACCAACAAAAACAGTTCTTTTCCCCAGGGCTGCACTCAGAGAGGAAGAATCTGAAAGTGAGGGACATCT
The DNA here is from genome assembly GCF_949786415.1 of Peromyscus eremicus. Classification (NCBI taxonomy): domain Eukaryota; kingdom Metazoa; phylum Chordata; class Mammalia; order Rodentia; family Cricetidae; genus Peromyscus; species Peromyscus eremicus. The sequence continues at coordinate 94,750,385 of NC_081426.1, forward strand.
AGAGACTGCTGAAGAGAAAATCTAGTCTAAATTCTGTAGACAGGCAAATCAATAGTGTCAACAAAGACCACACATTTTGCATCCAGAAGGAAACACAAGTTAATCGAGGTTATATGTTCAACAGTTACAACAAAAATCTTCCTAGAAGAAAGAGCAGCGAGAAAGGGAGTCAGTACCCTACTCTGCATTCAGCCTTCATTGCAGAAGCTGCAATGAGAAAAGAAACAAATTGATCCCAGTGGGGAAGAACCTCTTCTTGCTTTGGACTTGCTAGAAGGCAATCTAGTTTCAAGTAGCCAAATTTCAGATATTAAGGAGAAAAAAACCTGTCAAAATGCTTTATATTTTTTAAATAAATCATCGTGTGCATATATATATTGCATGTGCATTGTGTGTGTGTGTGTGTGTATACACACACATTTGTAACGATAAAACAAAAATGTTGATGGCAAGCTGAGTAAGCTACAGTAATCAAAAACATCTACAGTTCTAGATTATGGTGCTTCAGTCTCTTTTCCATTTTCACCCTCAGGGAAATGTGGGCGCTTTCTTTACCTCTTACAGATGTTACCAATCTTCCTACTTTTTAAAAACTTACATTAGCAACACATCTTTTTAAATCTTCAGATTAAAGAAATAACTAATAATAAAACCAAAGAGAATACTCTGCTAGAAAATACTTCAATTCCTACAAAACAGATTTAATACCTTTGCATGGAAACAGTAATCAACTCAATGATACTCAAGTTTAAAGTCTAAAAGTAAGATTATTAGCTACTTTATTTCAAATGGATCAAAAGAGTGAAGATATATTCTCATTCCGAATTGCCTATAACGGCATCTATGCCCACCGGCTGTTACAGCCAGACAACAGCTGGAAGGCCAAGGGCCACCCTATTCTAAGACAACTCGGAGATCCTATTTGAGAAAAAAACTGTTACTAACCTATGGTGAACAAACATTCACTGAGTACACGGAGTATTCCAAGGTCATGTAAGATAAATGAGACATGGATGGAATCTACCTTCTACAGGGTCACAGTTAGGTAAGAGGACAACCGTGGTGTCTGAATGAGAAGGGCCCCCACAGGCTCATCTATTTGAATGCAGTTCTACCATAAGGAATAGGCAGGCTGTGGCCTTGTAGGAGGAGCTGAGTCACTGTGAGGTCAGGCTTTGAGGTTTTAAAAGCCCACACCATTCCCTATTAGCTCTTTCTCTGCCTCACTATCTCAACATGTGCGCTCTCAGTCACTGCTCCAGCACCATGCCCGCCTGCCTGCCTCCTGCCATGCTCCCCACCATGGTGGTCATGGACTAACCCTCTGGAACTGTGGGATCCAAATTAAATGCTTTCTTTTATAAGTTGCCTTAATCAAGGTGTCACTTCACAGCAATAGACAATAACTCAGACAACCTACTACATAAGGCCAGGCCTGGCTCCAAGTTTAGATAACCCAAGAAATAATAACTATTTCAGAAGAAAGGCTGTAACTAGTGGAAAGAATACTGGCAATGCCTCTTAACTGTGGGATGTGGTCACAGTTAAGTAATTATATACCATGATACAAAGAGCTTACATTTTCTTCTGCTAGTGGTAGGGAACAGTAAAAGGAACATAAGTAGAGGGGTAAGAATTGGCAACTGAGAAAAAAGCTTACAAACAGAACACATAACGTATTATATTCACACAAGAGAATATTACTCAATAATAAAATAATGATATTCTCACAATACAAATGAAACAAAAACACCAAAATAAGACTTTTTTAAAAAGATACAAACTATATAATCCTACGTACATGAAGTTCAAAAATTAAAACTAACCCAGGCTAATGAAATTTAACAAGGCTTACCTGAGCGGAAGGCTAGTAGACTGAAAAGAGTTAAGGAACTTTTCGAGATAATGAAATGTTCTATGTCTTTTTCTAGATGAGTGGTTCAATGTAAATTACAATATAGTTATTCAATTCTGTACTTTAAAGTTCACATATCACTAGAAGTTCATTATAACAAAAGAGAAGTACCTCTCCAAGTCCTGCAGATTTCAAATAGGCCAAACCTGTGTCATTCCACACATGTAACCAAAATTAAGAAAAGAGGGTTCTAACTGGCCTGGAAACTGAAATACTGACAGGACCTTAAAGCACAGTGTAAGCTTCTTCTCTACTTCAACACACTCCGCAACTTGACCAATGTGTTGTTCTCTTTCACTCTGTATTTTAAGGCCATGTTTACTTGCTCCAATGTGTTTTTATCATTTCTAAAGCTTACAATTTGAAAAGCATTCTTTCAGATATCAGACACAAATAACATCAAAATTAAGTTTTTTAAAAGTCAACATCTTTAGAATCAGAAAAGTCGTTCATGGACTGGGGAGACAGCTCAGTAGACGAAGTCCTTGCTGCGCACGTACGAAGACTGGGGTCAGAACTCCAGCACCCACGTGAAAGCTCTAACTCCAGTGCTCAAAAGGCAAGCTGGCTAGCTAGACAAAGCTCAGGGAGAGCCTTTCCTCGGGAAATAAAGGAGAGGACACCTGATGTCAGCCTCTGGCCTCCACACACACGCACATGTGTAACTAGCCATACAGGCTCTGAACATCACAGTAACAGAGAAGTCATGGCTTACACACTTTGTTAAAGGAAATTAAGTAAAATCACAGACTTTATTCCACTACAGAGAAAATAAAGCAGCCAACACATTTGCACTAGTTAGTGAGAGGTCAGTAACAGTGGCTAAAGCAGCACCAATCAGGCTTCCTAACATGTTACAATAGTACGAAGACCCTGTAAGCTTTAGCCTCAGTACTAAAGAGAGAAAACTTAAGACTGCTCCATGTTGTGGAATATGAGTTGAAGATGTGTTACATTTGTTTATGCTGTGGAACATTTGTTTAATGATGCAAGGACGTGTGTCCCATTCTTCTATGTTGCATTTGTTTGACCTGTGAAACTGTGTTACTTTGTCTGCCTAAAACATCTGATGGTCTAATAAAGAGCTCAATGGCCAATAGCTAGGCAGGAGAAAAGAGAGAAAATAAATAGGAGAAATCTAGAAAGAAAGCAAGGAGTGAGAAAAGGAGAGGAGGCCACCAAGGGTCAGCCACCCAGCCACCCAGCCACCCAGCCACCCAGCCACCCAGCCAGCTACAGAGTCAGAAGAAAACAAAGATATGTAGAATAAATAAAGGTAAAAAGCCAGAGACAAAATGTAGTTAAAGAGAAACAGGATAAGTTAGAAAAGCTGGCTAGAAACAAGCTAAGCTAAGGCCAGGTATTCACTAGAATAAGTCTCCATGTATTTATTTGGGAGGTGGGTGATGGGCCCCCAAAAAATAAAAAATAAGACACACAGCTACACCACTTTATGGCTGCTTTTTACTCCTATTATATCAACTGAAACAAGTTGGTCAAAAAAGTTAATACAGCATATTGCAAAATTTTATCAAAACTTCTTAATTCTAGACTCCATCAGCATGCTTTCAAAATATAAACTATTTTTTATTATTTCTAATGATGTGGCATTTAATAAAGTGGTCTACTTACCTAAATTTTGGCTTATTAACATCTCGATGCAAGAATAATTTCATCCAAAATTAAAGCAAGCCTAAAAGAATACATGGAAAACCATCACTTAGTTTTTTGTTTCATTTTCAGACAGGAAAAACTATCCACAATACAATATTTTAAATTAGAAACTTGAATTTATTTTCTTCATAAAACATCTCAAAGTGTTCAACAACTAAACTACTTTAATGGTCAATAAACTATTAAGTGCCTTTTCAAGGGGAGCAATAATCTATCCCAGCAAGAACTTAACAATGCGGTGGCTAGAGAAATGCCCGGTGCTTCTAGGCACTGGCTGCTCTTTCAGAGGGAGGACCAAGGTTTGGTTTCCAGCACCCACAGGGCAGCAACAACTGTCTCTGCTCTCACCTGCCATCTGTGGGCACTGCCCACATGGTACACATACATATATTCAGGAAAAACACTGATACATCTAAAAGAAATTTTTTTAAAGAAACATAATTTGTAGAATTTTTTTATGTAACTTACTTTCATTAATTTTAATAACAGAGCAATGGTAATTCACACTATGGGCAATTAGTTCTGAAACCCTTCAAGATATTAAAATCTGCAGCTGGTCAGATCCCTTATATAAAACAGCATAATCTTTGTGTGGAACCTATGTACATTCTTCCATGTACTCTAAATCACTATTACAGTACTTCTAAAAATGATTACAATGTAAATGCTATGGACATAGGTGTTACATTATTGAGAAATTGACAGGTAGACAAAGACAAATCTGGACAAGCTTGTACAAACACAATTTCCCCCAAATATTTTTAATACAAGGTTTAACCCAGGTACAAGGAAGGTTGAATATTTATTAATACAACATACTTCTAGGTCAGGTCAGTGTTTATCTAACATTGTGTCCATAAAAAAATAAAGAATATGGTAATAAAATGACATAGAATATATCAATGATAAATGTTAACAGAAACTAAGTATAAGAGTATGTTAAGCACCATTAGAGACTCTTAAGAATCAATACTCTGCCTCAATTTAATATATAACACTTTTATTACTAATTAACCACTAAAAATGGACTGACTCACCAAAAACCCATTTCTACCAATTCTGAAACTCAGTATTACCTTACCCAAAATCAATAATCTCATCCCCTACCAAAGGTGATCTATTACTTTTAATATTCTCAAGGTGGAGGCGCCATATTTACTCCAATTCTCAACCTAGACTACTCCAACTGTTCCACTTTCAGACTTACTAGTTTCTAATTCTGCCCTTCCCAGAACTGAGTAATCACTTTATAATGGTTATCCTAAACACATACATCACTTTCTCAATTGTTCCACATATACACCAATTTAAACCTTTCCAGTTCCCAGGATAGCACCCAAGCTCTCAGCTTTCAAGCTTTTCCACATGTTGATCTAAAGTGATCCCCTTCACCAACCTTCTACCACATTTAACTTAGGAAATGCCTTCTTACATGGCAGTCATATGTTGGCAGACTGGTTTTTAATCCAATCAGCTGTGCTAAATAGGGTTGTATCAATTATTTCATTGAATTGTGTATAATTCTAAAATAGTGAATGCTTTCTGTTTGCTTGTATATTTTCTGACCTACAGTATGTACAAATTAGGGACAAAAACTCACTTCAGTTTAGTACTTCAGCTGGCTGGAAGTTTTTGGTTTTTTGTTTTTGTTTGGTTTCATTTTTGGAGACACGGTTTCTCTGTGTAGCCCTGGCTGTCCTAGAACTCACTCTATAGACTAGGTTGGCCTCGAACTCACAGAGATCCGCCTGCCTCTGCCTCCCAAGTGCTGGGGCACCACCGCCCGACTGGCAGTTTTTAAAACCATAGCAATGCAGACTGAATAAGAGATTAAAATTTTGGAATCCCAACTGTCGTGGGATATTTGTACACTGTGAAGATGTGTTGCTGTGACTGGTGTGATACAAGGCTGAGTGACCAACAGCAGGAGAGACAGGTGGGACTTCAGGATAGAGAGAGAATGCTAGGAAGAAGAAGGTGGAGTTTCCAGCCCAATGCAGCGGGAAGAGACATGCAGGAGAGATAAAAGCCACGAAGTCACATGGCAACATGCAGATGAATAGAAATGGGTTAATTAAGTTGTAAGAGCTAGTGGGACAAGCCTAAGCTATAGGCTGAGCTTCCATAATTAATAAGTCTCTGTGTTTTTTTTTTGTTTTGTTTTGTTTGTGAACTGGCGGCCCAAAGAAAAGCCTGATTACACCCAACATGTATTTGAAATAAAATAACCAAGTAAAACTCAGAATTTAGTTCATAATTTTAATAACTAAAGAAAAAATGACTTGCATTTCTAGACACATTAACACTAAGAAATAACCCAAACTACTCAAAATGACAGCTGACAGCATCACCCCAGGGCTTTCTTCACTGAGTGAGTTCATTATCAGGACCAGGCTTTGGGTGTTAAGGGGTTCTATCCCTATGGAACTTCTGTGACCAGAAATCTTAAACTAATATTAGTATTAAGCAGGAAAGACTGGAGACCAACTGTTGTGACCTGAGAATGCTGATTTGAAGATGTGGGGCAGAAATAGTGACACTTCTAAGGTTCCAGACACCAAAAATTATGGGAATGATTTCTATACAATGTGGTGCATTTTTATAGCCATTCAACTTTGTGTGTGTGTTGTGGGGGGGAGGTGGATCGATTATCCTGGATCATCTGAGTAGGTCCTAAGTGAAAGTACATGTAACTGTTTAGAAGGCAGGAGAAAAATCAGAAAACACACAGACGACAATGAGAATATACGGCATAGAAATTTGAAAATGCTGGCCTTGACAACTGGGGAGAAGCACAGCCACAGGCAGGGACATCACCAGCAGCCTCATAAAGAAGAACGAATACTCACTGAGAACCTCTACAACGACAAGAGCTGCCAGTCACCACCACTGGACCTGTAACAGTGACTGCAGACCTCACCACCTCACACATATAGCTAGTGTTCTGAGCTATATCCCTAGCTGATTTGAGTTTAGTTTTTTTGTTTGTTTTTTTAACTCCAGCTTTTCAAACAAGAACCTCACTAAGTTCCTCCAGCTGGTGTTAGACTCACTCTGTGGCTCAGCCAGGCCTTAACTTGCCATCTTGGCCCCAGCCTCCTGAAAAGCTGACATTCAGACTCCCAGCCTTCAGAGCTGGCCATCTATTCTTCTCCCCAAATTTCCTATGTGGAAGCCTTGACCCCAAATGTGACTATATGTGAAAGAAGAGCATTTTGGGAGGTAAATAAATGATATGGAGTGCTGAGGATGAACCCATAATCTAGTCACAGTAAGAGAGGCTGGTTGTGCATACGACAGGAAAGGTTCAGTAGGAAAAAAACCCTGCACACTCATCATGAACTTCCAGGCTCCAGGATTCAAATGCCGCAATACAAATGAAATAACTCCTTGTATTTTTAAAAATCTTGTTCTGCTCAAAAAAAAAACAACTTTTCAAATGTATCTATTCACCCAAAATCACACCAGTGTATCTTAGAAATATTTTTTTTAATTTTTTTTAATTAACAAATAATAATTGTGCATATTACTGCCAGGCAGTGGTGGCTCATGCCTTTACTCCCTGGCAGAGGCCTGTGGATCTGAGTTTGAGGCCAGCCTGGTCTACAGAGTGAGTTCTAAGACATTTAGGGCTACACAGAGAAACCCTGTCTCAAAAAAAAAAAAACAAAAAAACAAAAAACAAAACCAAACAAAAAAAAATCGTACATGTTTTTGTTTTGTTTTGGTTTTGGTTTTGGTTTTGGTTTTTGCAAAAAAGAAAAAAGCACAATCTTTATAGGAAAAACAGAAAACATATACAGTCTTGGCTCCCCACTCTGCCGTCTTGGTACAAAGATTATCTTCCAACAGACAGACACCTTAGGAGTCAACAGATACAATGCCAAGAGTCCTGTCTGAGGACTAGGCTCCGCTGCTCTCAAATGATGCCCCATACTTCTTCAAAGGCTGTGCTAAGTTTGGCACAGGTAAGGGCAGCAGAACGTGGGCAGCTGCTGACGGGCACCATCTTTCGGTGTACTCCACACTGGCCTTGATATGGGCAAAGGCCCCCACCACGAAAACAACTGGGTCACTCCTGGGCACCAGCTCTCACTCATCACTGACGTCTGCGACGGAAAAGCCAATTTTCATACAGCCGACTGGGAAGTGGTCACACACTGGATTCCTAATTACCTTCAAAAGCTTCCGAGGGCCATCAGCTGCTGGACACTGCGCTGTGTAAGCTGAACCATGAGGCCACAAGAGCGGCCAAAGGTGCTAGGAATCCGAGTCTGGGGGTTTACCTCGATCAGTACATTCTTTCTCTGTGTGTACCGGTTCAGGGGGCTGTCCATCAGCATCAGTAAGCTCTGTGGGCGGTGTCTGGTCTGACTCCCCCGGTCCCATCCACTCTTCAACAACATGGACTCGTGCCGTCACTGCTGAGCAGCCCAGATGTTTTCCCTACCTTGACTGTCTCCAGGCTGGCCCCTTCCAGCACCACAAGGAGCCTAGGCCTCCGCTCTTGCTTCCCGCCCCAAGCAGGGGCCTCTTAGGCGGCGTTATCCCAGTCCTGTTTCGCCGTTCACAAGGTGGCAACCCCTGGGCGCAGCCATCCTGTCAGTAGACCGGAAGTTGCGCTGACGTCCTCAAAGTTATAACTTCGCATTCGTCCTCACTGCAAACTTCCTCTAGCTGCCATTTTGAAAGAGGGCGCTTGGAAATGGCCCGTACATGTTATTGACAGGGTAAATGTCACGTTTTAATCAGGGTTTACACTGTCAGATGATTAAGCTATAATAATAAATCAGCACAAACTCAGGTTTTAGTGATGAAACATTCAATCTACTCTTAGAACTTTTGAAATACACAAGGCATTGCTATTATTCACCATTCTGTGTAATACGTTATATTTTTTATTCTAATAAAATGATCAATATTCAATGCTTTCGCCACCTCACCCATATCTAGCCCAAGTTAAGCCCTGTTCTGTGGTTCAACTTCCCAAGATTCCTCATTCTGTGAGGTCACATGATGCCATCTTCTCATTGGCTCATTTCACTTAACATAAAGCCCTCCACATTCATCTGCACTGTCCCAGGTGACATAACTTTTTCTAGCTCAATGCTGAATAGCAGCTCACTCTGTATGTACGTATTTCCTTACTAATTCACCTATCTGATGGTAGACAACTAGCTTCATCCATACATTTTAACTTTGGTGATCAGTACTACAGGAAGCTTAGGAGCACAGACAGCTCTCTGCACACTGCTTTCATTCCTGCGGACATACACCCAGAGGTGGGGCCACTGGACTGCATTGATAATTCTCTTCTTGTTCCTCTACTCTGTACTCTTCTCCACAAAGGCTCTACTAAATTACAATCCCACCACAGTCCACAAGCGTCCACTTTTCTCTGCACCCTCTCCAAAACCAACAGCAGCTACCTTCCACTTTTCCTGTTTTGAAAGATCATGTAAGGAAGTTTGACAGACAGTACTTCCAAGGCCACACCTAACTGGAATAAAAGAATTCTAGATAAGCACTAGGGAAGGAGAGACAGGAGAGGAGGAAAGCAAGAGCAGGAAGCACAACTCCGTTCCTCAGCAGGTCTGGGAGGAGACTACACTGTCAAATGCATCTCCCTAATGCCCACTACATCCTGATGCCCCTCTACATCCTGATTTCTACATCCTGACGCCCCTACATCCCCTCTACATCATGATGCCCCTCTACATCCTGACCTCTACATCCTGACGCCCCCTACATCCCCTCTACATCCTGATTTCTACATCCTGACGCCCCTACATCCCCTCTACATCATGATGCCCCTCTACATCCTGACCTCTACATCCTGACGCCCCCTACATCCCCTCTACATCATGATGCCCCTCTACAGCCTGATGCCATGCTACATCCTGACGCCCCTCTACATCCTGACGCCCCTACATCCTGACGCCCCTCTACATCCTGACGCCCCTCTACATCCTGACGCCCCTCTACATCCTGACGCCCCTCTACATCCTGACGCCCCTCTACATCCTGACGCCCCTCTACATCCTGACGCCCCTCTACATCCTGACGCCCCTCTACAGCCTGATGCCATGCTACATCCTGATGCCCCTCTACATCCTGACGCCCCTCTACAGCCTGATGCCACGCTACATCCTGACGCCCCTCTACATCCTGACGCCCCTCTACATCCTGACGCCCCTCTACAGCCTGATGCCATGCTACATCCTGACGCCCCTCTACATCCTGACGCCCCTCTACATCCTGACGCCCCTCTACAGCCTGATGCCATGCTACATCCTGATGCCCCTCTACATCCTGACGCCCCTCTACAGCCTGATGCCACGCTACATCCTGACGCCCCTCTACATCCTGATGCCACGCTACATCCTGACGCCCCTCTACATCCTGATGCCCCTCTATATCCTGATGCCCACTACACCCTGATGCCCTACTGCATCCTAATCTCCACATCCTGATGCCCACTACATCCTAACCCTGAGAAAACACATTCCAACAAAGATCTTCTAATGAAGCCGAACAATACTCCTCAAAATGTTAAAGTCATGAAAAATATGTCTTGAGGCATCTACAGAAAACGACAACCAAATGTTAGGTGCTGCATGGAACCTGTCAAATGCATTCCTGTCAAAGGAATATTAGAAAAAAAGAACTGAAGAAATGAGGGGAGGGGTGTAGCTGGAGATTTTTCCAGTCCTGCCAGGGCTCACAGCCATTCAGACCCAAGTAGAAAATTCTGGGAACAGGAAGGCTGAGTCAGGAGATGCTGCCAGCCACCGCCATAAGAAGCAAGATGTACAGAGACCTGTAAGCCACGAGCCACGTGGCAAGGTATAGATTTATAAAAATGGGTTAATTTAAGATGTAAGGTCTAGCTAGCAAGAAGCCTGACACGGCCATACAGTTTATAAGTAATACAAGTCTCTATGTGTTTACTTGGGTCTGAACGGCTGCAGGAGCTGGGTGGACACAGGAAAACTCCAGCTACAGAGGGGGTATCTTTATTAAGACCATGTGACATTATTGTCTTAGTAATTATAAAAGTACCACAATAACATCTGGTATTAAAAGGGAAAATATGCTGAAGAGACAAATGTATTTTGGAAAATGACATATTTCAGAAAAGTAATCAGACATTCAGATACACATAGTTACAGTGTCAAGAATTTCAGAGCATAAACTCATCTGTCTGACAGCAGAAGGGAAGCAGTGAATTCACACACCAGCGGGAAGTAGGTACCTTGTTCTCTTAGGAAGTTCTCTGAAGGGTACTTTTGGGACAAGACCTTGATATGTAGTCCAGGCTATCTCAAGTCCTAGAATTACAGGCATCTGTTGTACATGGAACCAAAAACTCACTCTTAATCAATCAATGCATCAAAACAGATGTCACCAGGGAATTTAGAAACTATGCCTAAATGAACTAGAAAAAGAACTAAGCTAAAGCAAGTCAGAAAGAAGGGCATGATAAATATTAAGACACAGACCCAAAAGAAGACCCCTAGAAACAGAAATAAAGAGGATATTGCAAAGGAAGTGATGTCAGAGAATCTGAAGGGACACTGGGAACCACAATGGCCAACAAATTAGAAAACCTGCAAGTGAATATATACTTAAAAACATAATTACTTTGGATGAAAGACAGCAGTTAACAACACTTGCTGCTTTTCCAGAGAACTAGAGTTCAGTTCCTGGCACCCAGTATGGGTGACACAACCACCTGTAACCCCAGCTCCAGGGAAACAACGGCCTCTTCTGGACTCTGCAGGCACCTACATGCTGTGCGATAGTGCTCTTGTACACTGGTTTAATAAAATGCTGACTGGCCAGTAGCCAGGCAGGAAGTATAGGTGGGACAAGCAGATGAGGAGAATTCTGGGAAGAGGAAGGGTAGAGTGAGGAGTCACCAGCCAGACACAGAGGAAGCAAGATGATAAGGTAGAACTCAGAAAAGGTACCAAGCCATGTGGCTAAATATAGGTAAGAATTATGGGTTAATTTAGGTGTAAGAGCCAGTCAGTAATAAGCCTGAGCTAATGGCCAAGCAGTTATAATTAATATAAGCTTCTGACTGATTATCATATAAGTGGCTGTAGGACCGCAGGGCCAGGCAGGACCAGAGGAAACTTCTGGCTACACCTATACTCACAAATGCACATCCACCCCCTTCCACACACAATATATATGCCTAATTAAAAGTACATCTTGGGCTGGAGAGATAGCTCAGAGGTTAAGAGCATTGACTGCCCTTCCAGAGGTCCTGAGTTCAATTCCTAGCAGCCACATGGTGGCTCACAACCATCTGTAATGAGATCTGGTGCCCTCTTCTGGCCTGCAGACATACATGCAGGCAGAACACTGTATACATAATAAATAAATAAATCTTAAAAAAAAAAAAAAAAAAAGCAAAGCCTGGGCGGTGGTGGCGCACGCCTTTAATCCCAGCACTCGGGAGGCAGAGCTAGGTGGATCTCTGTGAGTTCGAGGCCAGCCTGGTCTACAGAGCGAGATCCAGGACAGGCACCAAAACTACACAGAGAAACCCTGTCTCGAAAAACCAAAAAAAAAAAAAGTAAATCTTTGTGTGTGTGTGTGTGTGTGTGTGTGTGTGTACCAAAACTTGACAAGTAAAATGTCTGAATAATTCCTAACTAATAAAGGAGATTAGGTGCTAAAATGGTTTGAATCTGAAATGTCTTCCAAATGTTTGAAGACTTGGTCCCCAGCTAGTGGTACTACTTTATGTGGAGCCTAGCTGAAAGGAGGAGGTCACATGAAGTGGGTGGGCCTTTGAAAACTTACAGACACGCAGGTAAAACACTCATACACACAGAATAAATAAGTCTTTTTTTAAAAATCCATTTTAAATGGTACATGTTCCTTAATACAATAAAAATATAAAGGGGAAAGAACACATACAATGGCCTAGGTGGAGTAACAGAAATTAGCTTTACCCTTTTGCTAGAATAGCCTAAGAAACCAAATATATATAAATGTATTAACAGTCTTCAGGTTGAATCTAAAAGGTCAATAAATGAAGCAGCAAACTGATGCCTGAAGGAAGTACATACCCTCATTCACGCAACACATACCCAGGGAGAATATAGTGGACTCTGGCAAAAGACTGAGCTGCAAGTCCAAAAACATACAAGCAGCAACATCAGGACAAAGTATGGAAGAACTAAATAGAGACAGAATGCCTGTAAGTGTCTGGCCATGACACAGTTATGCAACCCTACACAGAAACTAGTCAAAACTAAAAGTCATCCCCCAAAATAAAGATTACCCTTGACTCAAAAAGAACCAGAAATCATGCCTATGCCTTTCAGACAGGATAGACAATATCACTGGTTAGTTAACCATCAGTACAAAAGGGGATCTTGACTCAGTAGAAAAAGAAAGTCATAGTGAATGACAGGCTGTTTACGAAAGAGGAAAGGGGGGTGTGATAGAGAAGGGAAGAATTTCAGAGGATTACAGGGCACAACCTTGTTGGCACTAGGGACTAAGTCATCAAGAGATTAAACTTTACAGGAGGATGTGCACAAGTTAAATGCTAATACTGTGCCATTTCGTGTAAGACACTTGAACATCATATATTTTGGAGACTTGCAAGGTCTTGTAACCAACCCTCCACAGATAAGGGTGTGCTTCATCAACTGTTAGTACACTGTAAACAAAACGGACTTTGACCTCATTCCTGGATGATGAAGCACATGAAAAGATACATGGTATCCTGTCACTAGCTAGAAGAAGATACACTATACCACTGTACAACACTCACACTGAGTGTTGGTGAAATGCTGTATGTATCTCACAATGCTGTGTGGAAAACTCCATGAAAAAAATTCTGATTTCATTTCATAAAATTGTAGGATACACAAACCATCCCATAATGATAATAGAGTCAGTCACTTCCTGGACACAAGGGAAGTACAATAGGAAAGGATCACTACCACAGGATGTAAAAAGGATTCTGAAAGTAATGAGCATGTTCACCAGCATGACACAGTGATAATTTCATGGGTGTCTATAGCTACCAAGTCTGTCCAAATGATAAGTTTAAACATGTGACTTGACAGCTAATTGTCCATAACTTAAAACATTCACAACATGCCAGGTTTGAATTTAGGAAAAATCCCAATTTCAAATTACAAAAGTTAGAATGGTAATAAATTCTCAAAAATAATGTAATTGGCAATCAAAAGAGTGAAGTATAAATGAGTTACCAACATCTCTACAACTGGTAATTCAATATATAAACAATGCTTCCAAACACTGTAACATACTTTATGAAACAAACATAGTAGAATCAGCTCTACTATTAAATGGACAACACAATTTGTTAAAGTACAAAAAAAAAAAAATTAACCTACTTTCACAGGCTGAATCAAATCACAATTCAGGAGCTGGAGAAACAGCTCATCAATTAAAGTCATGAATTAGAAGAGTGGGGAGAGGTATACTAGAGGATTTGATGGGAAGAAAGGAAAAGGAGAAATATAATTAAATTATAACCTCAAAAATATGATAAAAAAAAAAAAAGAGGACTGGATGTTCTTCAGGAGGACCAGGGTTCTATTCCCATTCCCCACCTACAGGGTGACTCACACCCACCTCTAATCCAGTCCAGGGGATCCAATGCTCTCTTCTGGCCTCCAAGGGTAAGTATGGACATGGTACACAGACATACATGGAGGCAAAGCACCCATACACAAATACAAATAAAATAAAAAACACAATTGCAAATAAACAGCCTGTATTCTGTATCACATAAGCACCCATCAAAACACTGCCAGTGAAACCCACCAAGAGATGGTCTTCTCTCCAACCCCAACAGTTCTTCAACTGACCTTGTAAGGAATGGCAGCAGAGTGTCACAGGATGCATAGACCTCTACTCTTTCTCAGAATCCTGCTGCTACCACTGAAACACTCCAAATGGAAGTCTGACAGGCTACCTCAGCTGTCTCTCAGCTGTCTCACCCAATCCTAGAACAGCTGTAGCTGAGGATCTCCCTGAATAACAGGAAAGTCAGGCGCTAGAGAGCCAGTCACCTTCCTGCTGCTAAATGAACTCATGAACAAACCTCCGCCAAAGTCACAAACACTGCCTGGCTGAGTCATACACTCATCCTAACAGCACCCAATTCCATTTTCTTAGCCACCAAGCTACTTTACAGTAATACTTATCTAAGCCTCTTCACATTAACATGACTTCTGTATAAGAATGGCATGCAAATTTGTGAAACTTTCCTGTTAAAAATAAACAAACTGCCAAAACCGACTCAAGATATAAGAAATCTGAACAGATCTACCAGAGAGGTTCAGCTGCCTTCTCTGGTGAAGTCTACATCTATTCCAAATGTCTGAAAAGTTAGCATCACTCCTCAAACTTCCAAAGCCTAGAGCACTTAACTCTGTCAGGACAATTATTAGTCACATACCAAGAGCAGACCGCCATTAAAAGAAATTCAAATACCTCTTACAAATCTAAGTCACAAAAGCTCTACAAACACCCCTAATCCAAAAGTCTGCAATCTAGAGCTCCTAAATCCAAAACTTTAGGGCTTCTGATGGATGCTCTGTTGGTAAACTCCACTTAAATATTCAAAATAAAAAACCTCTGAAATCTGCAAAAGTTCCAGGTCCAGGAGCTGGACGGAGGGCTCAGCAGCCGAGAACACTTGCTGCTCTTCCAGAAAATCCAAGTTCAATTCCCAATATCTACACTGTGTGGCTCACAAACATCTCTAATTTCAGCTCTAGGAGCATCTACAGGCTCTGAACTCGAAGGTGCGTGCACACACACACACACACACACACACACACACACACACAGAGCTGTTCACTGTCCTGTCCCAATTTAAACCATTCACTCTTCAAACCCCGCATCCTTGGTTCCCCCACACACACACCATTCCAGGAATTCTAGTCACCTGTGTCTAGTATGGGATCATTCCTCTTTGCAGTTTACCCCATCATTCTTTATGTAGCAAGTACCTTTCAGTAACTTCCTAAAACACACTGCATCTGAAGTGAAGGTTCTAAACAGTTTTGGGATTTTTTTTTTTTTTTTTTTTTTTTTTTTGGTTTTTCGAGACAGGGTTTCTCTGTGTAGCTTTGCACCTTTCCTGGAACTCACTTGGTAGCCCAGGCTGGCCTCGAACTCACAGAGATCCGCCTGGCTCTGCCTCCCAAGTGCTGGGATTAAAGGCGTGTGCCACCACCGCCCGGCACTGTTCCTTTTGTTATCATTGTTGTTTTTTGTTTTTCAAGACAAGGTTTCTCTGTGTAGTCCTGGCTGCCCTGGAACTTGGTCTGTAGACCAGGATAGCCTTGAACTCACAGAGATCCGCCTGGCTCTGCCTCCCGAGTGCTGGGATTAAAGGCGTGCGCCACCACCGCCCGGCTACCAGTTTTGGGATTTTATAGCTGCTCCCACACGTGACAAGGTAGTAGAGTGCAAATGAGTAACATACAAGAATAGCTTTCCTTCAGAATTTGGAAAGCATTCATTATTATTTTCCAATGCTGATTCATAATCCTCATTTATGACCTTCCCTTTATTCCTAAACTTCAACGTGGACATGTTTTCAAACACTGCGCTGCACACTCTGTGTTTTTCCTGGGGACTGAACCCAGAGCCTGGGCATGCTAGGCAAGTCTGCTATCATCAAGCTACGCCAAGCCCCTGACCCCCATCGCCCCTTCTTTTTCAATTTTTGAGACACTGTCTTGCTACACCATCCAGGTTGAACTTGAGCTAGATCCACAGCCCACGTAAGCTTCAAACTCGCAATCCTGCTTCAGCCAACCCTAAGCCACAGGTGTGCACCCCCACCAGGCTTCCCTTGTTATATAAAACTCAATTCTTGCTCAACCACTAACTTCTTTCATTCATTTTCTAGTCTGTAATTGTTTTTCCCATGCTGAACCTCCAAGTGTGTTCTGATTTTACTTTCTCCACTTTACATCCCTTTTTATCCTTTGTGGAAGATTTGTCATCCAACCTTCTATTAGGATTCTGAACTCCTAACTCTTCTATTAAATGTTTAGTGCTCTGAACTTCCCACCATATTTCCTAGTCTAAACTTCTAAGAGCTCTTCCTTATTTTCCAAACACCTGCCTTTTTATAGCTTTCCAAAGATACCGTTAACATCTACGGTTCTCTTGCAGTACTTCTACTTCTTCTGCTATCATCTTCGGCTTATTCTCAAGTGCTTGGTGATCCTCAGTCCTAGGATTAAGTACTTAAAAGTCGCTTAGGAACTGTCTGTGGGCAGGTATCACTACAATACCATCAATCTGAGTCGTTTACCTGGATTGTCCTCTATTATCATCTGAGTTTTTGTTTTTCCTTTCTCACACCAGTTTGCTGTAAAAGATTGAATTAACCGATCCGGCATCTGGGAATAGGATCCTGACAGACAGAACTGAGAGGAGAAAACAGGCTGGTGTTGATTTCTAGTTCAACATGTAGTTATCCTCCTTGAGTTTAGGTACATACCCTTAACCTGAGCTCTGTTATTCTCATCTACACAGATCTTCCAGTTCAGTGTAAGGAAAGAAAATTGGAGGTAAAAGATCCCACAAGTGCTGCTTGCGTTACAGGCTCCTGCAGCCACCAACTCATGACCAGGCGTAGGCCCCTTTCCCTGAGTATTTGTTGGGTTTTTCTACAGTTAGTCACTACTAGTTGCCAGGTTTTACTTCGGGGATCACTCTCTTAACCTTCTATTACAATTCTAGTGGGATGCTGATGACACATGGCTATCCAACCTACCATGCTCCAATAAAGGTTAGGCATCTTTTTTTTTTTTAAGTTCAAGTTCAAGCAAAGCACAGCAGCACAGTCTCAGTAGCTATTCTGGCTGCTACCACTTAACATCAAGTTTTACTGCACACCACAGTAAAACAACACCACCTACAGAACTTCTCTCGTATAAAATGAAAACTCTCTTTGAGGCCAATATACAACCTTCTTAAAAAGATTTATATGGAAGAGCAATAAGTGCTCTTAACCTATGAGTCATCTCTCTGGCCACCAATATACAATTTATAAAAACATTTTTTAATAAAAAAGAATCATAGGAATTTGAGAAAATATGTACTCTATTAGGAATGTTAGGAATTGCTTATTAAATAAAACATCGCTATTCAAATCTGACCAGTCTTTAGTTACTGTTTACTTGATTTACAAAATTCTAAAAGGTGAACTAAGATCCAAGGCTAGTGTTACCAATTTTTTGAGGAAGTTTCTTGTTTATGTCTCTTATTTGTTAATCACATGAACTTAAGCCTAATATTGTATTTACTACACCGAGCTTTTTAATGAAACAATTCTTTCTTCATTCAACTGTTTGGCATACAAGTATCATTTGTTTTAATATATGTATGTATATATATTACCATTTTTTGTTTTCATCATTTGTTATCATTTTTTAAAAACACGGCAAAGCCAGGCAGAATGACACAAGCCTTTAATTCCAGCTTAGGAGGCAGGTGTATCTCTGTGAGCTTGTAGCCAGGCCACCTTAGTTTACAGAGTAAGATCTTGTCTTAAAACAAATTGAAAGAACAAAACAAAACACAGCAAATTTTTAATGAAGAGGAGCAGAAATCAATAGTGGTTAAGTCTTAGGTAACATCTGAAAGGAAAACTGGTGAGTCCGGCTTGGAAAGCAAGGCAACAAAGGCAGTGCGACAGACAATTCCCCACCAGGGTGTCTATCTGGAGTGTCTGTAACTCTAACAGTCACTGCATCACCCTCGACTTGTGAAAACTGCTTCTCCATCCCCACCTCTCCTATGTAAGTACTTCTGTAGAACAATCAGCGTAGTGTCCTGGTGTCCTTGCACACTGCTGGCTCTGTCCCCGCATGTAGCCATTTTTCATTACTACTCAGCTTACAGGAACCCACGGCCAGAGGAAGCACACCACAGTGCCCTACCCCGCAGCTCAGGAGCCACAGAGGCATAAACTTTGGACTAACTAAGCAAGAAGAGGGGGGCTTCAGGGAAGCGTCACATCCTGCACCCACACACAGAGTCCTTTTCTCTGTCCCCTCTTCTCACCATCCTATCTATACCAACTCCCAATCTGAGAAATACAGATGAAACTTCCAGTTCCCATTTGACAGCAAGGGAAACATCTTTTGCTTTAGCTGATTTGGGGGACGATAGGTAACCAGGACAAAGTCAAATGTGACTATCAACCCTAGTTTCCAAAAATTATTAACTGTAAGTTAGAATGGCTAATGTGTAAATGTATTTCAAAACTAACACATTACTACCTTAGAACTGTAAAACTCCATTTACTCCAAATTCTTTAAAAAGCAGGAAAAAAATTAAATTTTATTATTGCTGTAATTTTCATGTTTTTCCTAATTCCATTTCAAGAATGATCTTCTACACATTACATACTTCTAGATATTATAAAATATAATATGCATTCAATTGAGGAGCCCTTAGAAATTCCAGTAGAGATACATCATATAAACTATAAGAACATATACCAGGCAGGGAATTAAATCTTGAAGCATTTCAGCCTAATGCTGAGCACAAGTTACACCTCAAAGGCAGAGAGAGCACTTACTTGCCCGCCAAGCATGAGGACTTGCTTTCTTTCTGCCTCTAATACAGGGGAGTGTCTCCAAAGTTTCCAAGTTTTTAAAACAAGTACCTACTTAATAACAGAAACTGATGGTTGAGATAATTAACTTTAATTATTGCCTGTTTTTCTATCAGCTCTTTTATCAATTATCTCTTACACTATGGCTAATATGTACTATTTTAATTAAAATTCAGCACCATATTCCATTGAACTCAAATATTTCATTCAAAATCCATCCATTTCTATTAGCTTTCTTGGATTTTAGTGGGGTTTTTTTGTTTTGGATTTTTGGAAAGGTCTCTCTGTGGCCCTGACTGTCCCAGAACTTACTATGTAGGCCAGGCTGGATTCCAGTGTTCTTACGTCAAACTTAACAAAAGCTCAAATCACTGAGTCTCTTATGGAAAAAGACATATGTATCATAAGATCTGTAACTCATATATAAACTTTATCATCAACTAAACTGTTGAATAGCAGAAAACAGTAACAGTGTTCCACTTGACATGTGGTATATGTGAGTGCATGTGTTCATGTGTGTTTATTCACAGGTGTGCCTGCCTGTGGATGCTGGAGGTCCTGGAGCTGGCCAATTCAGCTATATATCAACCTGTCCCCTCAACCTCCCCACGCCACCCCGACCCCCATAAAAGGAAGAACTGAGGTTATAAATACACAGATCTGTACTCCACTTTTATCAAATTCAAGTCCCCACACTTGTACACCCACCAAGCCATTTCTCCAGCACCAAGTGGTTTCATTTTTATTTAGCTCCGTACAACACAATTAGGAGCCACAATATTTCATGTCATCATTTAAAAAAAAAAAAATCCATCTTCTGCTGGATGTGGCAAAGCACGCCTTTAATCCCAGCCCTTAGGAAGCAGAGGCAGGCAGATCTCTGTGAGTGTGAGGTCAGCTTGGTCTACAGAGTGAGTATGAGGACAACACTTTGAAAACCTGTCTCAAAAACAAAAGCCATGACCCACCTTCCTCATAATGTCCCCACCACGCAGATCAGCTCTGCCTGACCCTCCACTCCTGTCACTTCCCCAAGCATGTTCTAGTTACATTTTTCCTACCTTTTTCATGGAATTCTGGTCAATGATCAAACTTTTACTCCAAATCTCCAACACAAACTTCAGATCCCTCCAGCTCATGTTATAATCTTACCAAGTTTGTTTGTGTTACCTTTATTTTAAAATTGACTAATCAAGGAAAATGTTTGCATCCAATAATTCCCACCACTGTGATTTTCTTTTAACATCCATTTCTCTCTGATAAATCTATTTATCCATAGCACTTCTTCAACATTTAGGTAAAACATTATTTTTACAAAGCAGCTTTACTGATTAATCCACTCACATCATTCATTTTATTTTATGCCAGCCCAGTATATATGTAAGTGGCCTCCAAGTCATCAGCTCTTTGGAGCATTCCTACTAATACGGAGACACTAAGCCAATTGTATAACCAACCCAAATAAAGCAGAGCAACTGTGATATGGATGTGTTTTCTGGTTTTGTTAGTTACTTCAGGTTTTTTTTTTTTTTTTTTTGGGGGGGGGGGTTTTCAGACAGGGTTTCTCTGTGTAGCTTTGCGCCTTTCCTGGAACTCGCTTTGGAGACCAGGCTGGCCTCGAACTCACAGAGATCCGCCTGGCTCTGCCTCCCGAGTGCTGGGATTAAAGGCGTGCGCCACCACCGCCCAGCTACTTCAGGTTTTTAACAATTAGTTCATGAAAGAAGTTGTTGGATTTACCCTAAGAAAATTACTTTTTAGTCTGAATTTCCACCCTGTTTAAATTTTTTAAGAGTACAGGCATAGACTGCAAATTCCACTTAATGTAAACACACACACACACACCCACACCCACACACCATGTGTGTGGGTGTGGGTGGGTGTGTGGGTGTGTGGGTGTGTGAAATAACTTATTGTATCACTCCAGGTTCAAAAACATGTGGTAGGCAGATTTTACCTGTGAACTGTATCACTTTTAGTGATACTGTCATTTTCAACTCTATCATGTTTAGAGACACATGCTCTGCATTTAGTCTGCCTGAATATTTGATCTTTGGTGGGGTCTCCTGCCTGCTGGTCAAGGCAGGCTGCTCAGGCTCATGGACAGTTCGAAGTGTGATACACTCGAGCTTTAAAGGAGTGACCAAACTGTAAGATGTAACATGTCACATACTGCAGTGAAAATGTCTGTTTGTGACTTCAGTAAAAAGTTTCACAAGGTTAAAAAATAAATAAAAATAAAAATAAATAAAAAGACGTGAAAAGTGGGGCATGCTATCAAACAAAGTTTCTGAAAACAAAAGCAAATTCACAAATGATTATCAAACACAGCACCATGAAACACAATCAGAAGTCAGTTCCAAAAACTTCAATAACATCCTATTGTTTTGTGAATTCCTAAATCCAGTATTTTTTTTTATAAAATCTTAACATTTTCAAGTCTAAACATGTACTTTTTTCAATGTCTAATCCACCCAATTGTACATTTGTCCTAACCTAAGAAAATCCTGAAGATACAGTTGTCACATCTTCAAGGAAACTATGCAAATTCTCGTAGTAAACACACTTATTCAAAAAAAAAACAAAACAAACAAACAAAAAAACCAAACAAACAAAAAACAAAAATTCTTCACATGGAATACAAATTTTTATTCATTAGCTTAAACACATTCATAATTAAATGTTAATAAAATCTTTTCATGGCAATTTCTACAGAATATACAAAACATATCCATTCTTCAAGACTAGGTATAATAAAATGTAAGCTACATATTTTCTTTACTATATTCCTTTACAACTCTAAGTCCTTCAGATTTCAGGGGAAAAGAAATTCTTTCTCTCCAAATCACCAATTTAATATTATACAATGAGGCTTCCACTGCTTAGCATTAATGAGTAATCACTGATTCCAACAGAAGGGGGAAAATTCAAACACTGTAAGTAAAAATCATGATCAACAATTATATGTTTCCGTTTGTTCTTTCTGTGGAGCTGAGGGGTGGGGAGGAGGGTTAAGGCATGCTCTCACATAGCCCAGGCTGGCCTCATTAACCTTGTAGCCAGAAATGACCTTCAACTCCCAAGTGCTAGGATCACAGGCTGGTATCACTGCTGGCCAGCATTCCCATCTCAATTATCAGTTGGTAAAGCCTCCTCTATTTAACCATTCAGACTCATGTGCAACAGCCTATAAGGTAACACTCTAGTTATTCATAGGTTAACAAATACCAGAATCCTTTTACTTAAGAGGTAGATACCTAACTGTAAAAACAAGTACAATTTATTACTACCTCCACAATTAAAGTAAGAAATCCTCAAATACCTTATTAAGCAGCCTGAAAACCATGTATGTTAATCCAGAAGCTACTATTAAAAAGTCTCCCAAAGGCATCTATGTAAGGAGGCAATCCACACACTTCTTGGCTATACGCATAAAGAATATTACACTGGAAAGCAAGCAGACAACTGTTATCTGTGGAGGCAACTCAAATCTCTACATTCTAAACAGACTTCCAGGTCCTAACTCTAACCACTACTGGGTTCTTGTCAGTAAAAACTGAGGAGCTGCTCTCCAGTCTCGGCATAAATCACACTAGAGGGAAAATGAAAAGTGTGATACCAACTACCATCTGACTCCTCCAAACTCATGCAAGGGCAGACAAGGACAGAAGACTTCACTTTTCCCACCCCTGGAAAGGAGAACATGTATGCCAGCACCAAGTTCAGAAACAAAATTAATCTAGTGTGATACATCTGACAGGGATGTACTACAAAACACCTTTTTCAGTATAAAATATGTTCTTTATTATTTTTTGAAATACAAGGTTTCATTGTGTAGCCTAGGCTGGCCTTGAACCCACAGAGATCTGCCCGCCTGTAGAGAAGTGCTGAAATTGGGGGTGGAGGAACTTAAAGACTGTATTTATGCGTGTATGTATACCTCAGTGTATGTACAAGCACCATGTGAGTGCAGTATCCACAGAGATCAGAGGAGAGCATAGGATCCCCTGGCACCTGAGTTGTGAATGTCCTGATGTGGGTGCTGGGAACTGAACCTTGGTCTTCTGGAAGAGCAACAAGTGCTCTTAAACCATGAAGCCATCTCCCCAGCCCCAAAAAATGTTATCATGATCTAGATTCTAGGAAAAAGTACCTGTGTACATTCTTTGGTACTCAATAGTGTTATTTCCGTGTGTTTAAGCTTTGCCTAAATAAAGCATTTAAAAACAGGTCACTATTAACTAAATCTAAAATCCACTCCTCAGTTTTCAGTCTTCTTGATCAATCACCATCATATAGCAAATCAAACAACAATATCCCCATATGGGAAATCTCAGAAGAGCCGTAAGTCTTTGGTATTTTCCCAGCATTTTTCTTAACTCTGTATGGTATTACTTTTTCCAAATTATCATTTCAATATTCATAAAGTACTAATAGATTATGCACACACACACTCCACTATATAATTATTAGTCTGTGTTTCTATACCTCTCACATCCCAACTCAGAATTCTAATCTATCAGTTGGGTTCAATGTATAGTTGCTTTTATTTCCATCAATTGTTTAAAGGAATATTTTTTCTCAGGCATTCCTTTTTCTCAACCATCCTTTAATTGAATTTCAACTTTATACTTTATCCAGAACCCTAAAAAGGACTTTCTAAGCCGGACGGTGGTGGCACACACCTTTAATCCTAGCACTCAGAGGCAGAGCCAGGTGGATCTCTGTGAGTTAGAGGCTAACCTGGTCTACAGAGCGAGTTCCAGGGCAGCCTGGGCTACACAGAGAAACCCTGTCTCAAAAACAAACAAACAAAAATAAGGACTTTCTATACTTGCACTGTCCCATATAGCAACTATGTCTAGTCTGAAGTTAAATGTGCTTTATGTCTACAGTAGCACAGAACTTTAAAGATTCGTTATGGACAACTGATATATTTTTCAGTTATATCCATATATTAAAATAGCATTTTGGACATATTGGGTCGAACTACATTTTGATTTTTGACCTATTTCTTCGAGTGTGGCTATAATTTTAAATCGAGTCTTGTAGCTCAATTCAAACTTCTATTGTGCAGTGCTGACCTCCACAATCTACTATAAATTACTTACAAACTTTAACTTTTCTGCATTACTCATCTCTAGCTTGGATCAAGATACATCTGAGCTCAAACCTGGTCATCTGTTAACTATAATGCTCTAAGTCTGAGGTACTTCCTTACATGTAAAATGGGAACATATGCCTCTTTAGCATTATAAAAACACATAACAGACAATGTAACTTTATATTAATGCCATCACTATATTATAGTGCTAGGGTCAGGAGTAGCTTTCAAGCCAGGAATGATGATGCAGCCCGTACCCCCAGCACTTGGGAGGCAGCAGGAAAATCAAGATCATCCCAGCTATACAATGAATTGGGGGCTAGCAAAGACTACACGAGACCCCTTCTCAAAAAAAGAGATGGGGGACTTTCCCTTAATTTTTACATTGCTGAAAACAACTTTTAAACATAAATGAAACAGTATTTCATGTTTACATACCTCCTTGTGTGAAATAAAAATTTTACTAGATTGTACAATTTTGTTTAGCTTAAGAATTTGCGATGGGGAAAAGAACCGAACATTAACAAGGGGAAGATAACACTTTATCAACAAATGCATGTAGGCACACAGGAGAAAAGGAAAATGGGCAAAGGAAATGCTCTATTAGGAGAAATTAAAAAATCCCAATGAAAAGATCACATTTCCTGCCTCTTGTTTTGTTCTGTTTAGGGGCAATGGTACTAGACCGGGTGCACATGCACATGTATACGGAGCCAGAGGTCAGTATCTCTCACTGAACCTGGAACTCTAGATGCATAAGCTCAGGGGTTCTAACTTTTCCAGCCTAGCACTGGGGTTGACTCACAGGCACATGCCTCGCTGGCTTTTGCATGCATCCTGAGAGTCTAACTTGGGGTCCCCATGCTTGCACAGCAGACACCACCTGAGCCATCTCTCCAGCTCCCCTCACTACTCCCTAGGACAGATGTACATGTATGTGTATGTACAGATACACAACTTCCACATAACCAACTCACCGTCTTTTCTCCTCTAACCGTCACTGCCACGTGGTCAAAATGTAAAGGGCAGTCATGAACTTCAGACTGCTGCAAATAAGGACCGTCAACACTAAACCACTCACTCCCAAGTTCATCTGCTCATCCATCAAGTGGAGCACACTGAACTGTAACCCGGTCACAGGTTTAATTCTAAACCAGAGAAAGCACATTTTTATGCCTGCTCTAACATTCATGTTAACATTCTCATTTTTGTAGATATTGCCTAAAAATGGGACATTTACAGAAGCAAACAATTCTAAGACCACATAGGTGAAAAGTTTGAATTATTGTAGGAAGACTAAACAATGACAGTAACTACTATTTACTAGGCAACATTTACTCAGAATTATGGGCCAGAAAGCTAACTTTATATGAATTCTAGACTCCTAAGATGGTACTGCTGTTACACCACTTACTTAGCGCTCACACTGCTAAAACTAAACATTGCCAGCTTCGCCTGAAGGCTCACATTTCTAACCTTTATCCCTCCCTGCTTCAACTGTAACTCTGTATGCATACACACTTTCTTTTTTTTTTTTTTGGTTTTTCGAGACAGGGTTTCTCTGTGTAGCTTTGCGCCTTTTCCTGGAACTCACTTGGTAGCCCAGGCTGGCCTCGAACTCACAGAGATCCGCCTGGCTCTGCCTCCCGAGTGCTGGGATTAAAGGCGTGCGCCACCACCGCCCGGCTGCATACACACTTTCTATCTGTCAGTATTAACAAACGAAATCAGATCCAACTCCAGCAAGGCTTTCCTCTACCTTCATAAACCCATTTGCAAACAAATTGAGAATCACCCTCCCTCTCCAATTAATGGTGGTCTGAAAATACCAATTATATCTAACACTGTAAAGAAATTGATTAAAATGCATGTGTATGTGCACTTGCAGATAAACACTTTGGAAGAAGATTTAAAAAGTAACCTTTAAAAAAAATGAAATAACTGAGCTAGTGGTATTGTACACCTTTAATCCCAGCACTTGGGAGGCATATGGATCTCTGTGAGTTCTAGGCCAGCCTAGTCCACATAGTGAGTTCCAGGACAGCCGATGCTATGTAGAGAGACAAGAAAAACAAAAAACCCACAAAAACTTAAAAATTCAGTAACTGACAGAATATAGATAAGCATGTTTAGTAAACAGTACTTTAATCCCCAGACTCACCCACCTTGGTCTTTCTGACACTGTACATTAAAGGAATGACGTGTATGCTGAGAACAGTGTAACACATGAAATCTGTATGTACCACTCTAACAACTTCACTTCTACCACAATCTAAGCCAAGAGAATTGAGTCAAGGGGAATAAATCACTTATCTGCATTTTTACTCACAAAACCACAGGCCCAAGAACCCTAAATGATCCCCCACTACAGATAGCGAGGTCAAAGATTAGCACAGAGGCAATTTCTTAACACAAAGTAGACTTAATCCAGCCTCCCTCCCCCAACCTCAATAAGTCCTTCTTTTTCCTCTTGAAATCTCAGCATTTCTTCTCCTGGAGAGCCACAGCTACCTCACAGGACTTCTTTGTTTTTCTTGTTAATATTGCTCAACTGGAAAAGGAGGCTTTTGGCAGGTGGAGAGGCCGAGGGTCTTGCTGTATCTATAACCCACGTAGGCCTCAAGTTCACAATCCTTCCTTAGCTACAGCAGTGAGAGGATGACAAGTGTCGTCCATGCCTAGCCAGTCTCTAATCTTGGAGAACACGAGAGCATACGACCCCATAATCCCCTAACATCAGGGTGAGTTCAAACAAGAAGGAACCTCACAGGTCAACTTTGGAGAGCTGAGAAGAAACTAAGGAGCAAAGAAACCAAGGCCTTTAAAAAAACCCAAGAGAACATCCTTTTAGGTGGACTCCATGCCCTCATGGAAGATTCAACTGAACGCAGTAGTGTTCCACCCTCCGGTCTCATGAGGCATTTGTTTTTGAGAGGAGCAGAGATACTTTAGCCAACCAGCAGGGTGAGCTAGTGCTAGAAGAAGTCATTTTAAAACCCCCAAAACCTAAAGGCCTAAGTGGCACCATTATAAGTAGCTATCTCCTTTTACTTAGCCCTAATCCCAAACAGCACTTTTAGGACTACACCTCAGACACTGTTCAATGTTTACAGATTTACCATGTACAAAACACATCTCCACACCAGATAAATGCAGAAAAACATGAAGACCTATGAATATCCAAATAACAACATCCACCATTCACTCCAACGTTTGATTTTACAAAGCCACCAATTTTAAATTTTTCTTTTTAATTTTTCTATAAGGTCTTCTAAAAACTGTTTTCTACAGATTCAAACTGACAATTCAACAAGCCAACTTCTACATTTACTGCACGCCAATTCCTGCCCTGTGTGACGAAAAAGCAGTCCTAAGATGGTACTCTAAGACAAGCCACACTGTAAGAAGAGTCCAAGTGACTAATCCTACACAACTAAGGGTGTCTCTGGCCTGACAGACACTCCACTATTGAGTTTTTAGTCCTTCGGCTACCCATTAGTCTCACTTAAACTCGAGCTCTCTCCTAGAACTTGAACAAACTAAGAAACCTAGAAAGCATTTAAGGCGTGCAAGTGACACTCACTTTATAATTACAAATAACCGCCAAGTAACCCTAATTACCACAAGACTAAGTGTAATTAAATCTACTCAGTGTTGAAAATTATCAACCAGCCTTTAAACTCTTAGGAAAAACAAAAACAACAAACAAAACCAGTCACTTAAAAAGCACTTGAAATGACCCACACAAGCCCTACAATCTCAACTGCTTTTGTAGAGTGTGAGCTCCACCACAGGCGACTTAACACTTGTTGCATGTCCTAAGACCTACACTAATAGTAGTTGGTCTTCAAAGGTCATTCTGAATAGCAGTCTAAGAGGCATGTTTATTTATCTAACCAAACATTACAAAATGAAAGGTACTGGCACGGTTTTCAGCACCCATTTCATTTCTTAGCAATTTCCAGCAATAATGGCAGTTATCCTGAACTTTCTAAGATTTATCAAGCACATATTTTTTGGGTTTTGTTTTTAATTTTCACATTTCTGGGTCATGTTTGCTTTGGAAAATCTCAAAAATCATATTTAAGCAACACTGATGCAAAATTATGTAACATTAAATTTATTGTCACAGGTGGTCTCACTAACGAGTACACTAACTCAGTAATACACTTTGATTTTAAAACCTTTGTTACCAGATGCTAACAAAACTAGGACAGGACAGGAGTTGAAAGACCATCCCCATTACACCACTTACTCACACTCAGCATACTGCTAAGAGAATGGGTAAGAACAGGAGCTCTTTTAGAGTTCTTCCTTTGGTAAAACTGTGTGATCCAGGAATACATCTGACTGTTAACTGTTCGGTATGAGAAAGAAAGCTAAGAAAGGAAAAATACGCCTTTAATCCCAGCACTCGAGAGGCAGAGCCAGGTGGACCTCTGTGAGTCAAGGCCAGCCTGGCCTACAGAGAGTGTCCCAGAACAGCCAGAGCTACACAGGGAAACCCTGTCTCAAAAACCCAAAAACACATAGCTGGAAAGAAACACGGAAAACTAAAGTTTTAAGTAATGTTGGAAAGTTCAAATTTAAGCTAATGGTCTAAATGTGTTTAAATATTCCTTCAAGTAATTACATTAATGGCATATACAAGGAACCAGCTCTTTTGAAATTCACACTTCAATATTCATTACTTCCAATACAATGCATGATGTAAAACTTACAGCCATATTTTCTAACAGCAATATACAAACCACTGCATTAGAACCAGTCAGACACCCACGTTTCACCAATCTGAATGTCTATGCTGAGTTATAACTTCACTATAGAATCTCAGTTTCTCTCTTAACAAACCTACCCGAAATACAGTAGAGCTGACAACACATGGCCCTGAAGCAGGTTTCCTTGCTTTGGGGAACTGTAATTGTTTAGGTTCCGAAATGCTTTGCTTTGTGGGACCAAACACTAACTAAACTACGACACAATTAAAGCAAATCTAATACATCCCCCCCAGAAGCAGTAAGCTTGGCATCCATCAGGACTGGCCAGAACAGATGACTGTGCTTGGTTATTTCTGTGGAAGTTAACTTGTACACAGAACAAGACCATCATTTCAGGGGCCCGAGCTGTAAGTATCCCCTCGTTGAGTTTACCACATAAAATTTGAAATCTAGTATCAAAAGTTTTATAACAACTAATATTTAAGTCAATATTACTTAAACAGTTGAAGAAAACTTTTCCACTAATGTCGCTAAACCATGGATGGATCCCAACACGAGAGTCGTCTGTGGAAGTCTCGAGACAAGAAACCACCTAAGTTTCCAATCACGGGGAAGGGTCTGGGACAACTCATCTTCATGTTCTCGGGAGAGGTGGATGGAGCACACCTGCTTTCCTCTGGCAGAGATTAAGCTCCCAGGGACACAAAGGCCAGGGAATCAGACCTGGAGAGGCAAAAAGCTTTAGCTGGATACCCACCAATCTCCTGGCAACCCAAACACTTCGAGTGATTTTTTTTTTTTTCTTTTTTACCTCGTGGAGTTACTTCCCAGGCACTTAGCGGCACAAGATGTTGCAGACCAGTGGGAAGAAGGGGAGGGCTATGAGGTCTTGTCCCAAAGTCAGGGGAGGGGTGTGTGGACAGTTAGCGCCAGAGCCGGAGCTCCAGGCCCGGACGGAGCGGCCCCGCACCGGGCGCCCGCGGACTGCTCTCGGGCCGCCCCGTTACTCGGGGCATTTACAATGGCGACCGCCAGGCTCCCCCGGCCTCGCCATCTCGGCCCCCTTCCCGCTGCCGCTCACTGGCTGCTCCGCTGCAAGTGACTACACAAACCCCCAGCACCCCCAAGTCTAAGCGCCCGCCCGGCTCGGCCCCTTTGTGTCCGCCACCGGATCCTCGGCCGCCCGAGCGGAAAGGCCCCCCGCCCGCCGCCGAGTCCCGCCCCGCGGCGGCCGCCGCCGCTCACCTAAGGTTCCGCGGCCCCCCGCGGCCGCCGCCTCCCGGACCCCGCGGCCCGGGCTCCTTGTGCAGCCGCAACTCCGCCTCCTCGGCCGCCGCCGCCATCTTAGCCTGTGCGGCAAAACGCGTCCCTCTGGATGGTCGGGAGCCAGCCTAGGGCGTAGCTCCCCGGGCCCGGGCGCCGCGGGCCGCGTCCCCCCACAACTTCTTCCGCCACCCTCGGTCCCGCCACCGCCCGAGCCCGGACGCCCGGAACCCAGCCGGGGCCGCCGCCAACCCGACCAAAGAAGACCCCCGAAACTCACAGTTTGGTGCCGTGTGCGTCAAACCGGGGCGACGTTGGGAGCGCGCGGCGTCCCCGCGTCACACGCCGCTCTGTACGCTCCTCGGCTCCAACGGCCCCCTCCGCTCCCCGCTTTTCGCCGGCGGCCTCGGTTCCCAGGGCGCAGGCGCGCGGCTTTCCCGCCTCTGCCTGGCCGCGGGCCGCCGGGGGAGGCCGGCGCCGAGCGGAGCGGAGCGCAGCGCCCGGGCCCGTGGAGCTGCGTGCGTGCGGGAGCGCCCGGGCCAGTGAGACCTCCGGGGGGACGGCAGGAACAGTGCCCCACTGTTCTCGGGTGCCAAAAACCCGAACAAGGTCACCTCCCCCCAGCGGTGACCTAAGCACTCCCAAGGAGGTTCCCGCCCCAAAGTAGGCACGCTCCAAATATGGTGGCGACCAAACTCTGCAAGACCCAAGGACTAGGCATGCCTAGGCCCTTTAAGGTGGAACAGGCCCCATCTTCGGGTGTCTGCAATCACCAGTTGGCCAAAAATTCCGATTCTTCTCCTAACTGTTGAAGGAACCAGCTAAAGAACGCAACACGTGCCAGTCCTGACCGTGGAGTACCGGCAAAGAGAGGTTTTATGATGTTAAACGTGCCAGTTAGAAGATGCCTGGTGGCCAGACAAAGCGTCAGGGGTCGCGACTCAATTTTGCTCAGTCAAAACAACCTAAAAGAAACCCAGGATTTGGGCTATGAGGACTCTGCGGAGTTCTTTCCTGCCTTGTGGAACATGCCTGGATTGTCCCAATTGAAGTCACACAAAGAAACACCTGATAAGCTGGTTAACTCTTCAGATAATCAGTAGATTCCCCTGAGGGTCTTCGAAATCTCCCTTTTAACAAGCATTCAGCCATGGGCTTCTGAGGGGAGGAGAACACTAATTAGAGGTATTCCCTTTGCTTTTGGACTGAGCCAACAAGTTCCTAACCTGTTGAAGGCGAACTAAACGTTCTGGAACAATTAGGCCTGCCTTATTCAATTCTTTGGTTTCCCTGAACTTTTTTTCTCATGAAAAACTTTCAAAGTTTTCGTTAGTTAAGCCAAAGTCATGAACTGTGCACCTTCAAGATGTCACTGCCATTCAGAGGAATGTGCTGTAATTGCATTTATTTGGCAAGAATGAGTCTTTCCCCAAAATGATGCCTTCAGCAGCAGCAAATGTATTCAAATAACAGATATTTTACGATCCACACTAATTAGTTCACTAGCTAACAACTGCTGACACTTGGGGGCTTGTCGGGTGTGCATCGGGCATTATCCTAACCCGTTCCAGCAAACTGCAACCTAACATAGCAAAGAGATCAGACTGGTTTCTCAAAGTCACACGACGCTTTGGCCTGTTTCAGAATGTAAGCTTGCCTTCATACACATGAATGGAGAAACAAAATACGTGGTGGCCCACCCCTTTAATCCCAGCACTCTGGAGGCAGAGCCAGGCGGATCTCTGTGAGTTCGAGGCCAGCCTGGTCTACAGAGCGAGATCCAGGAAAGGCACAAAGCTACACAGAGAAACCCTGTCTCGAAAAACCTAAAAAAAAAAAAAAAAAAAAGTGTATATATTTTCAGCCAACTGGGTGGGAGAGAAGCGCTTTAAAGATCTACTTATTTTTAACCTCATGAATCTGAATCTCTGGCAGCGCACCCTTGTTTCCTGTCTGGTGCCCAGGAGACCTGATGAGGGCATAGGGAAGCCACTAGCACTGGAGTTATAGATGGGTATAAGTGGCCGTGTGAAAGGTGGGACCTGAACCTGGGTCCTCCACATAACCATCAAATGCTTTTCACCAAGAACCATGTCCCTGGCCCCAAAGGATGCACTTTAGATTAGATCCATTAACCTGCAGAATTCAAAGGCCCATCAACTGGAACTAAGCCTTTTACACTTGAGTCTTTGGAGCACATTTCAGATATAGATATGTACATAAATATATAGATATAGATATGTAAACATATAGGGAGAGCTATGAATATATTCTGTATATCTTAAAATCCTATATAAACATTCACATTCTATAAATGGTATTGAACAAATGAATTGCTATAGTTCAACAGAAATTAATTATTAAAAGATCAACTCTCAGTTTAGTAGGGAGTGGGGGATGAAAAGATAAAGATTTTAAAATTATAAACAAAACCTCATGAGAGTCAGGAATGATGGTGAATACCTTTAACCCAGGAGGCAGAGGC
Source organism: Peromyscus eremicus (assembly GCF_949786415.1). Lineage (NCBI taxonomy): Eukaryota > Metazoa > Chordata > Mammalia > Rodentia > Cricetidae > Peromyscus > Peromyscus eremicus. Next base: position 94,783,193 of record NC_081426.1, read on the forward strand.
AGGCGGATCTTTAATTCAAGGCCAGTCTGGTCTATAAAGAAAGTTCCAGGACAGCCAGGACTACACAAAGAAGCCCTGTCAAGAAAAAGTGAATGAATGAATGAATAACCTCATGAAACACAGTAGAAAATAGATTCAGTATACAGCTACTTACTAAAACCTCTATCTAAAATTTAACATGAGTCAGGGAGATGGCCCAGGTGGCAAAGTACACACTGTGCAATGTGAAGACTGGATGGTTTAGATCCCAGAACATGTGTAAAAGCTGAATGGATATGGCACCAGGTCCATAACCCCAGCCCATGAGAGGCAGAGGCAGGGGTTCCCTAGAGGAAGCTGGCTACCAAAACCAGCCAAATCTTCAGGCTCCAGGCTCAGCATGAGGCACTGCTGGACCTATGGGGTAGAAAGCAATGGAAGTTACAGCAGCATCCATGTCAGGACTCCACAGGCATGCATGTGTGCAGATGCGCCCCTCACATGCATGCAATCATTCACTCAAACACCACAGAAAAAAGAAATATATCTACTGTTCTACTCTATCATGTCAAACCCAGATGAGATTGTAGGAGCCTGCTGAGAAAGAAAACAGTGGGTCATGGAAACTTACTGTAAAATATTTAAGGAATGAGTAGAGAAGTGCATGTTAGTTTTGTATCACACAAAATACCCTAGAGAAACAAATCAAAGTCACAATTTTGGTCCATGGTTATCTGGCTCCCTGCTGGATCAGAGAAAGAAGCCTGGTGGAATGTCGCTGCAAGGGAAAACTACCCTACCACATCCCAACCAGAAAGCAGACAGAATGAGAAAACAGAGTCAGGGGTCAAAATACACTCCTCCAAGGCACACTTCAGCAACCCGCTTCCTCCTACTAGACCCCATCACCTATCAATAACATCTTCAAATTGTGAATCCATCGGTGGGTTGATCCACTGGTGAAGTTAATTCTCATAATCCAATCATGTCCAAAGGCCTATAAGCTGTTGAGCAAGCCTCTAATACGAAGCAGTCAGGGGACAGTTCAGTTTCAAAGAATAACAAAGCACAAGAAAATAAACAAAAAGGACGTAGAAATAAGACAGAGCTCAGGCAAGAGAGCAGCACCAAAGGAGCAATGATGTACGGGTAACAGCATTGTTGTGACCAATAGCCCCAAATATCCGTGAACAACAGCAGGCCTCCCTTTTTATTCATGTCATACTCCACTGCCGTCAGTTGGAAGGGGAGGGGAGGCCTTGGGGTCATTATCTGGGGAACTGATGTTTCTCCATCACACACTGGCAGAAAACACTTCTCAGTTGCCAGTAGCCAACACTCCAGGCAGGGGCCCCACTTACTGCAAAGACAGACTATAGAATGTATCTGGGGAAAAGTAGAGTCCCTGTGTGTGTGTGTGTGTGTGTGTGTGTGTGTGTGTGTGTGTGTAAGATCATTGGCGACTCTAGTAAGTGCTATTTGACTGACTCCTTCCAGTGCAGCAGTTTTGGTAATAAGGAAATAAAAGGGAGGAAGAGAGAGAAACTGGGATGTCAATTATAGGAGGTTGATGCGGTGGTTTGAAAAATGGCACCTATAAGCTCATGCACTTAAATGTTTGGTCATCAGGAAGTGGTAGTACTTGAGAAGGACTAGGGGGTGTGGCCTCGTTGAAGTAGGTGTGGCCTTGTTGTCTCACTGGGTATGAGCTTTGGGGTTTCAAAAGCCAAAGCCAGTCCCAGTGTCTCTTTCTCCTGCTGCCTGTGAATCTGGATGTAGGACTCTCAGCTCCTTCTCCAGCACCACATCTGCCTGCATGCTGCCTTGCTTCCTACCGTGATGATAATGGACTAAACTTCTGAAACTGTAAGCCAGCCTCGAATAAATGTCTTACTTTGTAAGAGTTGCCATGATCATGGTGTCCCTTCACAGCAATAGAAACCTGACTAAAACAGTTGATAAGGTGAAGCAATTGACTCACACAACTGAGAGACAAATACAAACTCAGAGGTAAATCCCTCTAGTAGAGAGATTCTCTACAGCTAACCAGCCAGCCTTCTGGTAAAGAGCCACACCCACTACACTTTCGTCAAATTTCTGCACATATAAAACTTGGCATACTCCTTTGTTGTTCATTTTTTTCCAGTCAAAGATGCCAAATATTCTATAATATTTTCTTGACATCCATTGAGAGAAAGAAGGCATCTGTAATTTCAGCTGCTCCATCTGCTTTATTAAAGAAAGAGTGTAAAAAAGTAAGCCAGTGAACAGGTCACATATACAATTGTTCCTGCAGTCAAAAATGGGGAGATACTGTTGAGCAGATGCATTCCTTTAACTACACAACAATACCTGAGGTGTGGTGGTTAAATACAGATGAAATTAAATCACTTCCAAAGGACATGGACTCTCTAACAACCATTTTTATATTTATTTGTTTATTTTTGGACACAGGGTCTTTATAAGTTCAGACTGGCCTCAAAATCCCTTTGTAGTCAAGGATGGCCTCTAACTTCAGACCCTCCTGCCTCAACCTCCTAAGGGCTAGGATTATGTCATTTACCACCATATTCTGTTTATACAGTGCTGGGAATTGAACCCAGGCTCTGTGCATGCTAGGCTAGCACTCAACAGCTGAGCTACATTTCCAGCCCTCTACCAAATACTATTTACTTAGAATTCTATAACCATGCTGAAAGAAAGAAGAGAGTGACATTTGTGACCTTTTGTCCTAGTTAGGGTCACTTACTGCTATAATAAAACACCATGACCAAAAGCTACTTGGGAAGGAAAGGGTTTACTTGGCTTGCACTTCCACATCTCAGTCCAACACTGAAGGGAATCAGGACAGGAACACAAACTGGGCAGGAACCTAGAGGCAGGAGCTGATGCAGAGGGTGCTGCTTATGGGCTTACTCCCCCAGGCATGCTCAGCCTGCTTTCTATAGAACCCAAAACCCACCCAGCCCTGGAATGGCACCACCCACAATGGGCTGGGCCCTCCCCAATCAATCACCAATTAAGAAAATGCCCTACAGGCTTGCCCGCAACTCAGTCTTACAAAGGTATTTGCTTAATTGAGGTTCCCTCCTCTCAGATGACTTTAGTTTGTGTCAAGTTATCATGAAACTAGCTAGCACAACTGACCCCTTATCAACTTGACACACAAACGCATCACTGTTAAGCCACAACCTTTCCTTTCTTGTTCATGCCCAATAGTCACACATTAATAAAGATATTACAGTATAAAACATTTTAGAAACTTAAAAAGCTCCATGGCCTTTAAAAATTCAAACACTTAAAAGTTCAGTCTCTTTTAAAATATAATGTCTCAGCCGGGCGGTGGTGGCGCATGCCTTTAATCCAGCACTCGGGAGGCAGAGCCAGGCGGATCTCTGTGAGTTCAAGGCCAGCCTGGGCTACCAAGTGAGTTCCAGGAAAGGCGCAAAGCTACACAGAGAAACCTTGTCTCGAAAAACAAAAAACAAAAACAAATATATAGGTTCCTACAAAATAAAAAATAAGTTAAATATTTTCTTACTTCAAGGTGGAAGAACCAGGGCACAGTCACACTCAGACCAAAGCAAACCCAAACTCGAGTGTGTAAATAACACAATGGCCAGTGTCTGGGACCCACTCATGATTTTGGGGGGCTCCCTCAAAGGGCTTGGGTCACATCTCTGGCTCTGCACTCTGCAGTTATACACAGCTTTGTCTTCTCGGCTCAGGCGGGCTTCACTCCACAGCTGCTGCTGTCTTAGTGCTATCTCCAAAATGCTGGGGTCCCTTGCTGCAACTGGGCTGCATTTTCACCAAACGCATCTCCAGGGATTTCTTCAGGGACTGCAGCCCTGCTACACAGCTCCAGGCTTCAGCTATTCTCCATGGCCCCTTCATGCCTTCAAAACTGATACCACCTGGGTGGCTCGTACACTACCAAGTTCAGGTGCCACTTGCCACCTCCAGAACACAGCTTCTGTATGTGGACTCAAAGGAAACACTTCCCAGAAGATTTCACCTCAGTGATGCTGGTCTCTTCTTAATCACCATCCATGTCTCAGCTCCAGCTGAGGATCTATCGTCACAGTAACTTAAAGGTTTTACTTCAATGAAACGTAGCTTTAGGAAATGTAGTCAGAAATAGAAAAAATAGGTCTAACATGATATTGTGATATTAATTTTTACAGTCATGTCTCTTTTTATTTCAGAATATTAAAATTTATCTTACAAACTATCAGATATCTTTCTGATTGCCTAATTCATCTTTCATGAATATTGTTGATGGCATGGTCTCCATGCAGCTGGTGAATGGGTTCTATTTCACCCTATTCTTTCTTCTAATATTCGGTGCCTATGAAGATGCATGCATCTCTGCACCCCAACACTATAAGGAAGAACAGATCAAAAGCCACATGCTTAAAACACCACCTGCATCTTAACAGTAATGGGTCTACTTGCTGTATATAATTAGTGTCTCACCTGACACAGCAGTTTGGATCTGGAATGTTTTCCAAAGCCTCATGTGTTTGTTGAGAGCTGGTCCAAATGGCAACAATGACACCTAGTGAGAACTCTTCCCAATCATCAGGGTTGTGCCCTTAAAAGTCACAGTGGGATCATAGATTCTCCTCTTCTTTTCTTGGTTTTCCAGTCATAGAGTGCCAGTAGATGGGTAACACCACAGCCACGTGGCAACATATGGATTAATAGGAATGGGTTAATTTAAGATGAAAGAGCTAGCTAGCAAGAAGCTGAAACCATTGGCCATACACTTTGTAATTAATATAAGCCTCTGTGTAATTATTTTATAAGGGGCTGCGGGACAGCAGGTGGGAGAGATTCGTCCTGATGGCGGGGCCAGGAGGGACACAGAAAAACCTACATCTACATCTGGGATTCCAACACGGGGCAAAAGTTCCTACCTAAAACCTGAGAGAACTGACTAAAACCCGGCTAAGAGCAGCTTCCTAGTTTGTATGTCTCATGGGGGCCATAGTACAGAGATGCTGCAGCATTCAAGCTTGAGCATAGCATGGCTGATTCCCACCTTGGTACACAGGCATCTCCAAGCTGTGTAGCACACTGCATGGTGGATTTAACTTCTGCTAATACAGACAAAAAAAAATGGTTTCTGGGCTACACGCTGCTGGACGAAGGCATAGACCTACTGCTTCCCAGAGTCGGTGGTGAGCATGGCTCCCAGAGCTGGCGGTAAATGTACCTCAGCCATATTGGGAAGCTGGGGGGGGGGGGGGCGGAGTCAACAGCCAAAGTCACCGTACAGCTTAACAGTTTAAAATCTCTCCTGGTCAGAGAAAGATTATAGATTCACAATAAGACAGATTCAGATGGAATAAAATTCTAAACGGTTTACAGTGTGTGTAAAAATGTACGTAGGCTTGAAAGAGAGAGGAAAACGAGTATAGGCAGTTATATAAAGAAATAAATAGTTTTAAAAAATAAAGCCTTTAAAGAGACAATGAAAGTAATATAAAAGAAATAGCCACGTAAAGATGGAAATTACACAGAGAGTCTGGATTATGTATATTGTGTTTTCTTTAATTTTTTTGTCTGTTAATGAGCTAACTACAGAAAGGTATTTGATTGTAAAGGCAGCTAAGTTAAACCAATACATATATTTTAAAGGTATCTTGACTTCAAAATTTGGATCTAAGGATATGTTGCTTTGGAAAGGAGGCTCTGCTTTTGTTTCCACAGGAAGCAAGAGGTTGTGGGTTTGTTCCAGGTTACGATGGATCAGATTTGATCAAGCTAGACATCCTGAACCTTGACAGATGGTACCTATCAACAAAGGTTATAGCTGGTCTTCCCAGGACTAGACCATTATCCCAAATTTTCTCAGGACCCCCATAAGATTGCCAGCACCCCCAATTAGCAGGCAGTAGTATGAAAAGCTATGCCCAAATTCCCAAAATATTGTTTATAAGTGTTTATTTTTATTTAATGGGGGTTGATTATAAATGCAATTTCTTTCTAAAGAAGAAAAGAGGATATAGATAGGATGAATGGGTAGATTATTGAATCTACTTTTAAAGAGCAACAACTTGTTTGAAATGTTTTATACTGCTATAGATTTTAGTTTATTGATACAAATTTAGTTAAGTTTTTTATGTGCACAAAGGAATATTTCAATTACGTAGGTAATCTTCAAACACTTCAAAGACCTACAGAATATGGCATTTAAAATGTTTTAAGAACTTAGACTTTTCTGGACAGTGAGACATGTCTGCTCCTGGCAGCACCAGTCTACTTCAGAAGAGATGATGGGCATCAAAGAAGCTCCATATGGAGTTTGCTTTCTTTGTGGTACAAGCTAACCATTTGGGCAAAAAATTGCTCTTGCCTGGGCTGTTGACAGTATGCTGTATAAACTGGACATGCAGGACCCATAGGAAGGTGACCACTGAACTTTGTCAAAACAAGGTGAGATAGTCCTTCAGGTTCCTCTTTCACAGAAGAAACTTCCAGACATTCTTCAGAACCAGAGGAAAGTGACTGATGAACTTTTCCAATGGGTGAGACAATTCTTCAAATTTCCTGCTTCACTAAAAAGTCTGCCAGAGACTCTAGGCCTGTAGACTGAAGATGGGTGTCCAGACATTGCAGAGGAACTTTGGGTGACTGTCCAGACAGCCAGCTGTCTCTGTCATTTCTAGATTTTTGGAAGTTGCTTACAATGAACTTCCTGTTTACTTAGGTAATATTATATCCTTCTGGGGTCTTTGATGGAGTTGAAGACTAGATAGTTATAATTATATTTTCCTTAGTCATGATAAAAGATAAATTAGATATAAAACTTTAGACTCACAAAAATAAGATGGATGAGAGTATTTTCTTTAATTTTGCCAAATTAGACTAGATATTGTAACTGTAATTCTTACTTGATATCTGATTTGTTATATATAATTTTACTATATTAAAACCTTCCTTTTTGATTAGACAGAAAAGGGGAAGTACTGTGGGATGTCTTTCTCTACACTGTGAATATGTGTGGCTCCCATTGGATAATAAATGAAGCTGTTTTGGCCCATGACAAGAAAGCTGACAGCCAGGCAGGAAATCCAAGCAGAGACAGAGAGTGAAGAAAAGCGGAGTCGGAAGAGATACCAGCCTGCCGCCCAAGGAACAACAAGATGCCGGCAGACTGGCAACGCCATGGCCACGTGGCAACATACAGATTAATAGGGATGGGTTAATTTAAGATGAAAGAGCTAGCTAGCAAGAAGCTGGAGCCATAGGCCATACAGTTTGTAATTAATACAAGCCTCTGTGTAATTATTTTATAAGTGGCTGCAGGACCTCAGGTGGGAGAGATTTGTAAACTTCCGTCTGCAATAGAGTGAGTTCTTTGTCTTGTGACATGCTCCCACAGGCCCCACAGCAACAGAACCAACCCATGAAACTATGAGCAGAAAGGGAAAAAATTAAATAAATAAATAATTCTCCCTCTCCTGAGCTGATTGAATCGTGTGTCACATCGCAGCCTCAGCAGCTGACATCTAGTGAGGACATCTAGAGCCAGTTTCCTCCAGGACCTGACTCTGCAGCTGAGAATCAGTTCACAGTCAGAATTTACCAAGTTTGGGTAGATAGATCCATAAGAGAGAAATGCATAAATCACATACTAAATAATATGAATGTATGGAAATTTTTTTTGCTGCCAAGCTCAATGAAATACTCAGCCAAACTGATCAAAATATTTCCTGCCTGTAGAGAAGGGTATTATACCAGGAACACCTGGGGTACTACTCAGGGTTCTCTAGGGGGACAAACCAGAGAAGTAACACGCTGATGTGATACAGTCTGGGGATTCCAGGAAGCCATCTCCACAAGGCTGGCTGGTCTGGTGCCGCAGGCTGGGAGGAGTCCTGTAGAGCCGCTGGTCTTCAGTCCCACTGGAAACCTGAAGCCAGCAGAGGAATGCAGCTTCGCCATGGAGAGCCACACAAGCAGGCAAAGGCAAAAAGCTTTCTCTGTCCGCCTCCTTCGTCTGGGCTGCCACCCATTTATCTGGGCTGTACTGTTTAAGGTAGGTCTTCTCACTTCAAATAACCTGATGGAGAAAATCCCTCACAGGGGTGCCCAGCAGCCCGTCTAGTTGATCCCAGATCCAAGATGAACCTGTACACCCAGAAACTTGCTTCATACACAACTAGATGAATATGATTTTAGCAGATGGTTCAACAAATTTAAAAGAATTTTTTAAATGTTTTTATTTAATGTGTGTGAATGTTTTGCCTGCCTGTGTGTATGTACACCACACGTGTGCCTGGTGCCTGTGGAAGACAGAAGAGTGAAGCTGGAAGAGGGAGTTGCGGATGATTGTGAGTGGTCATGTGGGTATGGGGAACCAAACCAGGGTCCTCTGCAAGAACAAGTGTTCTTAACTGCTGAGCCCTCCTAGTAGCTTCGTGGTTTCTGAAACTTTGACTGCAAATTGTGCTCTGATGAGCTTGATCCACTAATACACTCTCACAAGGAAAAGGACTTTTATTTCCCTTAAAGGTTTGTAATAATATATAAACAATGTGGGCTGGAGAGATGCCTTAGAGGTTAAGAGCACCGACTGCTCTTCCAGAGGTCCTGAGTTCAATTCCCAGCACCCACATGGTGGCTTACAACCATCTGTAATGAGATCTGGTGCCCTCTTCTGTATACATAATAAATAAATAAATCTTAAAAAAAATATAAACAATGTATCATAAAGCAAAATGAAATGAAACATGATCCATGGAGGTTTAAATTTATATTTTATCATTTTTATAATACTTGTTCACTATTGTGACATCTTTACAATTTACCTTAAAAATAGTTTGTAACTGGCATTTTTTTCTCTTTCCAAAGAGTTCAGAAAAAAAAAAGGCACATCTTTCAACCATCAATATCTTAGAATCAATCAAATAGGGTAACTGCTTGGCATTCACCGGAGATCCCTGTGTTCTGGTAAATTGAATTCTGTGAACTTTGCCATGGTATGACTACATCATTACTTAGACCATCACAGTTCAAAGATTATGTCAAGCTCAATTCATCAGGCATTCATAACTGAAGTAAGACCCAAAGGGATGCAGGACACCAAGGACACTTCAGCCACAGGGTGTTTGCCTTTACAGTAACCCAGACTCCGCTGAAGTGGGGCTTTCTTTTCAATGCTAAATAGTTTATTAGAGGTTCTTATGTAGCCATAAGGACACTCGATTCTTTCTCTCAGATTTATCTTTTTTGTATAAATGTTTGTCTGCATATATGTCTGTATACCATACACATGCCTGTTACCTTTGGAGGTGAGAAGAGGGTGCTGAATCCCCTGAAACTGGAATTAGAGATTATTTCGAGCCACAGTGTGGGTGCTGGGAACCACACCCAGGTCCTCTGCAAGAGCAGCCAGTGCTCTTAGCTGGTGGGTCATCTTTCCAGTCCCTCCCCCATTTTGATATAGGATCTCATGAATTCCTCACTGTGTAGCAGAGGGTGACCTTGAACTTATCCTCCTGCTTCCAACTCTGTCTGTTCTGAGATGACAGGCAGGAACCACCACACCTATATAGTGCTGAAGATCCCGTCTAGGATTCCACGCATGCCAAGGCAGCATTCCACTAACTGAGCAATACCCTCAGTCCCAGGACATTTTGTTCTTTGCCCTAAGAAATAAGTCTTCCATCTGACAAATTGATAAACCAAGACTCATTAGTTAAGAACCTTTCCTAGAATTTCACGATGTAGGCTCAAGCTGGGGGATTCTGACAGAACAGGCCATTTCTCTTAAGGCGTTTTATCTTCAAGACTACTTATAAATATCCATAAAGACAACTTTAAGTGGTGAGAAGCAGACAGTGTGAAGTAAAATCACTCCTTTCCTATATCAACCTGAAGGCAAGACTAGAGGAATGAGGTATGATGGGGGCCAAGGATGAGCAGACTAGGAAGTCCAGGCAGGTAGGTCAGGTGACCTCATCTGGGGACTCTTGAGGCTTCAGAGGACCAGAAACAGTGTGTCTGAGCATGACCTCAGAGAAGGGAGAAAGGAGATGCTCCCCAAAGGGGTGGTGAGAGAAAGAGGTAAATCCCTGTCCTTTATGAGCTGCCCAGGAGGAGATCCAATCACAAACCAATATCCCAACAACACACAAAGGTGATGTAAACAACACTGTCTCCAGGGAAGAAGAGGCTAACGGGGCCAAACTCCTGCCTTGTCCATTCTCAAAACATTCCTCACCCCTCTCATGTACCTTTCTGCTGCTGTCTGCTGGTAACATAACCAGACTGAATGATTATACCGGCCAACTCCTCCATCTCAGGTATGATTGGTAAAATGTGCTGAGGGCAGCCTGTCTGCTTCTCAAATCACGGGCTTTGACTCATCTGGATTGCTAGAGAAAGCAGCCTGATTACCAGCTGGTGTAAGCACCCACATGGGGTGGGTGCTGGGAGCACTCTGTATTATTGGTGTGCTCGCTGCTCGCTCTACCTACCTACCTACCTACCTACCTATCTATCCATCCATCCGTCCATCCATCCATCCATCTATCTATCTGTCTATCTATCATCTCTCTCTTCTCTTCTCTTCTCTTCTCTTCTCTTCTCTTCTCTTCTCTTCTCTTCTCTTCTCTTCTCTTCTCTTCTTTTTCTTTCTCTGCTCAGGACTTCATGCATATTAGGCAAGTGTTTCATCACCAAGTTACATCATCCCATCCTTTAACTTTATTTTTGAACAACATGTGAAAAACTTAAAAACTATACATATAATTAGAGTGTCATGTGGTGTTTTGATATATGAATGCATCATGTAATGCTTAAATCAAAGGAATCATCTCAGGGCTGGTGAAATGGCTCAGCAGTTAAGAGCACTTGCTGCTCAATCTTGAGGACCAGAGGTGAGATACCAGCACCCTTGTAACAAGCTGGGCATCTAACACATGCCTTTAATCCCAGCTCCTGTGACTCCAGAAGAATTGCTGGGACTTGCTAGTCTAGCTGAGAAAAATGTAAACCCTAGGTTTAGGAAGAGACCCTGACTCAAAGGACTAAGTGGTGTGTGATCAAGGGGGATACCTAACATCTACTTCAGGCTTCTATGTGGGCATAGGCACACATGTGTGTACATATTGTGACACAGAGACATATACAGACATGTTCATTAATAGGTAAATTCCTGTAGCTGAAGTTATCCTGTTCCTGCCTGGCTCCCACGGCCCTCAGACCCTAGCAAACACACAGACGCTTATATTATTTACAAACTATATGGCCTAATGGCTCAGGCTTCTTGCTAACTGTTCTTATATCTTAAATTAACCCATTTCTATTAATCTGTAAGTTGCCACGTGGCTCGTGGCTTACCAGTATCTTAACATGTTGCTTCTCATCAGCGTCTCCCTGCCTCAGCCTTCCACTCCCCAGCATTCTCCTCTCTCTTTGTCCCGCCTATCCTATACTTCCTGCCTGGCTACTGGCCAATCAGCATTTTATTTATCAATCAATCAGAGCAACATATTCACAGCATAGAGAACATCCCACAGCAAATTCCATATCTATCTCCTTAAACATTTACCATTTTGTTATGGTGAAAACAACGTTCTTTCTTACAGCTTTTTGAGACGCGTTGCACATTGCCATGTATAGCCATCTTGCTGACTAACTCGTCAGAACTTCTTACTCCTAAGTCAGTGTCTATTCACCAGCCTTCCCCCAGGGCTTCCTATTTCACTTCTTCATCTCAGAAAACCACCTTGACCACCATTCTGTGGCACCAACTCATTTACATTCCCCATATCAGAAAGAATGTACAATATTTGTCTTTCTGAGCCTGGCTGGAACATGGAAGTGCAGATGTCTCTTCAACATTTTGAATTCTTTTTTTTTGTCATAGTTCAGATTTGAGAGGTTGTGGTCATATATTGTGTACCCCAATAAAGCTGGCCTGAGAATCAGAGGACAAAGCCAGCCACTATATTAAACATAGAGGTCAGGCAATGGTAGCACATGCCTTTAATCCTAGCATTCGGGAGATAGAGATCCACTCGTATCTCTGTGAGTTCAAGGCCACACTGGGAGCAGAGCCAGGTGTGGTGGCACACACCTTTAATCCCAGCACTAGAAAGGAAGGAAGATGGCAGGGCACAGAAAGATATATAAGGTGTGAGTAAACAGGAAGTCTCTCTCTTGAGGCTGAGGATTTCGTAGAGGTAAGAACGTGGCTGGCTTGTTCTGTTTCTCTGATCTTTCAGCTTTCACCCCAATATCTGGCTCCAGGTTTTCTATTAATAAGACAATTTAGCAATTTGTGTTACTAGAGATCATGGAGACTTCAGGAGATGGGGCTTTTATAGAAGAAACCCGTTATTGGAGTACACATGTAAGGGCTATCTTGGGGTCCCAGGCTATACCTTTGCTCTCCATCGTGACCTTTTGTCAGCAGCTGAGCCAAGCCACGATGGAAAACTTGGAAGCCATCAACCAAAATAAATGTCTTCCCTTCTCCTCTTCGCAAATCTTTGTTGTTGGTTTGTTTACAGTTTACTGAATACACTGTAAAAGGGCAGTGGGTTAGGCAGTAACTAGGACACCACCAGCAGCCAGTCCTTACTCTTTTAGAGATAATTTCCTTAGGTATTGTCACAACAATAGGAACCTAACAATTTCCTTTGGCTATATGAGCAATATATACTGGAAAGTTTCTTTGTTTCCACATACATGTTAGACCTTTTTCTAGTTCTTGTGAGGGATTGGTGTTTTAGTAGGGGAACTGCATAGTTAGTGTTGGAATTGCTGGGTCATCTCATCTTCTTCTACCAAAAGCATGGTCTGCCATGCCTGGTTTTGTTGTTGTTTGTTTTGTTTTGTTTTAAGAGATCCACCTACCTCTGTCTCCCCCTCCAAGTGCTGGGATTAAAGCGTGCACTGCCATGCCTGGCCTCCGTATTCTACATTTTTTAACTTCAGACACTCAAAACCCCTCTGAGTCTCTTGAGTCACGACAGAAACAGGTCCTGTTAGTTTCCTCATCCCCAACCCCAGTTCGGCAGGCTCTATGCAGTAGCCTCTGTGAGCCTTCTGCTGGCTCTCCTTCTCTCCTACACATACCTTCATATGCCAGGAACCTGCACAGCCCCAGCCATGACCTGAAGTACACATGTTCACAAGCAGTGCTGAGACCCCTGGTCTGAGCATTTCTTCTCATACATTATTCTATAAATACTTTCCTATGAGGTATTAGGGCCCACCATTTAAACTAAATATCCCTCCCTCAGAGAGGCTTTCCCTCTGCCTCATACACACATATACATTCTATGCTTCTGTTACATTTACTTATGTTGTGTGACATTAAATCCCACCATAAAAAATGGGCTCCACAGTGCAGTACAATAGAGCCAACCAATCCCGTTAGCAAAGCTGTGGGTGAGCCATCCCCAAAGTTGTGAGCATGAGAGAGCTGTCCCCATTACTCATCTGTCATGTGGCATGGGCGGAGGAGAGATGCCCCATCAACACCTGAGGCAAGTGGGAGAGCTGGCCCTGAGGCCAGAAGGACAGGAGAGCTGCCCCTGCCCTCCACCAGCGGCAACACTCAGGAGAGCAGGCCCTGCACCTCTCCTGGGAGCACAGCAGAGGCCATGCTGTTGGCGGAGGTGTGGGCGAGCCAGACCCAATACTGTGAGTGTGGAATAGCTGTCCCCACTACTCACCTGTCACATGGTGGCATGGTAGGAGAGAGACGTCCCCCCACTGCCCCTCAACACCTGAGGCAGATGAGAGAGCTGACCGTGGCATCCTAAGATCAGGAGAGCTAGGTCCACCCCTCATCTGCTGCAGTGCTCGGGAGAGTGGCCCCTACCCCATGCCTGGGCAACACAGTAGAGCTGGCCCTGAAGGTGTAGGTGTGGGGGATCTGACCCTGAGGACATGAAAGCAGGAGAATTGCTCCTGCCCCTTGCTCATCTCTGTAAAGGGTGAACTAGCCGGGGGCAGTGCTGGAGAGCTCACCCTGGTGGTGAGGACAGGGGAGAGCTGGTGGGCTGACCAACCCTGCAACTACGCAGGCCCAGAACCAGGGTTGTGGGTTGGTCCACCCCAATATCCACTCCATCTGTGATCTGCGGGAGCATGTGAAGGGACCTGTCCTGCAGACCTAAAGCTGCAGGATTTCCACAACACAGGGCAACAGCAGGATAACCAAGGAGTCCCAGTGAGGGTCCAGCATCGATAGTGTAGCAGAAACCAGAGGCCTCACTCAAACCAACCAATGATTCTTTGCAATAAACACTTGCAAGTAAAGATATATGGACAAAAGGGTTTACTGCGTGACTCACTGTGTCACACTACAGCTTCCATAACAAGATCCACACCCTCCCCATTTTTCTTTTCTTCTTTCTTTCTTCTCTTAAATTTTATCTGGGGGGTGGGGGGCACTGCAAGGGCAGAGGGCGGATATGCAGGGTTGGGAAATGAATGGGATCCAGATGGATGATGTGAAAGACACAAAGAATAAATAAAAAGACAGCTTTTAAAAAATGGGCTCTGGGAATTCAATTTCAGAAAGTAGAAAGTCATTTTATTGTGAGATTAAGGAAGTGGTTGGATTAAGTCTGCATAGCAGCAAACTGTCTTCTAGTGCTGCATTTATACCCACAGACCAAAGCAGCTCCCAACTCAGTCAGAGAAGCCCCTTCTAACAGTGACAGCGGTGAATGCTGAGACTCAAGGTTGCCTAAGACGCAGAAAGTGATAGATGTAGGCCCCCAAAAGTCACTCACTCCAGCCTGTCTAACGCTCAGGGAACATGGTAGAAGAGAGGGTACGAAGTATGTAAGGGACAGAAGACAGGCCGAAGCGTTTGGAATCCTGTTGTCTGAATTCCAAACAAGCACTGGAATCATTAATTCTCATCAGCTGCAGTTATCTGTCCTGCACCCACTCACAAGACAGTCAAGGAGGGGTACACAGAGCCCTCCCGTTTACAGCTGAACTATTAGCAATCAATAGATTCTAGGAGAGGGAGAATCAATATCTTTGCTGTGTGCCCCCTGATGAGCCCACTAGGCTCTAACAAGTGGTTCCAAAACCCACAGTTACACAAATGGGCCTGGTTAGTCTTGAGCGGGGGAGGGGTAGTCACAGAATGAAACAAACAGAAGTGAGTGTGCTGGAGAGTTTGGGGAGGGAGGGGGTTGACATGGTTGGTAGGGAGGTGGGAAGTGAGAACGGTCAATATGTAAGAGGTACAAATGTGAAATTGTAAAATCTTAAAAGCAGGTTTCACAAATTAAAGTGAAGCTTAAGGGTTTTTGTTTTGTTTTGTTTAGGAAAAAAAAAGTTTGTTTTAAGACAGACTTTCATGTTGCTCAGGCTGGCCTTGAACTCCCAAGCTAGCATGCCTGATTTGGGTGTACCGAGGGTGGAATCCAGGGCTCTGTGCATGCTGGAAAAGCATTCTACCAACCAAGCTACGTTCCTAACCCTTGGTTAACAATGGATGTTAGGGCTGGACAGACAGCTCAGTGGTTAGGAGCTCACACTACTCTTGTGAAGGACCAGAGTTCAATTCCCAGCACCCTTGTTGGTGACTCACAACTACTTGTAACTCCAGTACCAGGGGTCCAAACCCCTCTTCTGGCTTCTGTGGGCACTACACTCACACGTACAAACACACACTCAGACAAACACATATGCAAATATTTTTTTAAGTGCTAAATTTTTATCTCAGCCACAGTTTGGGTAACAGATTGTTAGAAAGTCCTTTCATGTTACATAATTCGTTATTATGCATCAAATGGAAGTGGCAGGTTAAATTATCCCTTTATCCTCTCAAAAGAGGGATGTCAGGGGCTGAAAGAGTTGCTTTATGGACTCAGCCTACTAAACTTTCTGGGTTCAAGCCCGGTGATAGAGGCAAAGACAGAGAATAAATACAAGTGGGTTTGGAACACAGTAGGAAATCCCACGGGGGATGGTGATTCTGGGTGGGAATCTAGTATCTGTGGTCATCTAGCCGGCTGTCACTTTACTGCCTACCAAGGTACACCAGAAGTGAATTAGAAGCAATCATAAAAAGGCAGAGATGTACGGTCATGTCTGTTAGACAGGCCTGTCCTCCAGCAGGGCAGCCGCATCTGAGTTCATCATGCCTGCAGCAAGCGGTCACCACTGCTGGGCGTGTTGACTGTGCACTCACAGAAGCAGGCCAGGGAGGGTCATGGACCCTCACCTGAGTATCTAGCCACGTGTCAGTAATTCTGCCATAGTTTCGGGGTGGCAGGGATCTGAGGGAAGGGCTAGAGTGAAGAGGGTAGGGAGGAGCAGCTGAAGGGAGCCACAGCTCTGCCCTGTGGGAAAGCCATCGTCCATGCTGGGTGAGAACTTGGCAGCGCAGGGGCTTGGGTACCGCCTGCCCTCCTGTCCTGAGCCCTCCCTCACCCACGCAGAGTCAGCCCAGCAGCCCCCTGGTTCCCTAACAGGGAACCTGGGTGGAATCAAACATTGATTTGTTGTTAGGCTCTTACAGAAGAAAGACAGTCTCTCTTCCTACCCCACCCCATTCTGAGAGAAAAATTCTAGAAACAATATTCTTTCCTCTTCAGTTGTTAGCCAAAAATATTAAAAATATGCACAAACGCCGAAGGGATAATTCTTTTCGTAAGGAGGAAAATGAAGCAGATCCCTGAGGGTTGGGAACAGAAATTGATGAGTTTGGCAGTAGGCTCTGGAAACGAGCAGCAATGGCCAATCTGACTAATAGGAGAAGAATCCTGCAAGGGACCGAGGAAAGCAACCCAGCTTTCGAATTGCTTGACAGTAAAGCAGTCTCTTGTGGGACAGATTTTACCAGGAAGGAGTAGAGCAGTACAGCACTCACTACAAGTCTAAGAGGAGATAAAGCAGTGGTTCTTGGCCTTCCTAGTGCGGCGATCCTTTAATACGGTTCCTCATGCTGTGCTGACCCCCAACCATAAAACTGTTTCCGTTGCTACTTCTTGACTGTAATGTTGCTACTGTTATGAATTGTAATGTAAATATCTGTGTTTCCCGATGGTCTTGGTGACCCCCTGAGGAAGGGTCTTTCAACCTCCCCAGAAAGAGTATCAAACCCTCTTGGGGGTAACACTGATTATTGTTTAATAGTGAAAGTAACCATGTTACAGATAGCTGCCCGAGGCAGGCCAGTGCACAGATTCTCCATTTTGTCCTGAAGGGTCATCTGGGCAGAACTTCCAGGCTGCTCACCATCCAGAACTAAGTGTAAGTGTGAAATCTAACCCAGACAGCACTGCCTAGCTGGCAGGTAAGTGTGCCAGGAGAAATAGCTGAACCGGTGACAGAAAATAAGTAAGGACCTGCGTATGAATTGGCCCTTTGAAAGAGAAGCAAGGCCTGCTGGGATTTATGCTTTCCTTCAGCTATTTTGAAGGTTAACTTATTTTTCTTAGAGATGAGATCTAGGACTGGGGCCGTAGCTCAGTGTCAGAGAGCCTGCACTAGCGTCCTTGAGGGCCTGGGTTCATCCCTAGCACAGCAGAAAGGGACAGAAGTGGGGGGAAGGGAGGGAGGGAGGGGGAGGGGAGAGCCTCACCTTGTAGACCAGGCCCTTTGCCTCCTGAGTAGCTAGGACTACAGGCTTACGCTCCACCCAGCTGGGACTGCAACCACTGAGATAGGAAATAGTTGCCATATCCAAAGCACTCTCAGTGGTTTTCTGTTTAGATAGTAGAATACATACTTACAGAAACGACTAAATTCCTCAAGACGTTTGTTTTGTGGTGTATCTGTGGCGACCTGTGAAGAGTACCACCTCCTCTCCCTGCCCCCTGGAGTACCTGGCTCCCTCTCTTCCCCGGAGGATGGACTGATGTCTTCAAGGACTGGCCTACCAGGTATTTCAGGCTCACCTTCGTGGAAACCCAGTTTCTCTGCTCCAAGGTCTTGGTATGGATCTGGTTACTTACTCAGCCTCCGGGGAGCTGTGCCGTCCAGCACGCTGAGCAGAGTTCTAAAGTAGATCCACACTATTCCTGATGGAACCTGCAGTCCAGATGCTGACGGTGTACACCACACCGGGTGTGGACAAGCCACTGTGGGGACTTCAGTTAAGGAGGCAGAATCTGCTGGGGCAGGCAGGATGAGGTGTGGAGATGAAGAGGAAGGTGGGCCTGCAGCTCAGGAGGGGCCCCCGCCAGGGCTCAGAACAAAACATTCTTGGAATGAGAGCAGGCTGCAGCTATGAGTGCTATAATTTGAGATAAGTTGGGAAAGCTGCCAGTTCAAAAAAAAAAAAAAAAGTCTGCACAGATGTCTGGAAAAGTGTGAGCATTTACTTCTTTGGGGAGAAAGTGGCGGTTGATGGCCTGGGCTCCGGGATCAGGCAGGCCTGTCTGCCAATCACTTCCCTGCAGTTTACTGTGCGTCTTTCTTTGGAAGAGTGACTTCGCTCTATTAGCTTCAGTTTCATCGTCCATGGGAGTAATTACGCCCCTTGGTTTTTGTTTTTGTTTTAAAGATTTTTATCAGAGGCCGGAGAGATGGCTCAGCAGTTCCTTACACAGGGCAAGGGTTAAATTCCCAGCCCCCATATGGTGGCGCCCTCTTCAGGCCTCCTCAGGAAGTGTACACACGGTGTATGGATATACACGTGGGTAGAGCATCCGTACACATAAAGTAAAAATGAGGAGGGGGAAGAGGAAGAGGGGGAGGAGGAGGAGGGGGAGAGGGAGGAGGGGGAAGAGGAGGAGGGGGAAGAGGAGGAGGGGGAAGAGGAGGGGGAGGAGGAGGAGGGGGAGGAGGAGGGGGAGAAGGAGGAGGGGGAGGAGGAGGAGGGGGAGAGGAGGGTAGAGGAGGAGGACTACTTCTCTCAGGGACTAGGGAGAAGGCTCAGTGGATAAAGTGTCTGCGGCTTGAGCAGGAGGACCCGAGTTTAGTCCTCAGCTCTCACGGGAAAGCCTTTGGTGGTAACAATACACGTCAGTGATTCCAAGGCTGCGAAGCAGAGACAGGCAATCTCTGGGGTTCCTTGGCCAGTCTAGCCAAAACCATCAGCTCTAGGGCCAGTGAGGAGATTTTGCCTCAAAAAATAAAGTGTCCAGACCAGTGAAATGGCTCAGCAGGTAAGAGCACTTGCTACTTACTAAGCCTGATGCTGCAGTTCAAGCCCAGTAGCTACACGGTAGGAGAGAACATCTGAAAGTTGCCCTCGGCCTCCACATGTATGGTGTGTATATACACGTATGTTTGAGATACAGTGGATGTCTGTACCACTGCCTGCTCGTCCAGAGGACCTGGTTCAGTTCCCAACACCCACATGGCAGCTCACAACCATCTATAACTCCCATTCTAGGGGACCTGATGCCCACCATATGAGGATGCAGCCTCCTGAATGCATGGCATGCCTCCTGAACTCTTGTATGGCACCACACTGTCCTGTTTTTCCTGGACTCGGCAGTGAGTCCTTATCTGTCAGTACATGTGGGATTTCTCAGAACCACCCAAAGGGCTTTCCTTACCCCACTGATCTCCTTTAGGCTGTCATCCAATGCCTGTAGTTTCCTGGGGGCCACAAGGGCCATTTACATAATTCCAAAATTTTGATCTACTTGTCAGATCTCCTGTATGAATTATCTCTATTTTCAGTTGATTCACATTTCCGGTTGTTTAGGGGGCAGACTTCTCTCTGATTGTCTTAATGAATATCTCAAAATTAGGATGTTTAAATCCCACATTTCCCCTTGACAAACCCCTTCTGGTGCCCACAGTCTCAATAAAGTCATCCCCATCCACCCAAGTGCTGACATGTCCTGACTCCATCCCCTCCTTCAATGATCTCATTTAACCAGTCATTGAGACCGTCCCTTGTACCTCTCCAGTTACGGATAACCAAAGTCTGTTCCTTTCTCTGTCCTTGCTACGAACACCAGGCTCTACCTAGACCACTGTGGTGCCTTCCTACATTTGAACCTTCTCTCCCAGCAGCCAGGAAATGTCAGTCTGACCAGTTGATGTCTTTTAAAAAACCCTTCAAAGAGTGCTGGGAGTATATTAATGATACAGGGTTTGTCTAACATGAGTGAAGCTCTCTGAGTGATTTCTAATACCACATTAAAAACAAAGAAGACAAGCAAAAGCCTCAAAGGCCTTTCCATCATTGCCCTTAAGATAAATTCCAAACTCTCTAGGAAGTGAGTCCATCACTCTCCCAGCTGCGGCCCTTCTGATGCTCTGCTCCCTGAGGCACAGTGTATGACTAGGTGCTCGTCTTTTAAGTCTCCCTTATGTCTGTTGTTCCTTGTGTGAATGCTCTCCTCACATCTTAACCTAACTACCTCTAATCTAGACTCTCCTCAGCCTAGTAACAGCTCCTCAACCTGTCCCTGGCATTTCCATGTTACAGACCAGGAACCTGCAGCCAGATGTGACATCTGGAAACATCTGCCTTCCTTAGGGGCAAAGGACAAATGCTTCCTCACACAGCTCAGAGCCTAAGAGAGAGACAGAAGTTGTCAAATGATCATACACAAAGGTGAACTTTAGTGTTGATAAGATGCTAGATAAAGGTATCAGCTGCCAGATGTGACAGCCCAAGACCCAGTCCTGGGATTCAGTGGAAGGAGAAAGCAGACTCTTACAAGTTGTCCTCTGGCCTCTGCATGTGCACACACACATAAATACGTACGTTTTCTTATTTTAAAATGTGAACTTTACTCATGAAAACTACCATGAAATGGAGGCACGTGATGCTTCGAAGAGCTTGAGTGACACAGGAAAGCCATCCCCAAGGGGAATGACCATCAGCCTAGACCTGGAGATTGAGCAGGAACTAACCTTAAGAAGTGTAAGCTGGGTGGGGTGGTGCACATCTTTAATTCCCACCCTTCGGAAGCAGAGGCAGGCAGATGTCTGTGATTTAGGGGCCAGCCTGGTCTTTATACTGAGTTTCAGGACAGCTAGAGCTACATAGTGAGACCTTGTCTAGAAAAATCAAAATAACAACAATAACAAGAGTTGCGAAGGTTGGGGATATGACCCAAAGCTTGCCTTGACCCTGGTTTGATCCCCAACACATATAAACTGAGTGTGTTGGTGTGTACCTGTAAGGCTTGCACTTAGGAGGAGGAAGCAGGAAGAGGAACAGGAATCTAAGGTCACATTCAGTTATATAATGAGTTTAAGGCCAACCTGGGCTACATGAGACCCTGTCTCAAGAGTTGGAAGTAGGAAATGAGTTTCTGTCAAGACACATGTCATAGGTCTTTTGACAGAAAAGATTTCAATGTGATCAAGAACTGAAAGACCCAGTATAGCTGGAACTCAAGAACAAGGGGCAGCTACTAAAATAAGGCTCTGCAGAAGCAGATATGACTAAACTTTACAAGGAATCTGGGCCGCTAGCCCAAAAGCCATGGCTAGCCAGGAAGGAGAAAGGTATAGAAGCCATGGCTAGCCAGGAAGGAGAAAGGTATAGAAGCCATGGCTAGCCAGGAAGGAGAAAGGTATAGAAGCCATGGCCACCCAGGAAGGAGAAAGGTAGAAGAAAATATGCCATCAGCTTTGCACCATGAAAACGCCCCTGTGGATGGATGTGGGCAGGTGACTTAAAGGAGGTGAGAATGGGTGTTTCCAGTAGCTGAAATAGTGAGAAGGTGAGTGGGAGATGATGTTAGCATGTACCAGGGAGGTAGTACACAAATGAGGCACAGGCAATGTTGTCCAAGAGATTTTGGACATAATATCAACAGTCTGTGATAGGGCACTGTATTTAGAGGTGAGAAATTCTCTTCTCTTGTTTCCCTAAAAGGGACTTTTCTTTACATTTCTCTAGGTTTACCAGACGTGGTACCACATGCCTGAAATCCTTGCACTTGAGGCAGAGGCAGAATGATTACTATGAGTTGGAGGTGAGCCTGAGTTACAAACTGAGTCCCAGGCTAGCCAAAGATGTAGAGTGAGACTATGTCTCGAAAAACAAACCAATGTTCCTAGCTTCATTGTTCATCTCCTCTTCTTCCCATATAACTGATAAGTTTGAGAGAGATCTGGAGTTGGAAAGCTTACCCTTCCTGCCTTCTCTTCAGAATGGCCTGTCTGCAAGGAGGGCATATTCTTGGGCTACAAACGGCCAAGTTCTTTTTTTTTTAACTTTTTTATTTATTCAACGCATCTTTCCCATCGTGCATCTTGATCCCATTCATTTCTCTGTCCCTTCACATTTGCCCTCTGCCTCTGCAACCGCACCCCCAAATAAAACACAATTTAAGAAAAAAAAAAAAAGGGAAAAATAAAGAATCTTTTCGTGGAAGCTGCAGTGTGACACAGTGAGTCACACAGCAAACACCTTTGTCCGTATACCTTCACTTGCAAGTGCTCGTTGCAAAGAGCCAGTGGTCTGGTTGGAGGCCTCTGGTTTCCACTTCACCAGTGAGGGCTCAGCCCTCACTAGGACTCTTCTTGGATATCCTGTTGTTGAAGAGCCAAGTTCTTAATGAATAGCCTGTGCTTAGAAAGGTTGAGCTTTTGGGGGCTTTGTGCCTGCTAAGCAAACACTCTACCGACTGAGCTGCATCCCCACCCTGGATAGGTAAACCTTCAAAATGCTGAGGTTCAACGTTTAGACACTCATATTCCCTACACATCTCATTCACATTCTTTGACCTGGATTTCATCAATAGCAAATCTGGCATATTGATCTCAGTTGCCATAGTTAGGGTTTCTTAAAGTGTGATCCTAATTAGTCTTAACAATAAAAACCATGAATCAAATATTGGGGTAATAATTTGAAAGACCAGAGAAGCAAAGGAGTACCCAGTGACTTCTTACCTCTCTGGATCCTACAAGTGGGGCAGCCTGTCTCTATGAATCCTCAGACTGAATAAGGGTGAGATTCTGTTTCCACCCACCTTATATTCCTGTCTCCACTTCCCTAGTTAGTGCTGGGATTAAAGGCTGTGTACCACCACCGCCCGACTCTGTTTCTCTTTTAGACTGGTTCAATCTCGTGTAGCCCAGGGTGGCCTTGAACTCCTGATCTTCCTGCTTCCTCCTCCCAAGTGTTGGGATTAAAGGTTTGTGTCACCACTGCCTGACCTCTATGGTTAACTAGTGGCTAGCTCTGCCCTCTGCTCTCCAGGTAAACTTTATTTGTCAGAATATAAACAAAATATCACACAACAGTTTCTATTGCTGTGAAGAGACATCGTGACTAGGGAAATTCTTTTGTTGTTGTTGTTGTTGTTGTTGTTTTTGTTTTGTGTGTGTGTGTGTGTGTGTGTGTGTGTGTGTTTTGAGACAGGGTTTCTCTGTACAGTTTTGGAGCCTGTCCTGGAACTCGCTCTGTAGACCAGGCTGGCCTCAAACTCACAGAGATCCGCCTGGCTCTGCTTCCCATGTGCTGGGATGAAAGGCGTGCACCACCACTGCCTGGCAGCACAATTTCTTAAACAAAGTAAAGACTCAACTTTGTTTGTTTGGACAGGGTCTCTGTCTCAGGCTGGCTTCCAATTCATTCAGCAGCTGAGGATAGTCCTGAGCTCCTGATCCTCTTGCCTCAAGCTCCTGCGTGCTAGGGTTACAGGCACGTGTGGCTATGACTGCTTCACACCCTGCCTTGCAGCCAAGCCTTGAGCACACTACTGACCTGCATCTCAGCCGAGACTCCTCTTTTGAGATTCCATCTCTAACTGAACTGCAAAGAGACCTGAGAAAAAGAAGCCCGGCAGCGTTTTTTCAGGTTAGTACTAATTATAGACTCTAAGAGAAGAGAGTGGGGGTGAGACGAAGCATGTTGTTTATCGAAGAAGCAGCCTCAGCCATTCTTCAAGCTAGAGTTTTTGTTTGGTGTTGCAGTTAAAAAATCTGATTTCACGAACCTCTTCATCAAATGATTCAAAACATTCTCCAGCTCCCTAAAACATATCTGGCTTAAAAAAAAATCATTTCAACTCTGTTAAAATATTCATTAAAGCAAGTCTGTGAGGGAATGGAAGGGCATGCTGTAGCGGCAGGGAGGAAGGTTCCCCTTTTACCTAATTTTTAAATATTTCAGTTATTCTATTTGTTTTTAAGGGGTTTATATATTTGAGGGATATTAATCTTTTGTTGATTGTATAGTATAAACATTTCCTCACATTTTTAAAAGCTATGATAACGTTACTGGCAGTACATCTGCAGCATTACTAATGAGCCATATTAGGATTGAAATATTTCCACATAAACAGAAAAAAAACAAGGAAAAATATTCCTTATATTTAATAATTTTCATGAAAAGGCTTTATTAATAACCAAGTGGTTATTAATAATTGTATCTGAAACGGAAATTTTATAAGAAGAAAAGAGATAGATGGGTAGATAACTAGGTGGTTGGAAACAGTTGGGTGTAAATATGGTACAAGGTCCGACAGCTCCATACCTTATTCTGTGATCAGCTACATATTGTTGTCTAAAGGGAACTAACTGTAGATCATACATTAGTAACATAAAGATGTCTCTGAATTCATCAATGAGTTATAGTGGGAAGCACAGAGGAAGAAAGAGAGACCAGAAGTGACAGGGGACACAATGTATCAATCAGTCGCAGTGCCCTACTTAACTGTTTTGTATGGTCCAAAACACCTGGGAAATGCCTGGAAACCTTTGTGATAGTTCATCTTCATGGCCAACTTGACTGGGTGTGTGTGTGAAGGAGGGTGGATTGTCTGAAGGGGGGTAGACCTACTACAGTGGTTTGAATGATGGCCCCCATAGACTCCTACGGAGTGGCAATATTAGGAGGTATGGTCATGTTGGAGTAGGCCTGGCCTTATTGAAAGAAGTGTGCTAGGCTGGTCACTAGACCAGTCCAGGCACCCTCTGGACCATTGCCAGCAGACCAAGGTGGGGTCAACCTTGTGGATTCCTGAGAGCCTCCCCAGCACCCTGCCTCTTCCTATTCCCATGATGTCCTCATCTATCATGGTATCTTCCTCCCTGCCCTCCCACTCTGTCCCTGTTCCAGCTTGACCCTCCCATTTCCCTATGTTCTCATCCCCCACTCCTCGCCCTCTGCCACCACCACTCCCCCACACACCCAGTCCACTCATGTAGATCTCATCCACTTCTCCTTCACGGGGTCATCCATGTGTCCCTCCTAGGGTCTGGTGACCAGCCTAGCAAATAACCTAGCTGTCATCATAGAGCCTTTGTCCAGTGACTGATGGAGGCAGATACAGAGATCCACGGCCAGGCACCAGGCTGAGCTCCGGGAATCCAAATGATGAGAGAGAGGAGAGATACTGCCGGCAAGGGACATCGAGATCATGATGGGAGGACATGCAGAGATGACCAGCCACACTAGAGGAAGCCCATGAACTGTGGACTGGTTTCTGTGGAGCCCCCATGGGACTGGACTAGGCCCTCTGGACACGGAAGATGGTTGTTTGGCTTGAACTGTTTGGGGGGCACCCAGGCAGGGGGATTGGGATCTGTCCCTGGTCTATGGGCAGGCTTTTGGGAGCCCAGTGATGGTGGTGTACCGCTTTGCACAGCCTTGGTGCGGTGGGAAGGGGCTTGGACCTGCCTAGGCTCAGTGTGCCGGGCTCTGCTGACTCCCCTTGGGAGACCTCGATTTGGGGGATGTGGGGATGTGGAGTGGCTTGAGAAAGAGGGCTGGGGGTGGGGGGAGGGAGAAGAGGGGATCTGTGGATAGTATGTGGAGTGAGTAGAAATTTTCTTAATAAAGAAAAATGAAAGAAAAAAAAGAAAAAGAAAAAGAAAGAAGTGTGTCACTAGGGGTAGGCTTTGAGACTTCAAATGCTCAAGCCAGACCCAGTGGCTCTTCCTCTTCCTGCTGCCTGGCAATCTGGATGTAGAACTCTCAGCTACCTCTCCAGCTCCACGTCTGCTTGCATGCCACCATGCTTCATGCCATGGCAATAATGAACTAAACCTCTGAATTGTAAGCCACAGCCAATTAAATGTTTTCCTTTATAAGAGTTGTTGTGGTTATGGTGTCTCATCACAGCAATAAAACCTTGACCAAGACGTCTATCCTGGATTTGGTGACACTATCCCATGGTCTAGGGGCCAAGAGAGAATAAAGGAGGAAAATGACAAAACCAGAGGCATGCCAACATTCCCCTTTCTCTGCTTCTGGCCTGCTGTCTTCCTAAGCATGACATCAGCACCCTCTGAAACTGTGAGCCAATGCATCTTTCCTATCTTGTTGCATTTGTTGGGTATTTTGTCATAGCAATGCAAAAATAACACACATACTCTATGTTTTATCCTATGAATACACAGCCATGATGAACTTTCCCTTTGCACTTGAAGGAAGCATTTTACAGCGCTGCTTCCTTACATCCAATTGCAAGCGTCATTACCCTTCTGCTTTGGGGTCATTATTAAGTAAAGTAAGGGTGACTTGTAACACCAGATTGGTGAACTGAATAACCAAGAAAATCATCAAGTCACTAGCAGGCCATGATGCACACAACACAGGAGGTGAAGAGGGGAAGCGGAGCACCATGAGATTCTGTCATGCTGCCCACAACAGCACGCAACCTCACGCTTTTTAGTTCTTTGTTCCTGGAGCCTTCCATGTGATATTGTCACCCTGTGGTCCACTCTGGGTAATATAAACTATAGGGAGGGACACTAAGTCCACCCTCAGGACTGCATAATCTGTCTTCCTTTCTTCCCTTTGCTGATAGCAGAATGGAGGTTCATGGAAGTTAAATGATACTCATTCATGTGTGCTCACACACTTCTGGACAAATAATTCTGAGCACTTACTATATGGAAGCCCTGTGGGAACCGGGAACTTCAGGGTGTGGAATTTCAGCCTGGTAAGGGGATAGATGTGACTTGCACAATTATATCATAACATCACTACTGTGGGGAAGTCCCCAAATGAGCTCCATAGGTCAAACAAAGTGATGTACTCAAGTGGGTCAAGGATGAGTCCTCAAGGTAGAGTCACCTAAGGAGAAGGCCCCAGCTCTCATTCTGGCCTTGGAGCCTCATGGTAAAGAGCATGGGGTTTGGGACCAGTCCTAGCTTTCAATTCTGTCTCTACTTCTTACTAATTGTGGAATTTAGACATGCTGTGTAACCTTGCTTAGACCAAGCTTCCTTTTCTGGAATACAGGGGTAGTGAACCCCTCTTCTCTGGTTTATTGTAAGGATAAAGTTAAAAAACAAAACAAGATGCTCAGCCAGGACCACTGTCCTTAAACCAACAAAGCAGTCTGCTGTAAATGTGTCTTTTATTAGTTTTTCAAGAAAGGGTTTCTCTGTGTACCTTTAGCCATCCTGGAACTCACTCTGTAGACCAGGCTGGGCTTGAACTCACAGAGATCCACCTGCCTCTGCCTCCCGAGTGCTGGGATTAAAGGTATGCGCCACCACCATCTGGTGTAACCCTGTGTCCTGGGCATTTGGGTGGATTTGACAGGCCTTTCTGCTGAAATACACAGATTGGCTTTAAATGTATGCTGATCACTTCCTATATGAAATTTTCCTTGTCTTAGCTTTTTGTCTCCGCAACAAAAACACATAAGAAAACCAACTTGAAGGAGAAAATATTTATTTTGGTTCAGTTTCCATCAATAGTTTATCTGAATTTGCACTCGGGGGTTATGGTAAAGTAAAGCATCATGGTAGAGGGCATGAAGTGGGGTCATTCTGCTCAGCTCGTGACGGCCAGAAAGGATAGAGGAGAGAGGAAGAGGGAAATACCTTGAAAGACACATATGTCCCCGGAGATCTACTTTCTCTAAGCAGATCCCACCATTCAACATCCCACTAATCCATTTTATTAGCCCACCTGCAGATGAGGAGGGAACCTTTGTAACCCAATCACCTCCCAAGGATCCCACATCTAAACATCCTCAGGATCAAGCCTTAAACACATGAACCTAGGTAGGGGCACATTTTATATCCGTACTGGAACACCCCTAAAAGACTGATACCACATAAAGTTCACGAAGGGCCATGTCTTTCTCCCTGAGGCATCTAGAGAGCCCTTTAGTCACTTCCCAGGCTTTAGTTGTTTGTCCTCATCGACAGAAATAAACATCTGTAAAGATCATTTACAAGCATGGAGACAGAAGGACGTCATAGGGCTCATCAGCTGTGTGTAAGGAAAGAGCAGAACGCTTTTTATAGCCTGGAAAGGAGTATGTGAATAGGGCAATTTAGTTTTTAAGGACTATATTCTTAATACAGTAAAGTCCCTCAAAAGGATATATTATTAAAAATGATTAATGTAACTACTTCAGTATTTTTTAGATTGTGAATGTCTCAGCATCTTCAAGTAAATAGAAGGTCTGTCATCATAGTGTTCCCACCAAACGACACTGCCTAGGTCTTCCCTGAGTCCTGCTGACCAGAACACCGGTGTTTCTCAGTCCCAGTCCCTTACCATAATAAACTTGGAACAGCCACCTAATATCTTGATCCATTTTGATTCTACATAGATGATCTCGAAGAGTTTGCTGAGAAATCTGTGATCACAGACTGGGCATGGTGGCATACAGCCCTCAGAAGATAGAGGCAGGAAGACCCAGAGTTTGAGGACGGCTTGAGCTACACAGTGAGTTCAAGCCAGTCTGAGATAGATGATGAGACCCAAGACAAAAAAACCAAGGCCTGGGGATGTAGTTCAGTGATAGAGTGCTTGCTTATGTAGCATGAATCCTAATTGGTCTTAATAAAAACCCAGAGCCAGATATCAAGGTAAATACTGTGTGGTGGTATTGTGTTCCCCAAAATATTGTGTACCCTAATAAATTTATCTGGAGTCAGAGAACAGAACAGCCACTAGATATAGAGACCAGAAAATGGTGGCACACACACCTTTAATTCTAACACTTTGGAGGCAGAGATCCATCTGGATCTCTGTGAGTTTAAAGCCACACTGGAAAGAGCCAGCCAGGCACCTTTAATCCCAAGAAGTGAGCCTTTAATCCCAGGAAGTGAGGGTAGAAAGCAGAAAGGTATATAAGGCACGAAGACCAGGAACTAGGCCTGGTTAAGCTTTTAGGCTTTGAGCAGCCATTCAGCTGAGATCCATTGGGATGAGGAAGTGGCAAGGTGAGGAAGCTGTGGCTTGCTCTGCTACTCTGATCTTCCAGCTTTCAACCCCATACCTAGCTTCAGGTTTGTTCTTATTAGTAAGAGCTTTTAAGATTCCTGCTACAATACTGAACGATCAGAGAGATAAAGAACAAGCCACAGCCACCTCTCACCTCACCAACTCCTCAGCCGAAAGGAAACTGAACTCCTGTCTCCTCTGCCTTATATTCCTTTCACCTTCGTATCACTTCCTGTCTCTACCTCCCTAGTGCTGGGATTAAAGGAATGAGATCCCAAGTACTGGGATCAAAAGTGAGTGCCACCACTGCCTGGCTCTGTTTCTCTTTTAGACTGGATTAATCTTGTGGAGCCCAGGGTGGCCTTGAACTCACAGAGATCCGTCTGCCTCTGCCTCCCGAGGGAGGGCTGGGATTAAAGGTGTGAGCCACCACTGCCTGGCCTCTATGGCTTAGCTCTGCACTCTGATCTTCAGGCAAGCTTATTTGTTAGAGCACAAACAAAATATTACCACATGCTTAGCATGTGCATGGTCCTAGATTTGATTCTAGTACTGAAGAAGAAAAGAAAGGAAAGGGCTTGGGTGGGGGTGGTCCAATTGTAAGGTACTTATTGTCTAAGCATGAGGACTTGACTTTGATCCCAACACTCACATAAAAAGCACATGCCTGTAAGCCCGCCCTGAGGAGAGGGAAGGAGAGGAGGACCCCCAGTGCCCCTGAGAGTCTACAAGGTGAAGAGTGATTGGGGAAAATATCTGACATCAACCTCTGGCCTACACACACACACACACACACACACACACACACACACACACACACCACATTCCTTTGATACATACATTAAATAAAGTGAAAATGTGATCATAGAATATCTTGGAGGCACAACAGCTTCAACACCCCAAATACACTAACTCCTGGAACCTCTGAATGGTTTATATTACCTGAATTATTTCGGAGGACACATTTTAATCAAATGTTTTTAAAAATAGAGGGGGGGGGGCTGGAGAGATGGCTCAGTGGTTAAGAGTGAATGCTGCTCTTCCAGAGGACCTGAGTTCTGTTCCCAAAACCCGTAATTGGGTGGCTCAAAACTGCCTGTAACTCCAGATTGAAGGGAAATGACATCCTCTTCTGGTCTCTGCAGATATCCTTGTATGTAGCATACATTCACACAAAACCATAAATGAAAATAAATCCTTTTTTAAAAATAAAAATGTTGGGCCAGTGAGACGACTCAGCATGTAAAGTGTTTGGCAAACACGTCTGGGGACTTGAGTTCAGTTCCTGTATCACACATAAAGGTAGGAGTGAACTAACTCCACAAAGCTGCCCTCTGACCTTCAAATGTGCACTCTGGCACACCCACCCCACCCCATCACATACACGTATACACAGGATAAACAAAAAAAACTAGAAGAAAATTGTTGTGGGATGTCTTTCTGTATGCTGTGAATATGTGTTGCTCTGATTGGTTGATAAATAAAGCTGTTTGGCCAATGGTGAGGTAGAAGAAGGTTAGGTGGGACATTCCAACTGGAGAGAGGAGAAGAAAGGAGAGTGGGACAGACACTGCGAGCCACCACCACAAGAAGCGAGATGTGAAAGTACTGATGAAGCCACACGGCATAGATTAATAGAGATGGGCTGAGTTAAATTGTAGGAGCTAGCTATGAGAAGCCTGAGCCAACAGGCCATAGAATTTGCAATTAATATTAAGCCTCTGAGTGATTATTTGATAAGAGGCTGTGGAACCTCGGTGTTGTGTGGGGCCCGGATGGGAACAGAGAAACTTATGGCTACAGAAAATAGAGAATTTTCTCCAGAAACACAAAAATGGAAGGAAATGCATGAAGTTAGAGGGAAGGAAGTGTGGCTCATGCACCCTCTTGGTTCTAAGATGAAGAACCACCTGTAAGAACCCAGCAGCAGACTGAACTCAGTCTTCACATCCAGGCCCCAAAGCTATCCCCTCTGCTTCATTAGCTTCAGGCAGATTTCCTTTTGTTCAAGTAAAAACATAGCTCTTTATTAAGCACCTACTAAGTGTCAGATGTCATTTTGGGTGCCATGATGTTATGTATTTTAGTGTATAGTATATGTGTTTGACTGTATATGTGTGTGCAAATGTACTTGTCAGTGTGGAGGCCAGAAGAGGACATCAGGTGTCCATCTAATTCCCTTGACACAGAGTTTCTCACTGAACCTAGAGCTTGCCATGTTTTGACCGGGCTGGCCATTGGTGAGCCACAGTGATCCACTTCCTGCACCATCACCTCCACAGCCCCACGCTCCCCCACCCACAGAAGTCACAGGCCTGTATCACTACAATCAGCTTTCTACCTGGTCATTGGGCATCTAAATTCAGGTCTCCGTGCTTGCACAGCAAACCCTCTCACTCACTGAGTCATGTTCCCAGATGGAACAAAACTTTCAATAGTCCAGCTTTTCATGGAGCTTCCAGTCCAATCCAGAACGGGGAGGGCTGTGGGATGTTCTGTATGTCACATGTGTTGCTGATTAGTCAATAAATAAAACACTGATTGGCCATTGGCTAGGTAGGAAGTGTAGGCGGGACAAGGAGGAGAATAAAGCTAGGAAGTGGAAGGCTGAGTCAGAGAGACACTGACAGCCGCCACGATGAGGAACAGCATGTGAAGATGCCGGTAAGCCACGAGCCACATGGCAAGGTATAGATTAATAGAAATGGATTAATTTAAGCTGTAAGAACAGTTAGCAAGAAGCCTGCCATGGCCATACAGTTTGTAAGCAATATAAGTCTCTGTGTTTACTTGGTCGGGTCTGAGGCTGTGGGACTGGCAGGTGATAGAGATTTGTCCTGACTGTGGGCCAGGTGGGAAAACTCTAGCTACAGGGGAGGAGAGTAACATTAAATAAATAAGCATTGAGATCATGACTGGGATGACTGCACATGGTGATGAGAGCTGTGGAGGAAACACATGGCTGACACAGAAGAGTTCTTCCTTGTGGAAGTATCTACAGAGTACGATGGTCAAGAAAAGGTTTGAGGCAGGGTTTGTAGGGTGGAATGAGACGATAGATCTGTGAGGAACTCATGGACAACAGGACGGGTGAGAAGATGCTGGAATGTGGGAGGTGCCAAGATAAAACAGGATACCCAACTAGTGGAGAGCAGTACCAATGGGAACTGTGGACCATGATGAGGCCAGGGGCCAAATAAGACAGGGCCTTGCAGGCTGTGGAGAGGAGTATGGATTATTTTTGTTTGATGTGTGTGTGTGTTCCCATGTGTAGGTGTATAAGCATGTGTGATCCTGTGTGTGAAGACTCTGCACTGACACTGGACATCTACCTTAATTGTCCTTCACCTTCTGTGTTTTAATGAGAGGCAGGGTCTCTCACGTTCACCTCTGTGTTGCAGTGAGAGGCAGGTCTCTCACGTTCACCTCTGTGTTGCCGTGAGAGGCAGGGTCTCTCACCTTGACCTTCTGTGTTGCAGTGAGAGGCAGGGTCTCTCATGTTCACCTCTGTGTTGCAGTGAGAGGCAGGGTCTCTCACCTTGACCTTCTGTGTTTTAATTAGAGGCAGGTCTCTCACTAAACCCACCAGCTTGCTCTGGGGATTCCCTGCCTTCACCTCCTGTGAGCTAGGATTATAGGCTTGTGGCCACATCCACTCGGCTTTTCTACGCATTCTGGGATCTGAACTCTGGCCCTCAAGCTTGTATAGTATGCATTTTACCCACTGTGTCTCTCCTTAGCCCTGTAGTTTTGATTTTATACTAAGTATAGAAAGAGGCCATTGGGAAAATAGTGTGTGAGACAGTAAAGCAAATGATTGGCACGTAAGGGCCTCACTCTGGCTTCTGCTTGCAGAGTGGACTGTTGAGGAGTGCTGGCAGGAGAGGAAAGAGCTGTTAGAAGACCAGGAGAACCCTCGGTAGAAATGGAGGCAGCACAGCTGGAGCCGAGATCCTGCAAAGGAAATCAAGAGTTTTCACCAATAGATTATCAGGAAGGTGAATCCATCCATCCAGTGTTCCTTAGCAACAACTCCTCTTGGTTTCTTCACTCCC
Organism: Peromyscus eremicus; assembly: GCF_949786415.1. Lineage (NCBI taxonomy): Eukaryota > Metazoa > Chordata > Mammalia > Rodentia > Cricetidae > Peromyscus > Peromyscus eremicus. The sequence continues at coordinate 94,816,292 of NC_081426.1, forward strand.
TGATTCCTTTCCTTGGAACTGACTACAGGTTTGAGCTTGAGCTACTGTGTAGATGGTACCATTTACTAAGACAGGGGAGTCATAGCGGGTAACAGGCTCAGGGTAAAACTCAACAGCTCCATTCATATTGTGTTAAGTGTATACTTGTCAGTCATCAAAAGGCAGTCATCAGGCCATTTTCTGTAGCTGGAGCTGCTTTCACTGTGGCAGTATCATCTTGTCTGTCAAGTGCCTTCTTATATGAGCATCTTTCTAAAAGGTCAGTAGGACAGCAAGAAGCACAGCCTCCTTCGGGCCATATAGCCCAAGGTAATGAGTAGAGCAAATACCACTACATCTTCCCTCTTGGTTTGTAAGCTTTTGAAGTAGGAATTGTGCTGTTTGTAATCCATTATTGTGGTGCCTTGAATAAGAATGCTCCCATGGGTTCATATATTTGAATGCTTAGTCACCAGGGAGTGGAACTATTTGAAAGGATTATAAGGATTAGGAGGTGTGGCCTTGTTGGAGGAGATGTGTCACTGGGGATGGGCTTTGAAGTTTCAAAAGCCCATGACAGGCCCAGTTTCTCTCTCTCTCTCTCTCTCTCTCTCTCTCTCTCTCTCTCTCTCTCCCCTTCTCTTTGCCTGCTGCCTGTGGATCAGGATGTAAAAGTAGTTCTTAGCTACTGCTCTAGTATCATGAGTTCCAGCATGCTCCTGCCATGATGATAATGGACTAATCCTCTGAAACTGTAAACAAGGCCCCAGTAAAAAACTTTCCTTTATAAGAGTCACCTTGGTCATGGTGTCTCTTCATAGTAATAGAACAGCAACTAAGGCAATTATATATACCCAGGTGCTGTGGGATGTTCTGTATGTCAAATGTGTTGCTCTGATTGGTTAATAAATAAAACACTGATTGGCCAGTAGCCAGGCAGGAAGAAGTATAGGCGGGACAAGAAGGAGAAGAATTCTGGGAAGTGGAAGGCTGAGTCAGAGTCACTGCCAGCCGCTGCCATGACAAGGAAGATGTAAGGTACCAGTAAGCCACAAGCCACATGGCAAAGTATAGATTTATAGAAATGGATTAATGTAAGATATAAGAACTAGATAGCTAGAAGCCTGAGCCATTAGGCCAAACAGTTTAAATAATATAAGAGTCTGTGTGTTTATTTTATAAGTGGGCTGTCGAACTGCCGGGGCTTGGCAGACCGGGAGAGAAAACTCTCTAGCAACACCCAGGTGTGTGTGTGTGTGTGTGTGTGTGTGTGTGTGTGTGTGTGTGTTACAGTTTTTGCCCAGGCGGCTTTGAACTCACTATGTATTGAAGTATGATTGAAGGATGACCTTTGATCTTCTTCATTTCTCTCCTGAGTGACAGGATTATAGGCATGTACTACCATGCTCTGTTTATGTGGTACTGGGGTCAAAGACCTGGCTTTGCGTATGGTAAGCTAACACTCTAATAACTGAGCTACATCCCCAACCACCGTTTTGTGCAGCATTTGTAATTTTTTTAAACCAGTTAAAATAAATAAAATGAAATTAAGAAGCAACCGAAGCACTCCTCCTTGTCCAAGGAGAACTTCAATATTCTACTTCTTCGGCAGTACTGAAAACAAAAACAGACGTCCTTCACTCAAGCAGAGAAGCAAAAATAGAAAGGCTTACACAGTCGTTCAGAACTGAATGTGCAAGAGCAATATGGCTTTCCTCAGCTTTTAAAAAGGCTTGAGCAATGGAAAAGAGCAACAGAATTTTTTTTGCCATCATAAACAAAAAAAAAATATATATCTGATAGCCATGTGGATTTTGCCAAATAGAAATTGTATCCAAGAAAAGATACAACAATGGATGCTTTCTCTCAAGTCCAGCCAAACAGAGCGAGTCTGCGATTGAAGCAAGGAAATTTTAGGTTGAATGACATGAAGTCTTGTCTTCATAAAGCAAAATGAGCATGACATCAGTAACTTCACATGATTCGACCAAACAGGTGAGAATTCCAGACTGAGCTCTCGGAAAAACAGCACAGACAAGGGCCAAGTGTGTTTGTCATCCCATGATTCTTTGTAAGATAAACCCAAGATCTTACTCTGTTTTCCAGATAGGAAAATTTCAATCAAATTTCAAATAAAATAAAGAACAAATATAAAAGTTGATATTTCAGGGGTTTCTCAAGTATTCGTTTTGCTTTACTCCTACTCAAAGCACAAAAGAAAACAACAACAGAAAATTCTTTCACGAAATGTTGATGTTCAAACAGTGGAAATATAAACTTTAGAGAAAGCTTCTCAACTGGTTCCTGTGTCTTAATCTTTAAATAAAAAAAAAAAAAAACACCTCAAAATTTAGATGGTTGCAAATCTAAATTTGTTTAAAAGTTTAAAAATGTTTATGTGTATATATGTTTGTCTGCATATATGTACGTACATCTTATGGATGTTTGATACTTGTGGAGGTCTGAAGAGGACATCAGATCCCCGGAGCTGAAATTAAGAGGGTGGTGAGCCACCATGTGGGTGCTGGGAACAGAGCCCGGGCCTCTGCCAGAGCAGTAAGCCCTTGTAAGTGCTGCGCTGCCACTCCTGCCCACAAACCCAAGGTTTTAACAGCAAAGGGAAGCGGGGACTTACTTAGTTGTAGGTAAAGGGACAGAGTTTTAACAGCACAACTTACAGACAATTGGTTTAAACTGAAACATTTGCAATCACAAGAGAAGGGATACGTGAGTCAGAAATAGAAAGACAGACCCCATGTTTCTCCCTCACGTACATCATTTGCTTCAGAAGATGGATCTGAGTGTGCAATCGTGATTACTAGTGGGTGGAAATGGCGGTAGAAAAGGAGTGTAAAGAACTGGTGTGCTAGATAAAGATTAGCAAAACACACATAGATACAAGTAATGCGATGCTGTCTTCTAGAACACTTTACAATAAACTGTATATTTTATATTTTAGGCATAACCAAAGAGACGAGCTTAAAGGTACCAAGCACAAAATACTGATCAGGAGATGGAAGTATTAATTGCCCATGATTCAATAAATACATTTTTATACAAATGTTAATGTCTCATACTATACCTCAGAAAATTAAAATTATGATAAAATGAACTTAAAATATGGTATTAGACAGTGAAAGAAACCACAGGGAAAACAATTTTTCTTTAACTAGGACCTTTCGTTTATTAATGAAAGTATACTATTCTCCCTAGAAAGCCATTAGTCATTATAAATAGTTTTTTTGGTTTTTTTTTTTTTTTTTAAGACAAGGTTTCTCTGTGTAACAGCTCTGGCTGTCCTGGAACTCACTTTCTAGATCAGGCTGGTCTTGAACTCACAAATATCGCTTGCCTCTGCCTCCTGAGTGCTGGAATTGAAAGTGTGAACCACCACCGCCCAGCTAGACCGTTTCATCCAAAAAAAAAAAAAAAAAAGCAAGCTGGTCATGCCTCTAATCCAAGCCAAGGCAGGTGGAGCTCTGTGAGTCTGAGGTTGGCCTGGTTTCCATGATGAGTTCCAGGCTACCAGAGCCACAAAGTGAGAAAAAAAGAAGGAAGGGAGGGAGGGAGGGATGGAGGGAGAGAGGGAGGGAGGAAGGGGAAATAAGATAAAATAAGGGATGTAGCTCAGTGGCAGAGTGTGGAGAAAGTCCTGGGCTCAATTTCAAGTGTTGTTGAGAGAGAAGGGGGAGCTCGTGGAGGGGGCAGGGAGAAAGATCAAATAAATACTATTTTGTTTCATTACAGCTAAGAAATGTATGGAAAGAAGTGTGTATCTACAAGCACAGACTCACAGCCATCGTCCTTATTCTAGTATCAGGATGAGTTATTTTTGAAACCAAAGTCACTATCCTGTGTTAGAGTATTTTTTTTCATTACAAAAAACATACATAATTAAAATGGTGGGGAGAAGAAGGAGGACACAGTAAAAAGAAGGAAAAAAGTTAAGAGAGAGAGGGAGGGAGGGGAGGGGGAGAGGGAGGAAGAGAGGGAGGGAAGGAGGGAGAGAGGGAGGGCAGGAGAGGGAGTTATCTGGACAACATAAGGATAGCTCAAACTGCTGAGCAGAACCAACCATTGAACATCAAGGAGAGTTAGAACCTGCCAAGGGCTTCCAACCATTTGCTCTACCCAAAGTTTTTCTCTGTGAAATGACAGACGGGTTTTCTCATCCCTTCTCAACATATTTCTTTTGTTCTCTCAGCAGACAATTTTCTCTGCTTTTTCATATATAGGGAGGAGAAATCACTACCTGAGCCCAGCTTTTAGAGAGTTAGAACTTGCTATTCAAGCATTTACTTCTCTGAATATAAAATTCCAAATCCCCAGGAAGAAAGAATCTGATTAGTTTAGCTTGATGGGTCTAGTTTTCATCCAATCTACTGTGCATAAAATCCATAGAGTAAATGTGCCCTAAGAGTTTTATGCCAACTTGGCACAAGCTAAAGTCCTCTGACAGGAGGGAACAACAACTGAGAAACTGCCTCCGTAAGATCTGGCTGCAGGCAAGCCTGTAGACCATTTTCTTAACTTGTGATTTACATGGGAGGGCCCAACCTATTGTGGATAGGGACATCCCTGGGTGGTGGTCCTGGGTTCTATAAGAAATCAGACTGAGCAAGCCCCAGGGCGCAAACCAGTAAGCAGCACTCCTCCATGGCCTCTGCTTCAGCTCCTGCCTCCAGGTTCCTGTCCTGACTTCCTTCAGTGAGACTACAATGCGGAAGTGGAAGTCTTTGGTCATGGTGTTTCATCACAGCAATAGTTTGTCCTGTGAGGGCTGGTGAGAGAGTTCACCCGGGAAAGACACTGCCACTCTCTACAACTTGGGTTTGAACCCCAGGATCCACCTGGTAGGAGAGAACCTACTTCTGCAAGTTGTCCTCTGAACTTCACACAGACGAAATGCACATCCCAATGAATAAAGAAATAAAATATCCTTTAAATTTTTTTCCTAAAGAGAAGAGTTTGTTTTTGTTTGTGAAAGGACAGTAGTCGTGTGTGTGTGTGTGTGTGTGTGTGTTTGGGAGAGCATATTCATTGACTGTAAACAATCTCTAAACTATCTGATATATATCATAACCCTGTTCATTTTTAGGTTCTCCTTAGTCTCATCTACAAAATATTCTGAAACGTATTGTTGCGATCCAGATCTGGAATGATTGTATTGCTATATATTGCAAATACATATTTTACATGCACAAAGAAAAACAAGTTAAGAGAAAAATCCTGAAAACTAATAATGTTATAAACTTCAGGAATATATGAACAATGTCTAAATTTTTGTTCTTACAAAATATCTATGTGGTAGGCTTTAAAATGGCCCATAAGTTAGGCTCATCCTAACATCACCAACCTGCGAAGTCTACTTCAGCTGACACGTTGTGGACATAATAATCTTGGATGAGAAGATTAGCCCGAGCACGTTAATGTCATAATCCCAAGTGTTCTTATGTAGGAGGAGCCAGAGATCATGCTGCACAGAGAGGAAGGCCTGATGGAAGCAGGGGCTGGAAGGATGCTCCAGATAGACACAGGAAAGGTTCAGGACCCATGTGACACAGGAGCCCCACGGAGAACCAGTCATGCCAATGCATTGGGGAGACTTAGACTGATCTGGACTTCTGACCTCCAAAACAGAACTACAAAAGAAGACACATGTTTTGCTTTAGGCCACTGTGGATATGGTACTAACATAATAAAATCCTCGTTTTGGGACTCAAGCTTCCACTATAGGGCTTGCATCAAAACTAGCACAGAACTTTCTCTTGCTACACAAGCTCATGAACATGGCCTCCCAACTGTGTGTGGCCATCTTTGACACAGCACCATGATGCTTGGGGGAGGAAAGTGTCATGTCTAACTACTTCCTTTGGATCATCCAGTTTTAGGATGATTTCCCAAGTGCTTCATTGTGTGAGAAGGTAATGTGGGCCCTAAGCAGGCACAGCACATCAGCACCCTCCTCTGAGAGAAGGGTGTGGTGCTGATGCGCTAGAATGCTGATGATGAAGGGCACCTGGAAAATGACCCAGCTCTGGAGAAACGGTGGCCTCAAACCCAGAGGAATGTGGCTTTGCCTTCACCATGGAAGTACCCCCGAGTATGTATTAGGAGACATTAGGAAATACAACACAGAGGAAGCCCCAGGCGATTCTGCATTGGGATGGTGTAACAGAAATGACCTGATCTTTGAATAGGATCTTAGAGGTCAAGGATGGGATAAGCGACCCAGGCTGAGGAAACAGTGGCCCTTGGGGTGTTGTGTAGAGTTGTGCAGTCCTACTATGTGGCAGTCAGTCATGGGTAGGCATTGAGGTCTTCTGTCACAAATTTGGTTATAAAAATTTCAAGCATAAAACTATGCTGGAAGACCATCACAGTGACATGTACATATGGATTCCAGGCCCCACCAGCTGTATTATTATACATCCATGTTTCCAAATACACACTCAAACAAGAAAGCAGCAGTACACACTATTGAGGACCCTAAGGGGCTAATAAATTACCTTTATGTGGTTATTTTCAAAGTTGGACTTCCAATAAAGTCAAGTTATATGAATATATATATTCACACACAATACATGAGTGTGTGTGTGTGTGTGTGTGTGTGTGTGAGAGAGAGAGAGAGAGAGAGAGAGAGAGAGAGACAGAGACAGAGACAGAGACAGAGAGATATGTTGGAAACAGAAGCTAGGCTTCAAGTATGCTCTACCACTGAGCTACACTCCCCAGGCCCCAAAGATACTGTTAGCAGCACCCACAGACTGCCGGATGCTCCCCCCTGTCATGAAGGCAATTGCTTACTTGGGGGTTTGCTTTGTTCTAGAAACTGTGAACGTGTTTTTGCTGATTAAGGGATACTGGACTTACAACTTAAATTATACTTGGCAGTTTAAATTCCCCTATTCACCTGATAATTGGATTTCCAGCCTTTAGATTTTTATGAAGGTTAGATTGTCAAGCCTTCTTAGGGTTTTTAAAGTTTTATACACTCTTTATGGTAATTTAAGTATGCAAGTAAGGGTGTCATGAATATGTATGACAAATATGAGGCAAATGAAAAGATGCACTGAGAAATAAGATCTTATAACTGAGCGCTCTGCTAGTGACTATCCCAGGTGAGAAGGCTTTAGAAAAGAGGCATTTCTGGGAATATATAAAATCTAATTTAGAGCCACACCTTAGTTGGATTTTCCCAAACTTCTCTCATAAGAATTACCTGAAGAGCTTGTAACAATGAATAATATATTATTTGATCCCCAAAATTCTACTTGCTTATCTTAGGGTAGGGCACCAAAACCTGTACTCTGGCAGAGGATAAAGACAGACTGAGCAAATCTTCATTCTGTGGTACTCAGGCTTGACTAAGTGTATTTAAATCTATCTCCCTAGTTCACTTGTACAAGATCTTAGTAAGCTTCTATTAATGACTTATAATATGTTTTCTTTCTATGGTCAAGAATGACAGGGCAATTCTTTTCAAACTAGTGAGTGTTAAGAACCAACCAGAGAGCTTAGGAGATACTCAGCTGCCACAGTGCTTACAGAGCAGACATGGAGAATTTGATCTCCAGAGCCCATGCTTAAAATATAGAGAGATAGGTGGATAGGTAGGTAGGTAGGTAGGTAGGTAGGTAGATAGATAGACAGACAGATAGATAGATAGATGATAGATAGATAGATAGACAGACAGATTAGATGATAGACAGACAGACAGATATGTCTGAGTGTGGTGGTGTGAAGAGGCTAAAGCAGGCCCTTGGGGCTTGATGGACAGTCAGCCTAGTCTACTTGTCAAGCTCCAGGCAAGTGAGAGGCCATGTCTCAAGCAAAATGAAAACACAAGAAACACTATAAAGGGAATCTCTTAGTTAGGGTTTCTATTGCTGTGAAGAGACACCATGGCCACAGCAACTCCTATAAAAGACAACATTTAATTGGGGTGGCTGTAGCTAGAGTTTTTCTGCCTGGCCCACAGTCAGGACAAATCTCTCTCACCTGCCAGTCCCACAGCCGCTCAGACCCGACCAAGTAAACACAGAGACTTATATTGCTTACAAACTGTATGGCCGTGGCAGGCTTCTTGCTAACTGTTCTTACACCTTAAATTAACCCATTTCTATAAATCTATACCTTGCCACGTGGCTCATGGCTTACCGGCATCTTCACATGCTGTTTGTCATCATGGCGGCTGGCAGTGTCTCTCTCTCAGCCTTCCACTTCCTAGCTTTATTCTCCTCCTTGTCCCGCCTATACTTCCTGCCTGGCCACTGGCCAATCAGTGATTTATTTATTGACCAATCAGCAACACACTTGACATACAGACCATCCCACAGCAGGTGGCTCACTTACATTTCAGAGGTTCAGTCCATTATCATCATGGCGGGAAGCATGGTGGCAGGCAGACATGGTGCTGGCTACATTTTGATCAGAAGGCAATAGGAGGTGGACTATCTGTCACACTGAGTGAAGCTTAAGCAAAAAGAGACCTCAAAGCCCGCCCCCCCCCAATGACACACTTCCTCCAACAAGGCCACACCTACTTCAACAAGGCCACACCTCCTAATAGAGTCACTCCCTTTGGGATTATGGGGCCAGTTACATTCAAACTACCATGGGGTAGTTTGAGGAATGACATCTGAAGCAGATGTCTGGTCTGCACAAACATGCAAACACATGTGAGTGTTCATAAGCACACACGCACCTGGACACTTTTGTTTGGGTGGGAGCTCCACCTCAGCCCCTGACAGCCTGTACCCAAAGAGTTTGGAGTGTTCTGGTGAAGCTCCACCTCAGCCCCTGGCACCCTGACATCCTATACCCAAAGAGTCTGGAATGTTCTGGTGGAAGATCCACCTCAACTCCCCTCCTCCATCTCTTTCCCCAAACCTACCCCCTCAAAGCCAGCCAAACACAGCTCCTCCCCCAGAGAGGCCCAAGACCACTCCCACAGGGTATATAAGCTGCATCCCAGAAAACAAACACGTGGTTTTCTGGTCTCTCATCCCCATGTCCTCTCTAGGGGGCTGGAGAATCACCCGGGAATGCTTTACCCACTAACCTGGGGCTTTTTCTAATTTGGTCTGATCTGGTCTGATTTGGATTGCTGCGTTGGGGAGAGACCTATGGTGGTGTAAAAATCTTATCAGCTTTCTCTCTCTGTCTCTCTCTCTCTGTCTCTCTGTCTCTCTGTCTCTCTGTCTCTCTCTCTCTCTCTCTCTATCTCTCTCTCTCTGTCTCTCTCTCTGTCTCTCTCTCTCTCTCTCTCTCTCTGTCTCTCTCTCTCTCTCTCTCTCTCAATCCTGACTTGGGGAAACCATGTTAAATGTAGATTTTGATTCTATAGGTTTGTATCTGAATGATATTCCATAGTGCTAACAAGCTGTGGGGTCTAAGCACTACAATCAGGAAAGGAAGTGGACCTAGGGATGCCGGGGGGCTGAAGACAATTTAAGGAGTTATACGCAGATAAGACACTTTATTCACCAGTACATTGGTGTGGTGGTTTGAAAAATGGCCACCATAGTTGATAAACTGTTTGGGAAGGATTAGGAGGTGTGGCCTTGTTGGGCAAGGTGTGTCACTAGAGGTGGGCTTTGAAGTTTCAAAAGCCCACTCCAGGCCCAGGGTTTCTCTTTCTGCCTGCTGCCCGTGGATCAGGATGTAAAGCTCTCAGTTACTCAGTTACTCTCAGCACCAGGCCTATCTGCTTCCCACCATGACGATTGTGGACTAACCCTCTAGAACGGTAAGCAAGCCCCCAACTAAATGCTTTCTTTCATGAGTTGACATAGTCATGGTGTCTCTTCACAGCAATAACAGTGACTAAGACAACTGGACACTCGGCAGACAGATGCTGGTGGGTACCCAGACACACACCAGCATGCCCAATCCATGTACAAGTGAGCACAGGCTCACAGGAAGGCAAACCTCTGACCTTGAGGCTTTATTCATATGAAATCTCTACAAAGTGACAATCTGCCAGGAAAAGGGATACAATGTTACATCTCTGCTTACTTTTGGGTTCCCCAGACATCCAGTGTCAGCCATGTTTTAGCTGACATACGTCCACATCTGCGCCATGTTATCCAAACATAAACTGGCCCATTTGGACTTCCACCCCTTCACACGTTCTCAGGCACTGCTGTGAAAGTTTGAGTCATGTTGTGAGAATTCCTTCCCTAGGGAGACATAACATGTCCACTCCCTCCTTATATGGCTCCGACCACAAACCAAAGTACAATTCCATCTAAGTCCACCCTAGGGAACCAATGGGTTTACTGTGCTTACTTACAGAGCATGGATGAGGGGCTATTTACAGGACTGTGGGGAACACCGAGCAAGAAAGTCTTCCCCATAGCCACATGGATGGAGTCTTCCTTCCATTAACCTTTTCCAGCCTGCATACTTCACCTCCCAAGATTCCGAGGCCTTGTGCAGTCAGGCCAGAATTGTGTAAAAGTGACAGAGAAGTACAGAAGGGAGCAGCTGGAATCTCAGGTGAGGGTCCAGTGGCCCTCCTCGCTGCCTCCTTCCCTGAAGGCATGCTAGCAGTCAGCAGGCCAGCTTGCTGGTGACCATCCCTTGCAAGCAGACACAGTTGATCAGATGCAAATGGCAGCTGTTTCCCTGTGAGGGCTGAGCAGCGAGGCCTTGGGGACAGTGCGTGATCAAGACAAAAGGAAATCGTGTTCCTGGAGCTCTTGGAGGTACAGGGCTTCAACATGGTCTATCATTGTTTCTGACTCACAGTGTCGGCAATGTTTTTATTACAACAGTTTGCCGTGTGCCCCAAACCATACATCACGGAAGAAGGCGGAATGAGGGTCAGTCTACAGTTTCTGGGGTAAGTGCCTGCCTGATCCATGATGAAGAATACGGGACATTTGTTTCCCCATTTCCCCTTTTATTATTAAAGATGATCGGGTAATTGCTCTGGCAAGAGAGAGGATCCGGGCCACTCTCTGCTTCTGATTCTTTGGCTCAGCTTCTTGCCCAGGACCTTGCTGATTAGAAGTGTAGTTCTCATAAAGAAATTTCCACCGGCTTGGGATATATCAGTGAGCGCATACTAGAGTCTAATAGTTACACAAGCTGCATTCTTCTCTACATAGTCGTCTTCAGGGTTCATATGGTGTGAGGCTTGTCTGCTTCTGTCTGCTGAGCTGAGGCCTTTCCCTGGCTCTCATCTTCTCAGACATACTGCTATATTGGAAAGTCTTGCCCAGAGGTCACCAGCAAGGCCACCGATTCCCTGTGTGGAGATTGGACAAAGTCCTGAGTCAGTGTGTATTGTTGACATGGCACAGCCACGTCAAGGACCCCAGATGGCTCAGACCCAAGGGAGTGGCAATGCCTTTTCCTGGTCCCAGTGTGAATGCTGCGTCAGTCTACAGACACCATCAGCTACAGCCTCCTCTCCTTGGATTTCTGCATCCTGAGACTGTTCCTCCAAAGAGGCCTCCTGAGATTAGCAAAACCTGCCTCTGTATTCAGCTGTGTACAATACTGCTGCCTTCTTGATCCAGATGTATCAAATAAACAAGTTGAGTTTGCAGGCTACTGGTAGTCTCCGTCAGAGCACACGGCCTGCCCAGTCCCAGCTTTTCTGTACATGTGTCTGTCATGTCTTCATTCCCTCATGATGCTGGTCAGATCAAGTCCAGCGCCATGCAAATGACTGCAGGACATTCTCCCCCAAGTTACCTCTTAAGGGACTTTCTTCTTTTCATTTCTCGTTGCTGTAACAAGAAAGGGTATATTTTAGCTCCCGATTCTCTGTCACAGCCCATTCTTGCAGGGAAGTCCTAGCCAGCAAGCAGTAGGAGCTTGAAGTAGATGGTTATCATCACACCCACAGCTCACAGCAGCGAGAGGATGGATACATGCTCTCAGCTCACATTCTCCTTTTTAACATACACTCTGAAACCCAATCCAGGGAGCACACCACCCACTATTAGGTTAGGGTCTCCTGCACCAATTAACGTAAGACAGTTCCTCACAGACATGCCCACAGGCCAGCCTAATCTAGATAACTCCTCATTGAGGTTCTCTTCCCAGGTGATTATTATGTGTCAATTTGATAATTAAAACTAACCATCACAGAGCCCTTCATATATTCCACTGAATCCCAGTAAGCCAGTTGCTACCACAGAAAAGAGTGTTATCCTAGGACTCAGAAGAGGTGGGTTTAAATTCTACCTCTTCTACTTATTAGCTTTGTGGTTGTGGATGGTTAAATAATTTCATCATCTGTAAAATGATGTTGATAATATTTACCTTAGTATAATCATAAAAATTAGGTGAAATAACGTGTAAAATGTGTCTAAAGAATGTCTGGCATCTTATAATAAAGGTCAATAAGTGTTAGTTTCTTTTCTTGCTCTACTTCTGACTTAGACAGACACATGCTAGAATTTTCCCTCTTAGGGCTGGTCATCCAGGTACCACAGATGTGAATCGCTTTAAGGACCGTATAGAGGCAGAATCAATGCCAGACTTTAACAAGGATATCTGGTTTCCTACATTCTTCCTTTTCTCTTAGAGAGAAAAGCAGAAAGTGAACACAGATTGAGAAGTAGTTGCCACAGACACATGGGAAAACTCAGTAAAGGGTGATGTCCCAAGGGTCAGTGAGAGAAAAAAGCTTCACTTGTAAACGACAAGGTCATATCACAATGTCAAAAGGTCAGACACCTCCAAGGGCTACGAGTTGAGACACTGAAGAGAAATCAAGCAAACCAGAGTGTTTGTTGGACTTAGTGACTCAGAGGTCATGGTGGTTGTAGCAATCGTCCTTCAGTGGACCCCAGCAGGAGGAGTGAGTAGGAAAAGGCAAATAGACAGAACAGCATGGACCCTGTTTTCCAGTTTGACTCTTAGGGGAAGGAAAGAGGTAGACCAGTAGTTCCTGGCAGATCCTGGATGAGAAGTTCTGCCTCCAGAGGATGTAGCTGTTCAAGGCAACGTGGGTTGAGGAGGCTGCAGCAGAGAAAAGAAGGTTCTAGAACTTAAAGACAGGAGACAACAGGAGGGAGAAGTTCTTGAGGAGGCAGAAGAAACTGGGAGCAGAAATTAGGAGGAAATACAAGCCTTAGAAGGAAGGGGATTTTCCCACTGGAACAGGGTGGGGGCATGGGTCCACTTAAAGATTAAGATTCAGGAAGTCAAGGAATGCTTCTTAGATGGCTTCTGTTTTCTCCGCCAAGCTTGAATAGTTTCTCTTCTACTAGCAAAGGGGAAAGAAAGGCAGAGGATTAGAGAGTAGAAATGAAGTGAAAACGAGGGGGGTGGGAGGTGGAAATGCCCAGAGGGACGAGGAAGAACAGCAGAGCAGTGCAGAGGGCCAGCCGAGGGTGGTGACTCTTCTGTTACACTAGGATCCATATATAGGGCTCTGGGTTCCTCCAGACACTGCAGAGGAGAAAGCTCACTACCCATGGTGTAGCACACTAGTATGATGGACACCAGGCTTTACCAAGTGTGACCTTCGCCCAGGCCTTACCACTGTTCCTGGCAGCTGAAGCCTGAGTTCACTGAGAAAGGGAGCTAGAAATGATTGGAAGTAGCCTACACTTGTGGTAGAGAGAGGTGATTGGTAGGACAATGGTCAAGTGTCAAAGGGTCAATATTGATGTACTTACAGGTTGGAGTCTTTCCTGAGGCCTGAGTTTTCTATTATTGTGTTCCCCGAAATATTGTGCATGCTAATAAACTTATCTGGGGTCAGAGAACAGAACAGCCACAATATTAAACATAGAGGATAGGCAGTGGTAGCACACGCCTTTAATCCTAGCATTCCAGAGGCAAAGATCCAACTGGATCTCTGTGTGTTCAAGGATACAGCCAAGCATGGTGACTCACGCCTTTAATCCCAGAAAGTGAGCCTTTAATCTCAGAGAGTGATGGCAGAAAGCAGAAAGGTATATAAGGCGTGAAGACCAGAAACTAGAAGCTTTTGGCTGGTTAAGCATTCAGGCTTTTACCAGCAGTTCAGCTGAGATCTATTCGGATGAGGACACAGAGGCATCCAGTCTGAGGAAACAGAATCAGCTGAGGAACTGGCAAGGTGAGGTGGCTGTGGCTTGTTCTGCCTCTCTGATCTTCCAGCATTCACCCCAATACCCAGCCTGGATTTGTTTTTATTAATAAGACTTTCTAAGATTCCTGCTGCAGTACTGAATATAGTCTACACAGGTCTTTCACAATGGCTTTTACCCTATGTACTGAAAGGAACAAGCAGACGCCATAACAGCTCAGTCTTCTCTCAGAGATCAGGCCTCAATTTCAGTTTCCTGAAACTTGAGCAAGCAGTTTCTGGGAGGGCCATGAACAAAAGACATATAGTCCTTGCTCCCTTTCTGCACGTACTCTGACCGCTCAATCTTCAGCCAATTGTTTACTGGCTGGGACCCCTCACCAACTTAGAGCTATGTGCATGGGTAAATGTGAAAGCCTAGGCCACTGAGTCAGCCCCCACAGTCAGTATGTGCTAGGCCAGCCAGCCTCCACGGCAGCTCAAGGACAAAGCCTGGGACTTGTCCAGGCCGGCCCAAAAATGGATAACTGTAACCCCCAAATGACCCTAGCCAATTAAAAGTTACTAACATGATTGCCACTCACATAAGCCAATCCTGAGTCTGTTCCTATGTAGTCTGTAGACCCCAAGCCCCCCTTGCCTTAAAAACCCTGCCCCGTTGCTACTCAGGGTCTCTCCTGCTCTGCTGCTGCACCAGACGGACAGAGAGTCCCGAGTTAACTTGTAACAATACAAAGACTCTTTGGTTTTGCATCGGATTCGGTCTCTGGGTGGTCTTTGGGGGACTCTGGGTACAACACGTACAATGTCATAATGCAGATTTAATACAGACTATTAAAAAAATGGCTTCAGAATGAGACCTACCCTGCCAGCCTCTTAACTGTGACCTTCCTACCCTCCAGAACCTTAAGAAACCTGCTGTTTGTTGCTTAAGTGACCCAGGCTGTGGTCTCTGTTTTGATGCCCTGACCTAATTAACATTCTGTGCTCCAGACATCTCAAATTCCATGTGTCTGAAACAGTTCATCCTCTGCCCCCATGCTCTCCAAACAAACAACAAAACAACCCAAACACCTGCCTTTGGTCCATTGTCTCCCTTAGTGGCTCAGGTGGAAAACCTGAGAGGCTTCTGTCTCTACCTCACTGTCTACCGATCTTTTCTCCATCTAGCCGTTAGAGAAAACCCTGTGAGTAACTAATCAGATGAGTTCCTTAACACTGTCAGTGGCTTCCCACTGCCCTTATAATGAGGTAACCCCCTGCAGCGTCCAGCCGGCCGTGCTCTTCATGACGTGCCTTTGTATTATTCTCCCCAGAAGCCCTGGACTCCTTACCCGATAGGTCTCTGTCTACCTTAAATGTTTGACTCTCAAGCTCACACTGACAGAGATAAATTGTGAATCACTTGGTGCTGTGATTGGATGCGATTGCAACATGAACTAGGTAGGAAGGTGGAAGGGACTGGATGGCTGAGTGGCTGATCTGGGGCTGCAGATGTGGCTCAACTGGTAGAGCATTGGTTTAATACACATGGAGTCCTGGGTTTAACCCTTAGCACTGCACAAACCTGGCGTGGGGCACAAGCCCGTATTCCTACCAAGAGGCAGGCAGACAGAGAACTAGAAATTCAAAACTGTCCTTAGCTAAATTGTGAGTTGGGGGCCATCCAAAGGAGAAGAAAAAAAAAGAAAAGGGAAAGGTAAATCTTGAATTTGTATTTAAAAGTCACTGACATGGGTATGCGCTTTTGCCCTGGTTTCTGGCACGTGTCCACTTCACCTCTGACCAGGTGGAATAACTGGTTCTATGAGTTTATGCCACACAACCTTTTCTCTAAATTGGAGGTCCATGGTGGATCTTACTCTAGGGTGCAGGTATTTTAACATCTGTAGAGATCACGGATGTTCTATTTGTTTTAGAGGAATATATATCCCAGAGGTAAGATAAATTGGTGCAGGAGATGTGACCCAAGAAAATAAATATCATACGATACGTGTTTTTTAAATGGGGTCTGCCATTTGGGTCTTTTCCTCCTTATAGTAATTTTCCCAGGAAACTAATTAAACCTGGGTGTCAACTTACTGGGCAATGCTAAATTTCACCAACAATTGAGCTGGAGTCCTAGAAGGCCATTAAAGTGAAATGAATAACCTAATCTCCTCTATGAAATCAGCCTAGGATTCTAATTCACACTTATCAAGGAAGAAAAAAAAGAGAGGAAGGACTTTCACTTTGTCCAAATTAACCAATCAGTAAGTGTAATGTTAAAGCAATTATATCAGAAAATCTCTCCAAGAGATTGAATTACATCAAATTAATCCCATGTTGGCTTCGCTCTCCAACCCAGGCATTTCCAGGGGCTGTGTGCTGCATTTGTACCACGTCTGGGTTTCTGCAGCCAAAAAGCTTCCTCATAAACATAGCAGGTGTCGCACGTGTTCACAGGAGCTTACACTGTAATGAGCAATAATAAAATAAACAATGAAGTAGGAAAACCTTGAGAAAAGAAAAAAAATTCAATGTGTGATATTACACAATATCCATTCCATCCTCCTTCCAAGTTCCTGACACAAAGCTCCAAAAGTCTTTGGAGCCTCTGAAGTGCTAAGTGTCTTCTCTGTCCTATTGAGATGATTGGTGGCTGGGGTCCTTAGCATGTCTCAAGAATGATTTGATTGCCATGGAAACCACACAAGTGATTAGAGGGTTGGAACTTCCAGTCCCATCTTGCCACTGTATCTCTGGGGAGGCTAAAGAGGCTAAAGGTTGAGCTGATAAACCAATGGCTAATGATTTAATCATTAATGCCTACATAATAAAGCTTTCATAAACAGTCAAAAGGACTGGGTTATGGGACCTTCTGGAGAGCTGGACACATGTGGGTTCCTGGAAAGTGTAATGTCCCATGCCCTGTACTCACACTCGCCTGTGGATCTCACTATCTTTTGCTACATCCTCCACAATAAGCTGGTAAACTGAAGTGTTTCTCTGAGTTCTGTGGGCTCCTTTAGCAAATAAATCAAACAGAAAAGGGTGTCAATGGGACCCAACTTTGTAGCTGGCCAATCAGAAGGACAGGTCAGTCACAACCTGCACTTGGAACATGAAGCCAGAGGCTGCCCTGTGGAATGAAGCCCTCAACTTGAAGGATTTGTTGTTATCTCCAGATTGATAGAGTCAGAGCTGAATTGAGCTGAACATCTTCTCCTGTGTCTGAACCTTATGCTGTATGCAGACTTCCACCTATCTCTCTTGTTACAATTATTTTATTGATATGCCTTAAGATAATAGATGGTCAGTGGGGGTGGTAGAAGAGTACACCTTGTGGTTCATGAGAGTTACTTAGAGCATTGACTCTCTACTTCCTACTAAACAAGCTTGTTTAACCCAAGCATCAGCCTGGAGATATAATCTTTCCTTCAATGGAGTTTTGTTTTGTTTTTTTTTCAGTCCTCTGGGTACTTATGACCAAATAATGTCATAATACGCTTTTCAAAAATGTTTCTGCTATATATGGTTTCACCGTCCATCTGACTTTGGAACCTTGTACCAAGTTCAGATGCCACCAGCTGGTTGACTAGGATCACAGTGTTGCCTTGATAATTCCCCTGGGATGGAGCTCTGAAGACGTCATCGTCTTTTTCTGGGACTCTACACCTCTCTCTTCTGCTCTCTAGCCACGTGGGCAGAATGGCTTGGCCATCTTTTCCTATGTTTCTGATTCTTGGGCCATAATGTTTGGCTTAAGAGATTGGTATACAGCCTGATATGGAGTAACACAACCCTCGCCTGGGAATTTTCAAAGCGGAGCTGTGTGTGTGTCCGTCTGAAAGGGAAAGCCTTGAGCAATGTGTGCCTCCCTTACAGAGTCACAGAGACAATCCATGTGGTGCTTAAGGCCCTGGACCCAGTCTTTCTTTGGGCAAGCATCATCCTACCTTCCTCATGATTTATCTGTGTGCCTCAATTGAGTTGCTAGTTTTGAGATGGGGATGTGGTTCAGTTGGTAGAATATTTGCTCAACATGCATGAAGCCTCAGGTTCATTCCCTGCACCACATAAAACCAAGCCCAGTGGTACAAACCTTTAGTCCTGAGCACTTTGAATAAAGATCGGAAGTTCAAGGTCAGCCTCTGATATATAGAGATTTTGAGACCAGCTTGGGCTATATGAGACCCAATGCAGAAGAAAAAATAAAGATAAGGTTATGTATTCGGCAACCAAAAAATTCCAACTAATATTACTGAGAAATATTCTAATTTTGTAGTTACTTAAAAGAAAACATTTTGTAATAGAAGTCATGCTGCACTGAAATGATATAAGAATAATATTGAATATTATGAAGTACCAAATACCTGTTACCACGACACAGTTTTCCAGACAATGAGGCCAGGACTAAGTGGCTTCTTCCTCCAAGCGTAGGGCCTGGCCTGTCTGCTGCTGGGATCCACCTGCAGTAGAAACATTTTGACCATAAACTAAGATGGAGTGCCTACTGCTGCCCTTTTCTCTCTGGGTTCTTTTTCCCATGGGTTCTGATGATTGAACTCAGGTCCAGTACTGGGTGACAAGTTCTTTTACCTGCTTAGCAATCTCACCCACATGAATTCTGTTTTGTTTTATTGTTTGTTTTAAAGTGTGTGTGTGTGTGTGTGTGTGTGTGTGTGTGTGTGTGTGTGTGTACCAGTTCTAATGGAGCCAGGGACACTGGATCCCCTGGGGCTGGAGTGACAGTTGGCTGTGAGCCCCTGGCCTGGATTCTGGGAATGGAACTCAGGTCCTCTGCAGGAACACCATATGCTGTTGAGTCATCTCTGCAGCCTAAATCCTCTGTTCTTATGTGCTCAAATGATAGATGCATAGTCAGGTGAGTCTCTCCTACCTTAACTTTTGATTTCCTTCTACCTTTTAGTTTACAACTTCGAATTTAGTCAAGCATGTATTCGAACTGTCTGACTGCTCATTTTCCAGTTGTGCATTCCTGTCTCTTAGTTCATACTTGAAGGATAATTCTGAACTCTGAATTCCTGGTTACGTATTTTCTTCAAAATTTGATTTTTAAAGAATTATCTCTTTTCAAAGGTACAGTGTCTTGTTATCTTAACAAAAAGAAAATGAAACTCTATTGCATTTCCTCATGGAGACAGCTGGAGGAAGGGCCAAGCCTGGAGAGGGCAGCATTAGCAGCTTGCTTTGTATAACTGGGCCTCTTCTCAGACATTTCTCCTGCTTAATCTCAGCTCTCACCAAGGACCCTTCCTCTTTTTGATCAAGTGTTTAATTTCCTTGGAAGATTTTCTCAGATTCAGCTATTACTGAGAGGATTTTCATTTTACCCTAACCCTCTAATGACTAAATCTTACATATCCAGTATTTCAAAAGGAGGTATTTCTGTTCATCTAAGTAACCAGCCCAAGGATTTGATCTTTCTTTCCTATATTGCTAAAATGAGAATTAATTTAGAAATTTCTTTTGCTAAAGAATTATCTCACAAAAATCAAGTAAAATCAAACGTTTACAAAGAAGACCTCAGCTCTTAGCTGTCTGTACTGATTGAGTTCAAAACACAGATTGCTAAAAACATAAATGTCCCAACCTGATTTTGGTTATTTCTTTTTTTTTAACTTTCCTCTTTGAAAATATATGTGTTGAGTTGTAAGAACCTTCAATTCTTACAACTCTTTGAAACTTTGGAATGTTCTAATTGGGAAGAGAGAGAAGGGGAAAGAAAAAAAAAAGCACTAATTTTTGGAAAGCATTGTGAAAACATTGTATGTTTATAACAAGGCAACAAGAAAAAAAAACTAGAAAAAAACATCAGGATAACAGAGTCAAGGGCAAGGATGGTGGCCATGGGGCTGGGAGGTGGCTCAGAGGTTAAGAATGTGCACTGTTCTCTCAGAGGACCGAATTCAGTTCCCAGGACTCACACCAGGCAGCTCGCAACATCCTATAACTCCAGATCCAGGGCATCTGAAACCTTCTTCTGCCTCCTCACGCATCGTTCAATAAGACAAATATTTAAACAATTCTGGTCTTTAATATTAAAATATACAGAAATTTTATATATTATTTATTTTTGTAGGCTTCCACTTGTCTCAACTCTGATCATAAACTTCCACTGGCTCTAAAACCTGAGGTTGGCTGCTTATATGGTGAAGAATTTGGCTTGACCCAGAGGGAAGGTCTGGAGTTCTTCCTTGGAGGGAGGGGGTGTACTCTGTCATACTTGACAGAAGGAACATTGTTCAGGGGCAGGGGGTTGGCCACAGCAGAAAACCCAGCCATGTGAATTGGGGTAAAGATTTAGGGTCCTGTGGTATCACTGGAACAGGAGGCTGACTTCAACAGCATGGTCATCAATCTATCAGTAATCGTAAATCGAAAATGTAAAGAAGCTCCTGAAAGAACGTTGGACACTGAAGCCCAGATGAGCATCCCTGGTTATCATATTCCATACATGTTGACACGGACTGACGCTGGGTTAAGTCCTGACTCCAAGGAGAGGGAACAGCATAAGCTGGCACATCTGGAACCCTCTCACTTCTGCCTCTGGCGTCTCTTCCCTTGACTGATGTTTCTTCTTCTGGTAATTCAACTGCACCGTAAGCCTGGTCGTGCTCTGTGAGTTCTGAGTCTTTATGATGCACTGTAGAGTCTGAGTGTGGTTTGGGGAAACTAAAGCTGAAGTTGGTGAGAGGCATCTTAGGGACTGTGGCCTCAGACTCCGACGATGGGCTGAGTGGGTGGGGCTCCTCTTCCGATGCTCCCCCCAATGCCTCCTATTATAGTGTCAACGCAGGGTGTTTGTTTTCCATTTAAATAATTGTGTAACTGGGTGTATGACACAGTCCTATGCCAGTACTCAGGAGGCTGATCACTGTGAGTTTAAAGGCAGCATGGGCTAATTAGCAAGACTGTCTCAAAAAACCAAACAGGGCAGGCAAGATGGCTCAGTGGGTAACACTGCTTGGTACGGGAGCCTGATACCCGGAATTGATCTTCAGATCCCATGACAGAAGAAGAGAACTGACTCTCAAAAGTTGGCCTCTGCACACCATGATGCACACACACACACACACACACACACACACACACACACACACTCACATGTACAAATACATGCACACACACATGCACATACACATGCATACACACACACACACACACACACACACACACACACACACCCCAAGGAATTCATTGCTGTAAGCCCTCCCCTCCACCACACTGCCTCTACTCCCCTCTGGGCCAGGCCGCTTTAAACAATGGACTGTAGTCCAGAGGAGAAGGGAGGCATTTAATGGAGAGCGTTCAAAGGGAAAATCCACTGGATCCACGGGTAACTGGATTTGGGAGATAAAGGAGAGGGGGGAAAAATTAACAAAATCTTTTGATAACTTGTTGGATGTTATTGTTCCATGATAGAGATGATTTGGAAGACAGTTAATAAGCCAATTTTAAAAATTCTACTTTATGGACATAGAGTTTATATTAAGTAAAGGGTATACATGTTGAACATAGGTCAGTGTCTTTTGATAAATGCATAAACTGGGTACTTGCCATCTCAATTAAGATAAAATACTTGGGGGGGTCCCAGAAAGTTCCCCACGTCCCTTCTTTTTCTTATCATACCCCTACAGCCATTAATTAGATGTTGATTATCTTGGAGATCAATTTTTATCTATTCTTGAACTTTATAAAAACAGCATAATACATGTACTCTTTTGTACCAGGTAGCTGAAACAAAACAAAACAAAAAACCTTATCTTTTATGGGGGTGTGTACATGCTCCAGCATTGTGCAGAGGCCAAAGGATGACCTTGAGTATCATCTTCCCCATTATCTTGTTTGCTGCTGTGTGCACCAGGCTAGCTGGCCTGCAAGCTCCTGTCTCACCACAGAAGCTTCATGTGGTTCTGGAATTGGAACTCAGGTCCTCATGCTTGCTTAAAAAGCTCTTTAACTTACTGAGCCACCCCCTCAGCTCACATCTGGTGTCCTTTGTTCAGTGTAATGTCTATGAGATTCTTCCATGTTGCTACATGTTCTCTAATCACACAAAGCACACCATTGTATTTCTTGCTACCATTGAGTTGTGTCTTTGCCCGTTGATGAACACTTGGGCGATTTGCCATGGTGAATGAAACTGCCACAAACGTTCAAGCACTCCCTTTCACAGACAGATATCCTCATATCCCTTCTCGTGGGTGACACCCAGGAAGCAGAATGGCTGGCTCATAGGCTCAGCATGTTTTAACGTTTCAAGAAATTGCCAAATGTTTTTTCCAAAGTGATTGCCCCATTTTACATGCCCACCAGCAATGCATAAATGACTCTGCACCTTTGCCCACTGGCATCTGTCTTAGTCAGGGTTACTATCACCGTGATAAAACACTATGCCCAAAGCAACTTGGAGAGGAAAGGGTTTGTTTGGCTTACACTTCCACATCACTGCTCATCATTGAAAGAAGTCAGGGCAGAAACTCAAACAAGGCAGGAACCTGGAGGCAGGAGCTGATGCAGAGGCCATGGAGGGTGCTGCTTACTGGCCTGCTCCACATAGCTTTCTCAGTTTGCTTTCTTATAGAACCCAGGACCACCAGCCCAGGGCCACCCACAATGGGCTGGGCCCTACCCCATCAATCATTAATTAAGAAAATGCCCTACAGGCTTGCCCACAGTCCAATATTATGAAGGCATTTTCTTAATTGAGGTTCTCTCCTCTCAGATGACTCTAGCTTGTGTCAAGTTGGCATAAAACTAGCCAGTACGTAGCTTTAGAGAAGTCTAGTTTGCATATAATAAAAATTCATCATTCTAATGTACAGTTTAATGATTTTTACAAAATGTAGTCATGTGACCCTCGCTGCAAATTAGATCTAGAATATTGCTGTCCCTCCAGAAACTTTGCTGTGGCCCTTTACAGCAGTCTCTACTCTGCACCTGAGGAACCGGGGACTGCCCTGCCTCCCATCCCTGCAAACCCAGCTTTTCTGGGTCTTTGTGTAGACGGATGTCTTTTGTTTCAGGCTTCCCTCATTTGCCACAAGGTTTGAGTTTCTTGCCCCATTTAACCTGCATGTCAACAGCTGTGGAAACTTTTACCTAACCAGTCAGCCTGCCGCAGCTTCACAGGTTGCTGTTTGCAGGCTCCTTGTTCTGGGAGAAAGCACTGCCTTTTCTGCAGGTAGTATGCACTTCATGTTTACACAGATTCCTCAAGTCCCATGGTGTGTGCTGATGGAGGCTGCACATACACTGGGTGAAACTGAGGGACCCCAAGCTTAGAAACTCTGTTTTAATAATGATGGACAGCAACAAAACCTACTCAGTCATTGACTTGGAATAAGATACTATCTTTATCAAACTGATAGCAAGCAAATCACTGAGAAAGTGAGGAACCGGTCTTCCAGGGCCATTGATGACACAGTGTATATAACCCCTTCCATCCCCCTTTCTTTCCTTCTTTGGCTATATAATTATTTAAGTAAAACATTGTATATATAGGTGTCTTGATCAGAGTTCTATTGCTATGAAGAGACACTGTGACCACAGCAACTCTTAGGAAATAAAGCATTTAATTGGGTCTGGCTTACAATTTCAGAGGTTTTAGTTCATCATTGTCATTATGGTGGGAATCATGGAGACACACAGGCAGACATGGTGCTGGAGAAGTAGATGAGAGTTCTACATCCAGATCTGCAGGAAGAAAGATTCTGGGTTTAGCATGGGCTTTTGAAACCTCAAAGCCCACCCCTAGTGACACGCTTCCTCCAACAAGAGACCACCTACTCCAACAAGGCCACACCTCCTAATCCTTAGGAGCCCATGGGGGGCATTCTTATTCAAAGCACCACAACAGGGAAATAAAAACATTGTAGAGATACCACATTAATAAATACTTTTATTTTTTGGTCTGAGACAGGATTTCACTAAATAGCCCTGGCTACAGATTCAGTTTGAGGCCAGCCTGGGATATTCGAGAGTCTGTCTCTGAATAAACATAATGAATGAGTTGATATTTTAAAAAGTAGCTTTTCTGGGTCCTTTGAATTCCTGTACATTTTAGGACTAACTCATCAACTTGTTGAAAGGGTGAGGGTTGCTACGATTTGATAGAGTTTGCTGACTTTGCCTGTCAACTTGACGGCACTTTTTAACCTTAAGATAACAAGCATTAGCTTCTAGTTCATGGACATGGATTGTCTTTTCATTTAGATTTTCTTTAAAGTTTCCCATCTGTGTTTTGTAGTTTTTATCTTTTCCACCTTTAACATTAGCTTTCTTGCTGCTGCTCTTTTATTGGTTTTTGTCTTTGGATTGTTATTGCTAAAATATAGAAAAAATAATTTTTTAATATGGCTCATTTTTCATCCTCTTCTCCCCAACCTCACCCCCCACCCCCACTCCTTTTTTAGGGCTGAGGATCAGGTGTGTATGATTCTTTAGCCTTGTAGCCTAGCAGCTGATTTATTAATCTGAGGAGTATTGTGTATTCTTTGAGATTTCCTCCATGCAATACAGTGTGGTCTGTGGAGGAAGAGTTTTAACTATTCCTTTCCAACATGACTGTGTCTGTTTCTTTCTTTGCCTTATAGAAAGTCAAGAGTAAATGTTCTTGCTTTGCCCCTGGTCTTTTGGAGAAACATGTTTAGCATTAAAGTTTTGTATAGCATCAATTGAATAAAATTGTTCTTCAAGAATTTTTTGAGACAATGGGACAATACACCTCGATTAAAATAAAATCTTTTGTCTTTCTAATTGGTTTAAGTAAACCCCAGGAACAATATTGAATCCAAATATGTTTTTTCAAGTTGGGAAACACCAGAGGCTAGAATAAAGATGTACGTGCACATGGTATATATTATATATCATGTAAATGTCTGTGTATGATGGAATGGTAAAGCAGTAAGTTATTTCTTTGAATTGTATCAGCAAAGATGATTCCATCAATGAGTTGTGATGAAGAGGACGTGGAAACCTGGACAGGAGATGATAACGTCAAGGCAATATCCAGTGGCATTCCATCAAAATGAAGAACCTATTTCAAAGTAAGAAAAAGTGCTACTTTACTCAGTGGGCAGGGAAATTGAGCTCCCTGAACTGGCATTATCTGTAGAGAAGATGCTGTTGGAAAGACTAAGACAGGATGTAGACATGCATTAGGGGAGGGCAAATCCCTTTAGCATGAAGCCAGAGGTTGAAATACTACATTAGTCAAGTGTACCAGCTGCCTTCCTCATTAAATATTCATGCTAAAATCCCTGTCAATCAACAGGAACAACCATGTCCTGCTCAGACATACAGGAAAAAAAAAAAAAAAGCCGTGCGGGTCACTCGTGGATTGTAAGGCGGAAGGGGCTTGGTTTTTGCTGTGTACAATGATGGCAATGTGGTCAGCGTTGACTCCCAAGCCAGTCCTTTTTTGTTCATCTTTTGACACCTTGGAGAACGATGTTGGCTCTGGTGCTCAAACATGAATGTTCATCAGAAATAACTGTCGGCCCTGTTACAATCTACATTTGGGGACTGGAGACCCCTCTCAGTGGTTAAGGGCCCTTGCTACCCCAGCATAGGACCAGAGTTCAGTTCCCAGTACCCATTTCAGATGGCTTACAACTGCCTGCAACTCCAGTTCCAGGGGATCTGACATCTTCTGGCTTCACAGGTACCCACACACATGTCACACACTCACACACACACACACAACACACAACACACACACACACACACAAAGGGGGGGAGGGAGAGAGAGAGAGAGAGAAAGAGAGAGAGAGAGAGAGAGAGAGAGAGAGAGAGAGAGAGAGAGAGAGAGAGAGAGAGAAAATACATCTTTTGTTTTGTTTTGAGACAGGCTCTCTATGTAGCCCTGGCTGGCCTGAAGGAATTCACTATGTAGACCAGCTGGCCTCAAACTCACAGAGATTCTTCTGTGTCTGCTGTCCTAGGATAAAATGCATGCTTCACCACGCCTGGCCACGTTTTTAAAATGTAGATTTCTAGGTTTCCATTGTCACCGTAATCCCCCTGATTCCATAGGTGGTGGTGAGACTTCGGGGAAGGGACAGTAGTTGATTTTTGACACACGTCACTGGCAGCCCAGTCCCTGAGAAACCCTGAAGTGATGAAGAGCCCAGACTTCTGTGACAGACAGCTTTGTTGTATGACCTTGGAAGTCTAACCTAACCTTAAAATCTTCACCCACGTGAATGATGACAGCATTCTCAGAGGTTTGGAGTGAGACTTGAAGAAGAAAATGTTAAGAAGTCTCTGTAAGAAGTCCTGAAAAACCGGCCACTGTTGTCTCCTTGAATTATAGCGGAAATAATTTACGTAGTGCATCGTGGCTTTTTCTTTCTTTGAGACAAAATCTGTTGTATCTCAGGCTGGCCCCCAACTTGCTACACAGCTAAGAATGACCTTGAACTTTCGCTCCTTCTACCTTCACCCCTCAAATGCTGGGGTGACAGATATGTGCCATACACCAATTTACATGGTGCTGGGCCTGGAACCCAGAGCTTCTTGCAAAAAAATGCCAAAACATAATGGCTGCTCAGGCATTATCAGGAACTCTGCCCTTCTCATCCCCAGTATAAACTAGAGTATAGCAAATAGTTAAGTTATCCTCAAAAGGTTTTGGCTTGGCAACAGCTGACACAGGAACCACATTTCCCACAGAGAAGCCTGTGAGTGAAGTGTAGGGGCCTAGCCTCCAGGTCTCCTTCACAAAACACTGACCTCAGGGGTTGGTGTGACCTGTCTTTCTGTCACGTGCCTCTGTGGTGGAGAGCCTGCGGGGATGTTGGCAGGTCAGGAAGCAGGACTATGCGGAAGAAGGCAAAGTGACCCAGTTTCCCGTCCTGTTCCCCATCTGGTGAGCCGAGAGGTTTTGCACATGTCAGGTCATCTCTGCCAATTTTAATTTCCTTATCTCTGAAATAAGGGCAAATCAAATATTTGTATATGGGCATTGTGGTTTAGCACTTTGCACACAGGCTCCCTTTGGGTTCCCACAGGAGTGGGGATTCCATAAAACAAGAATTCTGTCCTGGACTGTGGGTGAGCAAAGAGAGGTTAATATGGTTAAAGCACTCATTCAAAGTAATGGGGTTAGCACGGGCTTAAGGTTAGAAGGACAGGTGAAGACAAAGACTGGGCCATCCTTCAGGACAGCGAAGGGTGACTCAAAGGCTCTCCCGTTACAGTAATAGACCAGGGGAGACTCGGTCTGGTTCAAGTTGCTCTTGGGGTCCTTGTGTGGCATTCCTTCTCCCCAGAAACAGGGCATAGGACAGGATCTTATGAGCTGATGAGTTGTATTTCTTATGGCCGCCCTCGCTAAGAAAGTCTGAGCAAAGCTAAAATAATGTTTCTAGACTTTAAGGTTGAGTTTGGGAAAGGGGGCGGGGTGGGTTCTGGCTTCTGTGTCCCGCGGAGAAGAAAGAAGGGCAGGAGTTAGGACGGAGGCTGTACTTACAAGCTCTTCCAATGTCCTTCAGTGCAGAGTGTAGATGGCCCCCAACTTGTGATGGTTTGACGTGGTTTTTTGACTTCACAACAATGAAAGAGCAGCATGCATTCAACAGAAACCTTGCTTCAAACTCTAGTGATCTGGTCCCAGGCTAGCAATAAGCTGTGTGATGTTCTCTCACCACAATGCCGGATGAAGTACAAGTGTTCGGAGTATATTTACGGCAGGCTAAGTTAAACTGCAACGTTCAGAACATCAGGTATAATCAATGGGTTTGGGTATGATGTTTTCAGTTTCTAATATATTTATCAAAATATGACATCATCAAAAATGGAGAAACATCTACAGTTAGCATGCAAATGCTATACTTTGGGAATTATTTTTCTGATGGCTTATTTGTTTTGAGACAGGATTTCCCTAAGTTGCCTAGGATGGCCTCAAACTCAAAATCCTCCTGCCTCAGACTTCTGAGGGTTGTAATTAAAGGTATGCACTATCACATTCAGTTAGTAGATTTTTTTTTATCAGTCACAACAATAGTCAGCGTTTTTTAGGTATAAAATATTTGTATAAGTCCTTGAGTATTGTGCCTATAATGCCTAGTTAGTACTTCTCCCCACCCCCCTAAAGTCAGCATCAATGTGAGTTTTACGTAACAAGAAGGACAAGACAGGGCAGAGGGTTGTGCTGATCTACCGCCACGCCCAACGTGGCATTGCCAAACTTGAGAGGCATTTCTGAATCCCCCAGGAAGCTTTTAAAAAATAAAGATTCTTACCATTAAGTTTTGGGGGACCCTGGGACGCCCTTGACCAACAATTCCTAACATCACAGAAACGGGGGCAGAAAGCACTAGCTAGGCCCTTCAGCATTTCATCACGGAAGCGGGAAGAGCGTGTGAGGCCTGACCGCTCACGGAGGAGCTGCTTGACAGTTCATTATGGCTGAGGAGGGTGCCCTGTTTTCAGTGGTGTGGCCATTGCTAAGCTGCCGTGAGTAAACACCCTCCACTCACGCTCATGCAGGCACCGTATTTAAACTCAGTGGGTCACGCACACAAGACATGAAAAAGGGACTTGGTGGGAAGAGGGGTTTCTGAGAGAGAAGAAGGAATAAAACCATAATGGGACTGAAATTCATCAAAGAAAAATTTAACTAAATTAATAACAGCAATGAAGCCAGATTCTAGGGCCATACTCGGCCATGTGCTCAAGGCCCCAACTCCACCCTGCTTGAGCTCATTTCCCCTGTCACCCACAGCCACAGAAGACTTAGGGAGCCTGCGGAGATTCTCAGTAAACCCTACCCTTCCTCCTCTTAGCATCCTGGTTAGGTCTTGTGGACTTTGCTGTAGCTAGAGTTTTCCTGCCCGGCCCACAGTCAGGACAAATCTCTCTCACCCGCCAGTCCCACAGCCACTCAGACCCAACCAAGTAAACACAGAGACTTATATTGCTTTCAAACTGTATGGCCGTGGCAGGCTTCTTGCTAACTGTTCTTACAGCTTAAATTAATCCATTTCTATAAATCTATACCTTGCCACATGGCTCATGGCTTACCGGCATCTTCACATGCTGTTTGTCATCATGGTGGCCGGCAGTGTCTCTCTGACTCAGCCTTCTACTTCCCAGCTTTATTCTCCTCCTTGTCCCGCCTATACTTCCTCCTGCCTGACTACTAGCCAA
This sequence comes from Peromyscus eremicus, assembly GCF_949786415.1. NCBI lineage: Eukaryota > Metazoa > Chordata > Mammalia > Rodentia > Cricetidae > Peromyscus > Peromyscus eremicus. The sequence continues at coordinate 94,845,471 of NC_081426.1, forward strand.
TCAGTGTTTTATTTACCAACCAATCAGAGCAACACATTTGCCATAGAGAACATCCCACAGCACTTTGCTTTTTCACATTTTTGTGTGTAGTGTTGTGTGAATATGACCTCAAATGCCCCTATCACAAGTGTTGCCCCTAACCTCTGCTACAGGAATTCATAGAACACACTCCCAGAGTCCTATTCCCATCCCCCACACCACCCCAGGCCACCCCACAGTCAACATGTTCTCCCTGTTGCCTCACCACTGGCCTGTTTCACTCTGCCTCGTTCCTTCCTCCCTCCCTCCCTCCCTCCCTCCCTCCCTCCCTCCCTCAGACAGGGTCTCATGCATCCCAGGCTGACCTCAAATTCCCTGTGTAGCAGCATGGCCTTGAACTCTGGTCCTCTTTCCTCCAGTGCTAGGATCACAGGTGTGCACCATCATGCCTGGTTTATGCACTGGTGGGTGTCAGATCCAGGATTCATGGATACTAGGCAAGCACCACATGAGCCACACTTCTAGTCCACATTCTTTTTTTTTTTTTTTTTTTTGGAGACAGGGTTTCTCTGTGTAGCTTTGCGCCTCTCCTGGAACTCACTTGGTAGCCCAGGCTGGCCTCGAACTCACAGAGATCCGCCTGGCTCTGCCTCCCGAGTGCTGGGATTAAAGGCGTGCGCCACCACCGCCCGGCCTAGTCCACATTCTTAACGTTCCTGTTCTCTACCTGCAGTCTTGACAGGGACCCACTTGCCCTCATTTCCAGCTGGACCCAGACAAAGACTGTTTATCTGATGGTGAAATTCTTCAAATCAGGTGAAAATTATCGCCACTTCCTGGAATAGCTGCCCTCAGCCCTTGTAGAGGTCCTCAAACGTTTGTTAAGGAAATTCTGTGGTGTTAGCAAACTTCATCAAACTATCCCTCTCTGTCATTCCCAAATAATTTCCTGAGGCATGTAGGCACAGCATGTAAACACAGCACCGAGAAGCCTTGCTTGGACTAAGGAGTTTGGGGGTAAGTAGGAGGAAGACAGAGGAATAGAGAAATGAAAACGATTTTATACATTATACACACACACATATATATCACCTAACTATGTACTATACCTATAGCATTTCTACCTAGAAGGAATGATGTGCTTGTGTTCTAACAGCTCACACCACAGCCCTGTGAGGCAGAGGATGTTATATCTCTGTTATGTTCTAACAGCTCACACCACAGCCCTGTGAGGCAGAGGATGTTATATCTCTGTTATGTTCTAACAAACAGCTCCCACCACAGCCCTGTGAGGCAGAGGATGTTATATCTCTGTTATGTTCTAACAGCTTACACCACAGCCCTGTGAGGCAGAGGATGTTATATCTCTGTTATGTTCTAACAAACAGCTCACACCACAGCCCTGTGAGGCAGAGGATGTTATATCTCTGTTATGTTCTAACAAACAGCTCACACCACAGCCCTGTGAGGCAGAGGATGTTATATCTCTGTTATGTTCTAACAGCTCACACCACAGCCCTGTGAGGCAGAGGATGTTATATCTCTGTTATGTTCTAACAGCTCACACCACAGCCCTGTGAGGCAGAGGATGTTATATCTCTATTATGTTCTAACAGCTCACACCACAGCCCTGTGAGGCAGAGGTTGCTATTCTTGTCCTATAGATAAAGACTCTGAACCAGGTGTGTGCCTTTAATCCCAGCACTCGGGAGCAGAGGCAGGCAGATCTCTGAGTTCCAGGTCAGCCTGGTCTATAGAGAAAGTTCCAAGACAGCCAGGGCTACACAGAGAAACCCTGTCTTGAAAAACCAAAAAAAAAAATCTGAAATTTAGAGAACTTCAATATTTTGTACCAGATCAAGACACAGATTTGAGGGTGGAATTAAATCTCTTAGTGCTGGTTCCAAAAGTCCTGGTCCTTCCATAACGACTTATGACCTTACATGGCCTTCAGATTATCTCATATCTAGAAAATCCCACATCTTGAATACCCAGATTGAATTTTTAGGGACGATATCCTTCCCACGTCCTTTAGAATCGCTCTTCCTGCTCTGAGGCCGGAGCTCAGCCGGTAGAGTTCACACACTGTGACCAAAGCTCAGTGTTTTTAACCCCAGCACCATATAAAACAGGTGTGGTGCTTTAAGTCTGAAATGCCAGCACTCTGGGAAGTAGAAGCAGTTTCAGGGCATCCTTGGAGATATAGGCAGTTGAAGGCCAGGCTAGAAACCTTAAGTCCCCTGTCTCCAAAAGAAAAAAAAAAAAAAAAAAAAAAAACTGGCTTCACAAAAACCCTGAGGCAGATGTCTGCTTTTGATACACAGGTGACTTACACTTTTTGAGACAAAGCCTAAGCATTTGCTTGGCTCATAGGCATATGTGGCTTGAAACCCACAAAGATCATGGGTGGAAGGAAATGTTCCATCTGCTGCTGAAGCCTGGGTTCATGCCTGCATGTGGCTCCTCATTGGCTCCAAGCAGCACTACGAGCTCAGAGGTTTAAGCCTCTACAATCGGTTGCAAAAGCCTTTTATGGATCTAGTGTTTAAAGCTGCTAATTGTTCTTGCTATATATGTAAAGGTTTTTGATGGTTGAGTCCATTCCTATTCTTTAGTGGTAGACTATTGGTAAAACTTACTTTTTGGGGTGGGAACTGGGGATGCAACGGTTCAATTCCCACCTCTCCCCTCCCTGAAAATAAGGCCCCCGGTTTTTGCTTTCCAGGTTTGCCCATGAATAACCGAATGGAAATCATAGAAGAGAGGGAGATTTTCAACGAGAGCAAAGGAGGGTGAATCAAACAGGAACATTAGACCAGATTTTGCTTTTAGCAGATAATCCTCAATAATCCATATAGAGCAAGAAAAATTGCCTCTGTAATTAAATGCTCTAAGGTTCTTGCTTTTAATCCCCCTTTCTTTAAAAAAAATAAAAAAGTTGCCTGTTTCATATTCAAGAAGCACTTCTTACTCTCTCCCAGCTCGAGAGATTCATTTATTTAAAGAATTATTTAGTGTCTTAGTGTCGACCAATAGCCCATTTCACACACACACACACACACACACACACACACACACACACACACAACTAAAGAGCAAAATATGGCCTCTTCCTGTTCTTTTAACAAGAATGAATGCCACTCCTCACCCCACCCCGTCCCTCGATTGTTCTGTACGTAAAACAATCCCGTGCTTCTGTCTAAGCTCCCAAACCTAGGCTTTTTCCTAGCTAGCCCTAAAGTTCACACCTTTAGAAATCCAGTGTGGCTGACCACGGTGGAGCTTTTCCTACTGGAGAAGTCTCTTCTAAAATCTTTAGGACTCCAGCCAGTCCCAGGAAGTAAACTGCCAGAGGAGATCCCAGGACCATCAATGTCCCCTTCTTTCAAGAATATTGCTCAGCAGTTTTTCAGAGAAGTGATGGAAGTCGCAGATAACACCGAGAGGTGATTAAAACAAGAAAACAGATGAAGGCTGGGAACACAGAAGCTGAAGGGCGGCCGGTATACTTTGATGATCTTAACAAAAAAGCAGGTTTCCACACCCACGTATTTCCCTGTGTGTTCTGGGATGGAGGGGCCGCTACCCTTGGCTTCTGTCCTGTAGACTCTAGACACCTGGCCCCTGAACTCAGCTGATCAAAAACGGGCACTGTGTTCTACGAAGCTCGGTGCTACTGCTTTTCCACAGTATTTAGAGCAAAGAAAGATTAGGTGTAACAATGGGGAACCCGGAAGTGATGGAGGATGCTTTGCCTCTAGACTCACAGATACATGCCCTACTTGCTGCTCTTAAAAAAGTCTTCCACAAAGGAACAAAAGACATCATTCTGATTCGGGAGGAATTAGTCATCAAGGACTAACATGACCATGTCATTACCAAGGTTCCAAGACAAAAAAGTTTGGGACCTCATCATGAAGGTTGCTCATCTGTGACAGCAGATGCAGCCTTGGGCAGAGGCATGGGGATGAATCCCAAGGGTGCATGAGCCCCAAATGCTGGAGTGAGCATGGGGGTGTTTGCCACCCAGGGCAGTGTTTCCTTGGCTGGCTGTTGTGGGGACCCTTGGACTCTCACCTCCCCACACTTCTTAAGATGCAGGTGTCAAGGCAGGGACGGTGACTCCCTGGGTAAGAGCACTACCATGCAAGCATGAGCCCAGCACCCACTTAAGACACCTAGTGTGGCCGGCCAGTGCACCTAGACCTCCAGGGCTATGGAGTGTTGAGACAGGGGGTCACCAGATCTTGCAGGCTCCAGGTTCAATGAGAGACCCTGTCTCAAGAGAATAAGGTGAAGTAACAGGGCAGGACACTGGACATCCTCCTTTGGCTGCCAGACTCACACACCACACCCACATACACCATAAACATACACCCCTATCTAATAAATAAATACTCTTTAAAAACTCATATGCTCCAGTTCTCAGAGTCACCTCTTGGGATGGTCCCTGGACTCTAGCTGGTAACAGGCTGTCGCTTTTCTCAAGCTTGAAGCTTGGAGATCATTGTTTTTCCAACTGGTAGAGCTGGTGTTATTTTCACAATTGGATTTGTTCTTGACCCTGACCTGTTTCCTGCATGTGCTTAGCTAGCTCTAGTTCAGAATCGTTGGGGCACCCTTCCATGAACACAGGTCATGGAGACGAGGGTTCTGAGCAGCCTGTCATACATTTCTCTTGATCATATTGTAAAAGCTGTGGTTCCTGTTTGAATAGTAGTAAAACAGCGGGGCCCACAGCCAGAGGCATTTTGGTGATCAACACAACAGCGTGACCCCCTTTCTCTTTCTCTAAGCATACTGGAAAATAACAACTACCATCTACCACTGCCATATGTAAAATAAAGAACACATTTGCATTAAGGAACAATGCGGAAATTACTTATGAAACTCTGTGTTAGCGTTATTTTTCCCTATGTTATTTTCTAAGAACGGCTGGTGGAGAATGCTAAATCTATCCAAAGACAATGCAATTTGACTCGTTCAAGTGCATTGAACAAGGAGATAATGAACCATTGAGAGAGGCCTATCAGAGAAAGGAACAAATATTTAGGAGGTGGCTTGAGCTCAGCCTTAAATGCAAGAGTTTAATATTTCAGTCAGTTCTCAGGGACAAGACAACAGCCTAGGCACAGGATCGGGGAGAGTGCTGGGCAGCGCTATAGCAAGCCAGGTGGACCTCACAGATGTGAATTAGAGAGGTTGTTATGGAACTTGGGGGTCACAGCCTGTGCCTCGGTGTTTGGTTACCCGTCCTCAAGCCAATTAAAATAGCCACATTGGTAACAGCAGAGAAAAGGGGGACTTATTCAACGTGGTCACATTAGGAAGAGGGACAAGTAGATTCAGTGAACCCCACCAAGTCCATCCTCAGTGTTCTGAAGTGAGATTCAAGTTCAAATAGAGAACTGTTGTAGCTGAAGTTTTCTCCAGTCCTGCCTGGCCCACAGTCAGGACAAATCTCTCACACCCGCCAGTCCCACAGCCACTCAGACCCAACCAAGTAAACACAGAGACTTATATTGCTTACAAACTGTATGGCCGTGGCAGCCTTCTTGTTATCTAGTTCTTCTATCTTAAATTAACCCATTTCTATAAATCTATACCTTGCCACGTGGCTCGTGGCTTACTGGCATCTTACATGTTGCTACTCATGGCGGCGGCTGACAGCATCTCCTTGCCTCAGCCTTCCATTTCCCAGAATTCTCCTCTCTGCTTGTCCCACCTATACTTCCTGCCTGGCTACTGGCCAATCAACATTTTATTTATACAGAGTGATATCCACAGCAAACTGTCTGGGGGTTACCATTGCTGTGATGAAACACCATGATCAAAGCAACATGGGGAGGAAAGGGGCACTTGGTTCACACTTCCACATCGCTGTCCATCATCAAAGGAAGTCAGGACAGGATCTCAAACAGGGCAGGAACCTGGAGGCAGGAGCTGATGCAGAGGCCATAGAGGGGTGCTGCTTGTGGCTTGCTCCCCATGGCTTGCTCAGCCTGCTTTCTTATAGAACCCAGGACCACCAGCCCAGGGATGACACCGCCTAATATGGGCTGGGCCCTCCCACATCAGTCAATAATTAAGAAAATGCCCTACAGGCCTGCCTACAGCCTGATCTTAGGATGGCATGTTCTCAGTTGAGGCTCCCCACTCCCTTATGATTTTAGCTGTGTCAAGTTGATGTAAAACCACCAATACAACTGACTCCTTGACAGCTTGATACACAAACACTTTACTTTCCAATAGCCTGCTGCCAGGAGGAGACTCCCAGGCTCTTAGGGCTGACTTGCAAGTCATGGAGAGAGCTAGTCGCAGCATTGATGAGTTATCACCCCTGCTGGGGTGGGCTTTGTGCTGATACAGCTTCCTTTAGCTGCAGCAGGCCATAGTGAACAAGCCAGTAAACAGCACCCCTCCATGGCCTCTGCATCAGCTCCTGCCTCCAGGTCCTGCCTTGTTTGAGTTCCTGTCCTAACTTCCCTTGATGAACAGTGATGTGGAAGCATAAGCCAAACAAACCCTTTTGGTCCCACATTGCTTTTGCTCACAGTGTTTTATCACAGCAACAGAAACTCTAAGAAAAAAAATGGTCTGAGGATTGTGGGGAATGGCTGTGACAGACCTGGACGTGCTGTTTCTGGGAGGATTGTGGAAGGACTTTGGAATCTTGGACTAGGAAAGTGATTGAGTTTCTCAGGGTCACTTACGGGACACAGATGACCTAAAGGCAGCTGTATTAGCACAAAGCCCACCCCAGCATGGGTGACGATTCATCAGTGCTGCCACACTGGCTCTCTCCATGACTTGTAAGGCAGCCCCGAGAGCCCGGGAGTCTCCTCCTGGCAGCAGGTTATTGCTTTATGGCCATGAGAAGGAGCTGTATAAACACATTGTTCTGGCTCTCCAAGACTCCAGAGTCTCATGAGTCTCCCTCATCCTCAAGGTGGAGTATTTCACTTGGGGGGTAATCATTGCACCACAGGAGTATGTCATGTTAAAGCCATGACAGCTCTATATTCAGTATGTCACGTATAGTTTTCCTAATAATCCTACAGGGTGGAGGCCCGTTTGGCAGAGTTTGTAAGCTGAAGCAGAGGTGACATTACTTGTCTAAACTCACAAATGCATAGATTTGAACCAAATAGTTGCAGGTCAGATATGAAAACCTGTGCTTCCACATTTCATCCATCTTTTCTCTTGATGTTAACACACATGGTTATTAGTCTTACCACCTTACATCCAGCACTTCTCTGCTTCAAGAACGGCAAGAAGCACTTCCACCTGTCCACTCCTTACTTTTTTTGTACTGGATGCGATGGGCTCTCCTCTTGGCCAGCACTAAGCCAAAGAGCACAACCAGAGCATGAAGAGGAAGGTCTACAGCTCCATCAAGACAGCCACAGCAGTACCCCCCTTAAAATGGAACACACACACACACACACACACACACACACACACACACACACAGGAAAGCATGTATGAGGGAACAGGTACATTTCTGAGCATGCTCAGTACAAGACCACAATCAGGAATTCAAAATAGAAGGAGGCAGACATGCTCCTTGCAAGTCTTTCCAGAGTCTTAGCTGAAACAAAGGAATGGCTTTGGAACCATGTTAACAATCTTCTGTTTTTAAATTATTTATCTTGTGTGTGTGTTCATGTCTCAGTGTGTGTGTGTGTGTGTGTGTGTGTGTGTGTGTGTGTGTGTGTGTAGGGAGGTACATGCTCTTGTGGAGGTCAGAGAGCAACTTGATGGTACTACTTCCCTCCTTTCCCCATGTAGGTCCCAGGAATCAAACTCAAGTCTTCCATCTTGGTGGCCTGCACTTCCACCAGCTGCGCTCTCTGCCCAGCATGTTAATAATCTTTTAAAGAGACAGCAGTTTTCTCCCTGGTAAGTATAGACGTTTATCCCTAAAAGTTACTGCCTGGCTTAGCCACTAGTGCTGTGATGGACATGCTGTCAGAAACATAGTACCTACATTTGAAAACAGAGGAGCAGGAAGGCCACCCTTACCTCTCCCAGCCTTCCTGTCTTAGCGTGCCATGAAGGGATGCTCGACCTTCCTCTGAAGGTCGTAAGGCCAGGCAGTGGTACCTGCTCCTCACACTTGAAGGAATACCGTACAAGGATTCAGAGAAGAGGCTAAAATGATCTTGCCAAGTTTCCTCCAGTTTATTACCATTAAATCACATTATCTGTGTTCAGTCTCCCTTTCTATGACTACCCACATCTTCCTCAAGCATAAGTGTGAAAATACACGAGTTCCTCCAGCTCCTTCGGCCGACTCCTTGGGCACGTCTGCAGTGCTGGGCATTGAATTCGGGGCTTTGCACACACCAGTCTTCTTTTCCCAAGACCCATGTGCTTTGTAGTGCTTCTCTTGGTAAATCTGCATGCTTCTCCCTGGCTAGTCTGTCTTTTGCTATATAAATACCCCAGCTATGAACTCAAGAAATTTTCATTCCATCCACACCTGAAATAAACTATCTTTTCTTTCTGGAATAAATTCTCTCATTTGTTTGGGGCTTTCTTTCTTTCTTTGTTTGAGACTGGGTTGCCCATAGCCCAGGCTGGCCCCAAACCTGCCATGTAGCTAAGGATTATTTGAATTTCTGATCCAGGGTGTGTGTGTGTGTGTGTGTGTGTGTGTGTGTGTGTGTGTGTAGGTTAGAGGACAGTGTGAGGAGTTGGTTCTTACTCTTTTTTTTTTTTTTTTTTTTAGAGACAAGGTCTCTCTTGGTTGTACTGAAACTCACTGTGTAGACCAGGCTGACCTTGAACTCACAGAGATCCTCCTGCCTCTGTCTCCTGAGTGCTGGGATTAAAGGTGTACATGCCCGACCTCTTTTCACTTTTCTGTGGATTATGGGAATTGAACTCAGGTCATCAGGCTTGTGCAGCAGGCACTTAATCTGCTGAGCCAGCGTGCTGACCAAAAGCCCAAATCATGAATTGTAGCTGGATATTTCTCCGGTCCTGCCCGGGCTCAAGGTCCAGACGAATCTCTCCTACCTGCGGTCCTGCAGCGGCTTATAAAATAATTACCCAGAGGCTTATATTAATTCCAAACTGTGTGGCCCATGGCTCAGGCTTCTTGCTAGCTAGTTGTTATAACTCAACCCATTTCTATTAATCCACGTCGTGCCACGTGGCGCCACGTGGCTTCCTGGCTGACTGGCACTTTCACATCTTGCTTTTCCTAGCAGCGGCTCACAGCGTCCCTCCCAATCTCCTTTCCTCTTCTGTCTCTTCCGTTCGATGTACCCTCTAACCTTATTCTGCCTCGCCATTGGCATTTTACTATGTTAAAGTTAAAACCTTCCTTTTTGATTAGGCAGAAAAGGGGAAGTGCTGTGGGATGTCTTTCTGTACGCTGTGAATATGTGTGGCTCCCGTTGATAGTAAATGAAGCTGCTTTGGTCTATGGCAAGGAAGCTGACAGCCAGGCAGGAAATTCGAGCAGAGACACAGAGAGGAAGGGCGGAGTCAGGAGAGACGCCAGCCGCCGCCAAAGGAACAAGACTCCGGCAGACGGCGACGCCACGGACACGTGGCAACGTATAGATTAATAAGAATGGGTTAATTAAAATGAAAGAACTAGCTAGCAAGAAGCTGAAGCCATAGGCCATACAGTTTGTAATTAATGTAATCCTCTGAGTAATTATTTTATAAGCAGCTGTGGGATCGTGGGTGGGAGAGATTCGTCAGACTGCTGGGCAAGGCAGGACTGGAGACAATTCCATCTACATTGAATGAGGTATTTTCTTTCTTTTTCTACCAAGTCTTCCAAGCCCAGACTTCCCATGTTTCAAGGGGTCAGTAAACATAATCAGTGGTCATACTACAAAGGCCTACACAAGGAAATAACAGGAACATTTGACAACATAAGTGAAAAAAATATTTGCCTGAGTGAAGGCAGGGTTTAGGGGGATTATTTAAATGTAGGCTTTTGCCTCCTCAGTCACTTGGGCCGTTGTGCCCCATGTCCCTAAGTTCCACTGGAGCTGACTGCAGAGCATCCTACACATGGGAACAGTGGCCCACACACAGAGGAACTCTGCCCAGCCCAGCTCAAGGGGCCCTTCCTGGACGTCTTTACACAACATCTCCAGGTGTTTCCAGTTATCTCAAAGGGGTGTCAAGAAGTTTACAACAGAGAATGTAATTTAAATTCTTGGACAGATAAAAAGTAATTATTGCATGTGTCTCATAGAACATGGGAAGGGCGGATTGTGAAACTCCGAAAACAATGAGCTGATGTTGTAATTCCTAAAAGGCTGCAAATCCAAACGAAAGTTAATATGACAAAGGTGAGAAAGGCCTTTGGGAAAACACTGGGCCAGGGGTTAGCGGGTCCAGTTTTTTCTTGGCACGCTTCCCAAATGGCTTATCTGTTCAGTCAGGCCCAATGGACAGCACACCACTCTGCCCTAGGTTAAGAACGCTACTTTGCCCTTTTAGTTTGCCATAAATGTTATTTTTGTTCATTGGCTCTGAAAGAACCTAGCCCTTCAGGCTTACACCCCCAAGCCTCAGGAAGAGAGAAACTTCAAGCACCAGGAAATGAGAAACTAAAAATCTAGTTCCAAGGGCAACCTGACTCAGCCACTACTCAATCACCCCTGTAACAATATAAAAATGTAAAAAGATTTCTGTTAAGAGATGTGCTCAACTGTGACTGGGATAGTTGCAAGTGTTCCAGGAAGGACCACTGTGACCTTTGTGTAAACTCCACTCCCACCCTGATACCCCCTTGAGGTTTCAGGAAGAATGTGCATGCGGACGTGACTGTACCCACTCTGTGATCAGACCATGATCTTGTGAAACGAAATTGTATGGGAATTGTAATCTTATGGCTTTTGTGGGGTTTTCCTTTAAAAACCCCCATGGGGCTGCAGTAAGATGCGACTCTTGCTCTTGGGAGCAGAGGAGCCCTTCTATATAGAAGTTTAATAAATCCTCGTGCTGTTGCATCAACTGGACTGGAGTCTGGGTTCTTGGTGCACCCACTTGAGACCCTAAACTTTGGGGTCCAGCAGCTCTAAAAGTAACACTAGTATTCTCTGCTTTCCCTGTATTCAAGTGTTCCTGGAGTCCTCCCGTGTTTGGGGACTGTTTGGAGAGGAGCTGAAAACGTGCTGCTGTGTGTGGGTGAAGGGGAAGCAGGCATGTGCATGGTGAAGGTGTGACCACGAGGTTAGTGATCCTCGTGGCGAGAGAGCCATGGAGTCAGTGCTGGGGCTGGGTGGGCAGGGATTGATGGTGACATCCCTGATCCAATTGGAAGGCAGAGGACACTCTGACATCACAGTGGCTGAGCTGAGGGAGTCACTGTCTCGGCCGCTTGCTAACCAAGACCTCAGCTCATATCTCAGTAGTGTGTGGTTGGACTGAGGCCATGGTAGGTACCAAGGCAGGCAGGAGAGGAGTGGCCCTGGGTGAGAAACACCCTTCAGTGACTTTAACACATTTTCCTCCTGAGCTGGCCTTTACCTGCCGTCCATAGCCACCTCCATGACAACTTTGACTCCTTTTATCCTTTCCTTTGGTCATAAAATGATGTTGCACCCCTACTAGCTCTCATGTGTAGATAAAATATCTGCACCCAGGGGACAGGGTAGAGGACATCCATGACCCACACACCACACGTTTCAGCTGCAGAGTTCTCAGTGGCAAGATTAACATGGGAGTTGCAGGTGGCTCCCTGGACTGTAACGGGGTTCAACACTTAGCGGGCTCTGCTGTAACAGCCCACGTCTCCCCTGAATCCTCAGATTTACTATTTTATTTTATGTGTACGAGTGCCTGAATGTATGTATGTACATCCCGTGCATGCAGTGCTAGTCGGAGTCAGAAGAGGGTGTTGGATTTCCGAGAACCATGTGACTGCCAATAACCAAACCCAGGTCCTCTGAAAGAGCAACAATTGCTCTTAACTATGGAGCCTTTCAGGAAGGCTTTTGACAATGCAGTTTTATCTGGATTTGAGGGCCAGACAGACCCCTGTCACCGCTGGAATAAAACATGACTGGACATGTTTCCTCAAAGTCTTCACCTTAGGGCAGGTGGGTGGGTGAGAGGAAAGAAGGGGAGGCCATCTGAGTTCCCTCAGAGAGGCCAGGAAGCCCCACACACCCATGCTTCCTGATCTTGAATCAGCTCTCTTGGGACTGTCCTTCCATCATGGGAGAGCCTGTGCTCTAGAGAAGCACGGAGATGTGGTGGAGGAAATGCAGATGGACCCACGGTGTCGTCCAGCCCAGCACTTTTCTGACCAACTCTCCACAGTTGGACAGCACAACCCAGACACAAGCAAACACATCCAGGGCCACTTTGACTAAGTCCAGACAGTGCAGACAGGGTCTTTGCTCAGTCAGCCCCTCCCCCTGCCCCCGGGGGTGGCTTCCAGTCTCATTCCTGTAGCCAGAGTCCCTCTGCCTTACTCAGGGCTGTCACCAGCACCCCACAGGTAGAGGAGGCTCCGCTGTTGGCTGAGGGTGAGACTCCACTGTAGCCACACACAAGCCCACACTGAAGCCAAGGACTCTCTGGGCTCCTTGCCACTGTGAGTGGCATCTAAAAGCCAGTTGTGGCAATAATGTCTGACCTACATGGCCTTTATTCTTTCCAAACCCAGCCCTGGGGCAAAGGAGCAGATTTTCAGTGTGGGGAGTTAAATGAGTTGTGGTTGAAATACATTCAACCCAATTTAAGAAGACTCAGGGAATGAAAACACAGGTTTTGTACAAGAGTATCTTGATCTAGGAAAACAGAAGCATTCAACCCAAGCAGTTTTGGGCTCATGCTGTCCTTAAAGGGACCCTTTCTTATATATTTATTTTTTATGTGTCTGGGTGTTAGGCCTGCGTGGAAGTCTGTGCACCGCTTGCATGGGTGGTGCCCAATCAGAAGAGGGCATTAGGCCCTCTAGAACTGGGGTTATGTGGTTGTGAACCACCGTGTGCGTCCTGGTAATCAAACCCTGGTCCTCTGGAAGAGCAGCCAGTGTGGTTAAGCACTGAGCCACCTCTCCAGCCCCTCCTTACTCTTGAGTGAAAGTATCACATTTCTTCTGGTCAGTTCTGTCAGGACCAAAACGTTTGTATGTGTGGATGTCCCAACAAAGAATTGCCACAGAATCTTCCCACTGCATAGTTTTTGTTTTTGTGCCACAGGCTCAGCTCACACAGGCTCAGCTCACACAGGCTCAGCTCACACAGGCTCAGCTCACACAGGCTTGCTCTCCAGGACTGCAGAGTGTTTGTCCTCTTGCTTTTCCAGTTGATTTCCTCTTGAACAGACAGAAGGATGCAAAGGCTGATCCAGAGTGTCAGAGGAGGCCAGATGAGGGAGGGGGCACAAATGTAACAGTGCTTACTGATTGGCTACTCAAGTTTGATCTCCAGAACCCAAGGCAGGAGAAGAGTCGACTCCTGAGAGTTGTCTTCTGGGCTCTTCACGTGCACTGTAGTACATGGATGCACACACACAGTCACACATGTGACTGGAAGTGGTAACTCCCTGGTGGCTCTTCTTGTAGACCTGGGCTCAGTTCCCAGCACCCACATGGTGACTCCACTGACTTCCAGGGGATCTGACACCTTCTTTTGACCTCTCTGGGTACTAGACTTGCATGTGGTATATATACACACATTCAGGCAAACTTTCATACACATACAAATACAATAGAGTACGAAAAGAGGACTCATGACCCCAGACAGTGGTGCACACCTATAATCCCAGTACTCAGGAGACAGAAGCAGCGGGGTCATCTGCAGTTTGGGGCCAGCCTGGTCCATATAGAGAGTTCCAGACCAGCCAGGACTGCATAGTGAGGTCCTGTGTCAAAAACAAACAAACAAAAACAAAAACAAAACAAACGAAACCAAAGACAAAATGAAACAAGACCAACTGGAGCCAGCACGTAGCTCAGTGGCAAAGTATGTCCTATGTCAGCATTAATGGAGCTTTGAATTTGATTCGTAGTGCTGGAGAGAGAGAGAGAGACAGACAGAGAGACAGAGAGACAGAGAGAAAAAGAGAGAAAGGAAAAGAAAAATAAATTTCCTCCACAAAGAAAAAGAACTTAGCAAAAAAATATTTAACATGCACATTTTCTCATTTTACATCCTGGTAAATTATTATCACAGTATATCGTGACAGGTTGATCTGCAATTCAGAGATGCTGTCCCTGCACAGGAGATGCTATCCCTGTACAGGAGATGCTGTCCATGCACAGGAGATGCTGTCCATGCACAGGAGATGCTGTCCCTGCACAGGAGATGCTGTCCATGCACAGGAGATGCTGTCCCTGCACCGGCCATATTGCTGAGATCCAACCATTTTCCATTTTGTTTAAGCCTCGGAGCCTTTTCAAACCAACATTAGCTCCGTTTTCCTCAGAGTGATGGGACCAGCACGTGGCGGTTACAGAACTGTTCTTCTCCACACTGGCCTGTCTTTTGTACACACTGGAAGGGATGGTGTGATGTTTCCGTATGTTTATACAACATGCCCTGACCAAATCCTTCTCATCTTCCCCCAACACCCTTCCCAATCTCTAGCCCCTGTTGTTCTGTTTTCAGGTCAACTTTTTTCCCCTACCTCACTGTGCATCTCCAGCTAGACTGGAACTCACTCTGTAGACCAGGCTGGCTTCAGACTCACAGAGATCCACCTGCCTCTGCCCCCCACCCCCCCACCCCCCGAAGCAGTGCTGGGATCCACGGCTGGGATCCACGGAGTCACCACCAGAACAGTTTTGCCAGGCGAGTGTCTGATGTGCATCACCTAGAAAGACTTCTTCTCCAAGTGGGCAGCCCTGAGATGTCCCCCATCCCCGAAAGACAACTGGAGTCTCAGGGGACAATCTTTAAATTATGCAAATTCTTTCTGAAAATATATTCTACACGTGGGTATTTCACTTTCTTGGCCCACTGTTCAAACTATCCAAGAGAAAGCAGAGAGAATAACTTTCTGTACGAAAGAAATGCGGAGAAGAATGACGACTCTTCCCTCGTCCCTCCCTACTCAGTCCCTCCCCAGAGGCGGCCATGCTCCAACTCCATCGGTGTGTGCATGAGGCACCTTGGACCGCCCTTCACTGCCGCCTCTGCACACACGCTGTACTTGAGAGCAAAGGACAGAAGTCTCCACAGGGGGAGGGGAGGGGGGGTCAGATGGAAGCAGTGCACAGGTGTTGCCTCTCCTGGCCCCTCTGGAGGTAAGTTAGAGGCCGGGCAATGGTCTACTGAAGGGACACAGCCTGAGATCTTGGACACACAACAGGCTTGGGGAGGTGGAGGCAGGAGAGTCCTCCCCGTCCCTTTCTTCGCTGCCTTAGCCAGCCTCACCTCATTCTGGGTGTTGGGAGTTTCCAGGGTTCGTTCTCTGGATGAACTTCGACACTAGAATCTGAGTCACCTCATGACCAAAGCCCATGACCAGCACGGAAACACAAAAGCAGGGCCAGTGCAGGAGAAGGCTTCACGGTACCAGAGGCTGACCAGCTGGATGTGAAACGCATCTAGGGACATGTGTGCACCTTCACACATGTGGTACACACAGACAAGCAAGCACACACATACACATAAGTGCAGATAAATAATTTAATAAGAGAATTCCTCAGAGGGCCACGCCTTTGTCAGGGCCAGCACTGTCTTGATGAGGACTAGTAGAGACAGATGCCGATGGCATTAGGAAAAGAAGTGGGTGGCACTGATGGGAAAAATAAAGGATACAAACATTGCTCAGTTCTCAGATTGTGTGTAGCTCGAGGAAAAGAAATGCCTGGCCCCTACGTTTAGCAAAGAAAATGACTTGATGATTTTATTGGTTGTCTTTGTCAACCAGGAAGAATCCCTCAAGATAATTTTATCCCAAACCTTCCAGCTGTGCTGGGTGACATGGGAACATGCCCAAGGTCACTGTCAGGTGCTCGTCACCTGGTGGAAGATCCTGCCGTGGAGCCATCTGGCTGGCAGGTGGAGGGACCGTTCCCTGGAGCGGCAGTCTTCCACAGGGCGCTTTGAACAGCTCTGTCAGTACTTGTCATCGTGTTGCTTTTGAATTATAAGGCTGGAAAATCAGGTTTTTCAAGTCTAAAAAAAAAAAAAAAAAGAAAGAAAAAAATCCCACAACCTATTCTTCATTTCCCGGCAGGGCCTCAGAGTCCTTGGAAATACATGCTTGATAATCAAACCCTGCTGATATGTCAACAAGAAAACTAATCATTTACAACAGGGATGCAGGCTGCCCGAGAACCTCTTCCCGTGGAGGGGGGCTGTTGAGATAGCTGTCGGTGAAGTGCTTACCTGAGGACCGCAGTTTAATCCCCAGGACCCAGGTGAAAAAGCTGGGTATGGTGGTATATGCTTTTAACCTCAGGCCTGGGGAGGTAGAGATAGCCGGATCCCAATGGCAAACCAGTTTAGCCTAAACAACACATCCCAGGCCCCAGTAAGAGACCCACTCTGTCTCCAAAGACAAGGTTCACACCACCTGTGGAGGAAGAACCCTGAGACTGTCCTCTGGCCTCCACAAATGCACTCCTACTCAGTCAGGCACCACACCTCTCTGTCTTCCACATGGCAATGGGAAGATTACCTGATGGTAAAGAACTGAACCACTAGAAGAAGGGACCTGATATTGGGAATGGGACAAACAACTGCTCATGTCCCCCCCCCCCCCAGCCAAAAGAGTTACAACTTCAGCTTAAATTCCACCTTTCTCATTATTGGCTGTGGTGCTGGACACATTATCTAACCCTCAGAGACTTCAAGTCTCTGCTGTCCAGCAGGGTCACCCATCAAACACGGTCCCACTCTGATGGTCAGTGTTAGATACTTTGAGGTTGGTGTTCTCAAATGCTGCTCCATGCAAAGGGACAATCTGGTGAGTTCACTCTGCTCAGTTCATGAAGACATCTGCTGGTCTCAGGTGTGGTGATACACGTGTGTAATCCTAGCACTAGGCAAGTGAGTCAAGAGGATCAGAAGTTCACAATGAGTTCATGGCCACCCTGGGCTATATGAGACCTTGTCTCAGCCAATCAAACCAGGTAACATCGAGGTTAGAGTGCCCTTTTTTCACCAAATGATGAAAAATTATCTTTGGGGGCTAAAGGTGTACGTTGGAGGTAATTTGTATGCTTAGTGAGGCCCTGGATTTGATCACCAGATCCAAAAACAAACAAAAATCCAGAATTATATACGTTTTTAAAGCCCTTCACTATCCAAGAAACTGGCCTCCTAGTCCATTCCCTATACATGTGTGGCTGCACAGCCAGACGGACTTGGATTCGGCAGTCCAGCAACAGAAAGGTGAGTTCTCTTTTGTTTGCAGGTCTTTTGTTCTGTAAGTGGTCTCAGTGAATTTAAGAATGACAGATTAAAAAGGGACGCCAGCCTGCCGTCCAGGGAACAGCATGTAAAGGCAGCAGGTAAAGCCACGGAACACATGGAGACATATAGATTAGCAGAAATGGGTTAATTTAAGATAGAAGAACTAGATAACAAGAAGCCTGCCACGGCCATACAGTTTGTAAGAAGAAAAAAAAAAAGAATGACAGATGAGCATGTCTGAAAACAGAAAGGTTAAGTCAATGCTCTTCAGTCTCACGTTTCCGACTTGTTTCAAGGGGGACTGCTAGCAAATGATGGCATCCAGGCTTTGAAGCCTTTTTTGCCATCTGCCACGCTGGCTACCTTAGCTGTGTTCCCTTGAATACCTGGGTATCTGATTCCATGGTTTGAATGCGGACAGAGATGCAAGCCCCAACTGACGGGAGTGTCTGTCTTCTGTCTGGGAAGTCTTCGGTTTGAGATCAAAAGATCTCCCACTGCCCCATATTTTAGGTGTTCAGTTCTTAGCTGGTGGCACTATTTGGGAGGTTCCAGAAACTCTAGGAGGTGAGGCCTAGATGGGAAAAGAAGGTCACTGAAGGGTAGGTTCTTGAGTTATATTATCCTGGCCACTTCCCGTTGAGCACGTCGCCCCATCATGCTATGATGTGGACCACTGTCACAGTTAACGTTAGTTGTTAACTCAACACACCTAGGAAGAAGGAACCTCCGTTGAGGAACCCCTTCCACCAGACCGGTCAGTGGGGTATTTTCTTAATTGCTGTTGATCCAGGGGGGCCACACCCACTGTGGGCAGCGGGCCTGGGCTGGGCAAGAAAGGTAGCCAAGTGGCTAGGAAGCAGCATTCTTCCTCGTCTCTACTTCAGTTCCTAACTCCAGGCTCCTGCCTTGAGCTCCTGTCTTGGCTTCCCTTGATGACGGACATGTGAAGTCAAACAAACCCTTGCTCTGGGTCAGGGCTTTATCACAACAGCAGAGAAGCAAACTACAGCCGTTCAGCCTCCCCACCGAGACGGCCGACCCCTCTCAAACCACAAGCGGAAATACATCGTCTTCTCCCTAAGCTGTTTCTCTGCGGTGCCTTGATTAGCGTGATTCGAAAGTGACCCTCGGAGGTCTTGCTTGTTTGTTTGACAGGTAGAGCCAGGAGAGGGGAATTCTTGGAGGCAGCGCTGTGGAGTCCACTCTGTCTAAGAGGAACTTACAGACCCAGCAGGAGGAAGGACAAGACACTGAGGGAAATGGTAGCCTGTGGCTTCATATGAAGAGGACAGAAAATAGGAAGAGAGAAAGTAAGGGAAGGAGGGCAGGGAAAGGGAGGGAGAAAGGAGGGAAGGAGGGTGAGAGAAATAGAAAAGGAGGGAAAGAAAAGGGAAGGAAGAGTGAGAGAAGAAAGAAAGAGAATGCTATCTGAGCCAGGCAAGCTCTTTAAATAAACAATTTTAAATCCATACGGCCTGATGTGGGGCTGGGGGTTGGTTGCCAGATCCTGAACTACACCTGTTGTGTTGGCACAGTTATTTAAATGGCAGTGGCCAGCAGCCAGTTTAGGTATGCCAAGCTGTTCCTCTGCCCTGCTCTGGAGGGAGAAAAACCCGGGTGAACTAGATGGTGGGTGGGTGAGGAGCATGGTTCTGGGCTGCTGCAAGTCACAGGGCACAGGGCACTTGAGCAAGAGCCCTCAGTGACGGGAGACTCACTCCTGCCTCATCCTCATGAGACGGACATCTGGTTCCCTTTGGAACAGGCCCTGGGAAAAGCTGAGATTTTCCACCCACTGCACAAGCTTGCAAAGGTTTTTCGTAATCTTAGCTGCAGTGTCTTTAACTGTTTTTATTCCTGTGACTTTTCACATAACTCACAAGGGAATAAAAACCCCGGCAAGGTCTTCCTAGTGGTTTTCTGGGACCCCCCTCATTGAATCAGTTGGCAGAGGGGTGTTAGGCTGGAATATTTGAGTGTTTACACACATGGCTCTGGGGAGATGAGCCAACAGTGGAGGAGGCGTGACCCGTAAGGGACAGAGGCCCAGGCTTTTGTCCTGGAGGCAAGACTGGGAGGACTAATAGAAAGATGGATGAATGTACATGTGGACGAGCGGATGGGTGAGTAAGTAGGAAGATGGACAGACAGATGAATGAACAAATGGATGGATGGATGGATGGATGGATGGATGGATGGATGGATGGATGGTTGGGTAGATAAATGGGTGGGTGGGTGAGTGAGTGGATGGATAAGTGAGTGGGTGGGTAGATGGGTGGATCATTGGGTAGATGAGTGGGTGTTTTGGTGGGTGGATGGGTGGATGGGTGGGTGGGTGGATGGGTGGATGGGTGGATGGGTGGATGGGTGGATGGGTGGGTAGATGGATGGGTAGGTGGATGGATGGGTGAGTAGATGGATGGATGGGTGGATGGGTGGGTGGATGGGTGGGTGGGTGGGTTGATAGGTAGATGGGTGGGTGGGTAGATGAATGGGTGGATGTGTGGGACAGCTATGTCATTTCTATCATTTCATAGCAATTTCTGGACAATCTTGCTGTTCAGAGACAGTGGTACTGTATTTGTGAACTGGGGCTGATAGTTTGGTCACCAAAACACCTAGAATGTGGGAGGCTTTTGACTGTATGCTTAAAGGAAGGGAATGTGCAGAACACAATCATTTATGTCTAGACAAGCCTCCTAATGAACGCTGATGCCTCAGTGATACCAGGTTCTGTCAAAATAGCTAAAAACTAAAGTATATTGCTATACATAAAATACAAGTATGGTTAAAACAACAACCACCACAACAAGAACATTCGTGAGTCTTTTTGACCCGGCATTTAGTGACCTCCAATGGACAAACTTAGCCAAGATGGAAATTAGCCAGAGTTTACGATACAACCTTTCCCCCTGTATTTATCTTCTTCCACAGCTTCTGTGATCCTTCAAAAAATAAAGCCAACTACTATTACCAACCCTTTACCAATCCAACTAGACGCAGCCTTTTGAGGCAGGTCTGCAGAGTCTCCTCAGACCACAGGTTTCACACCTCGGGTTTCATCCACTGGATCTAAGATGTCCCCACCCTCTCTCCCTGTGGAGATTCGGTTTCTCACTACAAGTTCTCTGCACGGACCAGCTAGAGCCACATGCAGCTCTCCAGACCTTTGCAAGCTTTCTCACATTTCTCAGTCCACTTACAGTTGGGTGAAGTCATGTGACCAGTGCTGCTGCATGAGCTGTTAGAAATGACACATCAGAATAGAGAAGAGCCGGCTCGCCATATTCCAGCTTTCCATTGTACAGTGGCCATGGCTGTTCTGGCATTCGTGTGTTGAAACAGCAGAGCCACAAAAATGGAGTCCTAAAGGCTGCCAATCAGCATTGAGAGGCCAGCTGTCTTTAGTGCGACCGATTATGCCTGAGAGGGAAATAAGTATTCACTGCGTTTAGCCCCTGAAATTCAACACAACTAGGTTACTGCAAAATAATCAATTCCAGCAGTTCTTAAACATTTGGGTCAGAGGACTTCTTCAAACCCTTAAGAAATATTGATAGTTGAAGAGGTTTGACGTGAGTTATATAAATCAATATTTTCATATCAGAAATTAAAACCCAAGAATTTAAAATTATGTGTTTATAATTCATTTAGAAATATCAATAGTAAAAGCCAGTAAATTTTGGCATGAATATTTTTATGAAATGCAGCTAGTTCCCCAAACAAGCTAATGGCAGCATTTTCTAAATGTCTGAATTAATTGAAAACAGTTGAGTTTTCATGTCACTGAACTCAGTCAGTGTGTCCTTTCTGTTGTAGTGATGTATGAGGAAAATCCGGTTTTGTATAGAAAATATAGTTTGTGATGGCTATTCTTCGTCGACAATTTGATCACATTTGGTGATGGCTACTCTTGGTTGTCAACATCTGGAATTAATAAGAATCACAGGGCACCCCTGAGGGGGATCTTTAGCTAATTGGATCATTTGAGGTAGGAAGGCACACCTTAAGTCCAGATCACTTGAGGTGGGAAGACCTACCCTAAGTAGGAAGACACACCTTAAGTCCAGATCACTTGAGGTGGGAAGACCTACCCTAATCTGGACCACAGCTTTTCCTGGCGGCCTACACAAAGGACAAGGATGGAAGAAACTTTTGCTTATGGCTGCTTGCCCTCAGTCTTATTTCACTGGCATTGGAGCCTGCTTCTTTGGAATTCCAGCACATACTGAAGGCCAGCTGAGACGTCCAGCCTCATGGACTGAACAACTACTGGGTTCTTGGACTTTCCATTGGGAAGGAGCCATTGTTAGACTAGCTGGATTACTGCCTATAAGCCACTGTAAAAAAAATCCTATGTATCTCTATCTCTATCTATCTATCTATCTATCTATCTATCTATCTATCTATCTATCACCAATCCTGTTCCTCTAGAGAACCCTGACTAATAAATATATAATTAAAGCATTATTTTTGAAGGTTAAAAAATTTTTTTTGGCTCAGTAGACAGCACACAATTTTAATTCCAACATCTAAGAGAAAGAGACCAGTGGATCTCTGTGAGGTCAAGGCCAGCCTGGTTTACACAGCAAATTCTAGGCCAGGGCTGCATAGTTAGATTTAGCCTTGAAAAGTCAAACAAACAACATTTTTTAAATTTTTTTGTACAAAGAGCAGGCATAATCTCTTTCACTAGGTAGATGGTCTTGAGAAATCCATTGAAGACCAGTGATTTAGTTCCACTTAATAAAGACTACGTCCTTCAAGTACTGACCAGCCACAGTTAGGATAAGTTCAGACTGTATTTCCAGACCAGGCAGGCCATGACAGTTTAAACAGAATCAGCATGGTGGAGACCCTGGTGAACTTCAATGGGTAACGCCATCGGAGTTGCTGTTACCGACTTAACTTCAGACCTCCAGCTCAGGGAAGGGCACAAGTGTATTTCTACCACTGTGTGTGTGTGTGTGTGTGTGTGTGTGTGTGTGTGTGCTTGCCACTGCACATGTGTAGAGATCAAAGGACAACTTGCAAGAGCTGATTCTCTCCATCCACCATGTGGGTTCTGTGGGTCAAACTCAGATTATCAGGCCTGGCGGCAAGCATCCTGACACACTGAGCCATCAGAGACCCCAATGTGTTCTCCGTGGAGATGTAGTTGAGTGGTAGAACATTTGTGTAGCCTGCAGAGGCCCTGGGTTTTATCCCCAGTACCATCAAACACAGAGCCAAAGGTTTTTGGTAGCTTTCTCAGATTGTTGCAGATATTCTTTCTAAACACCAGATCAAAACTGAACAACTGGTAGCTGTTGTGGAACATTATTTTAAGATGTGTTACATTTGTCTAGGCTGTAGAATATTTGTTTAATGACGTGAAGATGTGTTACATTCTTTTATGTTGCATTTGTTTAACTCTGTGAAGCTGTGTTACTTTGCCTGGCTAAAACACCTGATGGTCTAATAAGGAGCTGAAGGACCAATAGCAAGGCAGAAGAGGGATAGGCGGGGCTGCCAGGCAGAGAGAATAAAAAGAATGAGAAAAGAGGGAGAAGAAGAAGAAGAAGAAGAAGAAGAAGAAGAGGAGGAGGAGGGAGGAGGAGGAGGAGGAGGAGGAGGAGGAGGAGGAGGAGGAGGAGGACGACGCCAGGGGCCAGCCACCCAGCCACACAGTCAGACATGGAGTAAAAAGTAATGAAAGGTATACAGAATAGAGAAAAGTAAAAGCCCAGAGGCAAAAAGTAAATGGGATAATTTAAGAAAAAGCTGGCTAGAAACAAGCCAAGCTAAAGCCCTAAGGCTGACATTCACAAGAAAGAGTAAGCCTCCATGTATTTATTTGGGAGCTGGGTGGTAGGCCCCCAAAGAGCAAAGAGTTAAAAAAAACAAAGCTCTAGGTAGATTCTAAAAGTTAGGAGGGTGAATGTGGGTCCGCTGGTGGAGGCTTGCCTAGTATGATTCAGTCTCCAGCACTGCATTAACTTCAACTTGGTAGTACACTGCTGTAACCCCAGCACTTGGAGGCAGGAGAAGGAGGGTCAGCAGTTTAAGGTCATCCTTGACTACCTAGCCAGTTTCATGTCAGCCTGTGTAGGACTAGGGGTGAGGGGTGTTAGTTGCATGAAACTATGTCAACGAACTTGTCCTACTCTGTGACATTAAAATCCATCATGCCTTCTTACACTTA
Source organism: Peromyscus eremicus (assembly GCF_949786415.1). Lineage (NCBI taxonomy): Eukaryota > Metazoa > Chordata > Mammalia > Rodentia > Cricetidae > Peromyscus > Peromyscus eremicus. Next base: position 94,868,991 of record NC_081426.1, read on the forward strand.
CCCATGTGTGATCTTAGAACCTCAAGATTAGTTATCTGGAAAAGGTTAGTTTGTTGAGTTATACAGTTTTCTAAACGTTGACACACCTCATTCTGTTAACACTTAGAAATGCCACTAATTTGTGTCCGCAGCAGTCTTGATAAAACCCTAAGTGCCTGACAGCTGTCAAGACCTTGGGTGTGGCCACTGTTCTTCTAACATTTCTAATTTGCGTTTGAAAGCTTGAATTTTTATCTTGGGTGACAAATGCTATCAGTTATTTTCCTTGATGCGACAAACCTAATTTATTCATTTACAAGAAAATCTCTTCAAACTAGATCAAGTTTGAATAAACACAGTTTGTCGGGTTTTTAAATTTTTTTATGTATTTTTTCTTTGCAAGGAAAAAACAATGTTCCACAATAAAGGCAGCTAGTTCTCTTTGCAACTCAAAAAAAAAAAAAAAAAAAATCAAACGGATGCTTTTCTTCACAACCACTGCCATGCTGCTGTGTGCAGTGGAAGCGCTCTGTGCAAGCTCCCCGTTCAACACACAGAATATTAAAAAGATGTATGCTCTAGGGCTATGATTTAATAAAAGAAATAACTTCTGCTTAATCAAAGGCGTTGTTAAGTGACAGGTGTACGTGTGGGGTTCTTGCAGGTGCACAGGGTGAGGGATATTAATACAGTGACTGCCAGGGTGTGCAGCTACCCCGCCTTGATTAGGACTGAGGCACCAGAATCTTTGCCCATGAGTACGTTCATAATAGCATCAGTACAAATGCCAATCAACCCGGCGAAAAGGGCAAGAACATCTGTATCTTCGTGAGAACAGCGTTGACCTCACAGAACCTGTGGAAGTTTCTCTGGAGCTGGCCTAAGAATATGTGAACCACCAACCTAGCCCATCTCATTTCGTTCACTCCTTTTCTTCTGGAATGTTCTCTACCACCATGCTCCTCAGCACCATCCCATCTTTAACCTGATCTGAGGTTCGTGAAGATCAAGTTCTCTGGGGTCTGACGATAGTCAGCTGTGTGGCCCCATCCTGCATTCTCATATGACTCCTGTATATTTTTTCTCACCACAGTAGTAGTTTGACACCAATGTTTGTCTTCCTTGCTTGATCAAGATGATCCTCTGTGTGTGTGCACACGCGTGCGCGCGTGTGCGTGTGTGTGTGTGTGTGTGTGTGTGTGTGTGTGTGTGTGTGAATCACATGTCCAGTGACTAGCACAGTGGCTGGTAAACAGTAGGGCTCAAGTCTTAGCTGAAGGACTGAATGAGGAGTGTGAGCAGCCATGTGAAAAAGCCTAATGAACTTGGGGGGCTCCTGCCAATCAAAGGCTAATTAGGATTTTAGGGCCTTGCTTATCTCCTACCCAGTTTTCCTGCAAACAAGTTCTATATTAAAAAGACAACAGGATTGTGATGGGCACTTAAAGCTTAAAGCCCTATTTTCAGTTCTCTCTCTCCTCTCTCTGTCTCTCTCTCTGTCTCTCTGTCTCTCTCTGTATGCACATGCGTGTGTGTGTGTGTGTGTGTATGTGTGCGTGTGTGTGTGTGTGTGTGTGTGTGTGTGTGTGTGTGTGTGTATACATGACTGGGTCTGGAGAAGGGACACTGACAAGTCTTAATTCTTTCTACAAGGGGAAAAGCCTCGGCCTAGAATCATGGTGTACACTTTAATTCCAGGACTCAGGAGGCAGACGCATATATCAGTGCAAGCTCCAGGCCAGCCAAGGCTACATAGTAAGACTCAGTCTAAAAAGAAAAATAAAAGGTTCACTAATTCCAGAAAACATTTTAAATTCTACATTTTTAGCTTATGCCTTTACCAAGTTCTGTTAATAAGAGGGATCTGAGGTTCCCCTCACAAAGGGTGCTGGGTTCTTTGAGGATGAGGATCATCCTTTCTCTGTTGCCTAATGGTGCAGAGCAAGAGCCTGTATTTATGGAATGTTGGAAAACATTCAATGAATTGTCATGTGGCAGAAAGTAAGGCAAAACCAAACTGCCAAGTTCACCTAACTTGCAAACTACCAACTTAGGACGAGGAATACGGTCTGTCTTAGTCAGGGTTTCTATTGCTGTGAAGAGACACCATGACTATGGCAACTCTTACAAAGGAAAACATTTAATTGGGACTGGCTTACAGTTTCAGAGGTTTAGTCCATTAATGTCATGATGAGAAGCATAGCAGCATGCAGGCAGACATGGTGCTGGAGAAGGAGCTGAGAGTTCTACATCTTGATCTGCAGGCAGCAGGAGGAGTCTGTGTGCCACACTAGATGTAGCTTGAGCATATGAGAGCTCAAAGCCCACCCCACAGTGACACATGTCCTCCAACAAAGCCACACCTCCTAATAATGCTATTCCCTATGGGCCAAGCTTTCAAACACCTGAGACTATGTGGGCTATTCCTAGTTAAACCATCACGTTCCACTCCCTGGCTCCCAAAAGCTTGTAGCCATAACATAATGTAGAAATGCATTCAGTCCAACTTCAAAAGTCCCTGTAGTCTATAACAGTCTCAACTCTATTTAAAAGTCCAAAGTCCCTTCTGAGAGTCATGCAATCTCTTAACTGTAATCCCCTGTAAAATCAAAATAAAAAAGCAGATCACATACTTCCATTATATAATGTCACAGGATATACATTACCACTTTAAAACATAGGGAAAGGAGCATAGTAGGGAAATACTAGACCAAAGCAAGACTGAAAACCAGCTGGGCAAACTCCAAACTCTGCATCCTCCATGTCTGATGTCAAAACACTCTTCAGATCTCCAACTCCTTTCAGGCTGACTGCAACACACTTCTTTCTCTTGGGCTAGTTCCACTTCCTGTTAGCAGCTTTCCACAGCAGGTTTCCCACAGCTCTGGCATCTCCAATATTTTGGGGTCTCCAAGACAATCCAGGCTTCACCTTCCCAGCTTCACCAAATGGCCTCTCTAAGCCTCCATTCAGAGACACCCTTGACACATGCCTGGCCTCAGAAGCTTTTCTTAGCCACAGAGGAAAATTCCACAACCCCTTTCTTTTATCCTTGACTCTGAATCTAGAACCACTTGGCTGAAGCTGCCAAGTTCTGCTGCTTGCTGGGGATGGAACGTGGCCCCCTCCTCCAAACACATTTTCACCAGCTTTCTGTTTTTGATGATTTCCTTCACTGCCTAAGCTTGGCTGTCCTGGAACTTGCTCTGTAGACCAGGATGGCCTTGAACTCAGAGATCTGCTTGCTTCTGTGTCCTGCATGCTGGGATTAAAGTCAAGTACCACCATGCCCAGACCTAAGCTTTTTTTTTTTTTTAATTCCCTTTCACTTTTCTTTAATTCCTTTTCACAAGTTGGAAGGTTAGCTAGGTGGGGTCTTGCTTTGAGGTCACCACTCCCTTTATTCCATTTTTAAATCTGTTTCTCTCCTTGAACACAGGACTTAGCTCCACGCTACTTCCCCGTGCACCTCTTCTCCTTAAATTGTACATCTTGTATTTTTCCTTGCTCAATTTGCTCCTTTTCATTAAAGATCTTCATAAGAGTGACCAGTAATAACCACACAACAAAGTCACCACTAGGTTGTTTTGAGATTTCCTCTGCCAATAGAATTAATCCAAAACTCTTTAATTTAGTCTCAGGTAGACTTTTCAAACAAGGACAAAAAGCAGCCACAATCTTCACCAAAATATCACAATAACAGTCTCTAGCTCACATACTAACATTCTTCTCCCCCCCAAAACCTCTTGATTCAAGCCCCCACAGTTCAAATCACATTCAGCACCACTGTCTTCCATGTTCCTACTAAGGTGGTCCATTAAGTCCCACTTAAAGCGTTAAGCTGCTTTTCTTATTCACAGTCCCAACGTCCATATTCCTCCAAACAGAAGCATGGTCAGGCCTATCGTAGAAATACCACAGTCCCTGGTACCAGCTTCTGTCTTAGTTAGGGTTTCTATTGCTGTGAAGAGACACCATAACCACAGCAACTCTTATAAAGGAAATATTTAACTGGGGCTGGCTTACAGTGTCAGAGGTTTGTTGGCATTGTTGAGAAGCATGGCAGCACCCAGGCAGACATGGTGCTGGAGAAGGATCTGAGAGTTCTACATCTTGATCTGCGGGCAGCAGAAGGAGTCTGTGTGCCACCCTAGGTGTAGCCTGAGAATAGGAGACCTCAAAGCCCACCCCACAGTGACACACTTCCTCCGCTCTCTATGGGCCAAGCATTCAGACACATGAGTCAACGTGGGCCATTCCTATTGAAACCCTCACACTGTCTCTTCGTGTCCATTATGAAGATTGGTCACAAACCCATCTGACACTGTTGCTGGCAGCTCTTAGGCTGACCACCTTTCTGTATCCCAGACAGCCAACTTCAGGGTTGACTTGCCTCCTAGAGAAGGATGAGGCCCAAACCCAGGGTTCTTACCAGGGCTTCCCATTAGGTCCACCAAGGGAACTGGTGAAAAATACCTAGTCTTTGGGATTCTGATATGCTCTCAGACTGCAGAACCAGAGAATAGATGACGTAGAAGCTCATGGGACTCCCTCAATCCCTGTGGACACTCTGAAAACCAGGTAACGAGTCCCCAGGAAACTAACATATGGCTTCCCTGTGCCGTGGCGGCTGTCACTGCAGTGGAAAATCTCCTAAGATCAGAACCAGCTCCCACACTGAGTCCTGAGCCCAGAACCACCTCAGAGGAGAGGCCTCAGCCTTGGCTTCCTAGCGCTCTTTGCATAGTCCACCTTCAAAGCACCAAGATTTCAAAATCTACATTCACTTCTTTTTTTATTTTTGGTTTTTTTGAGACAGGGTTTCTCTGCGTAGCTTTGTGCCTGTCCTGGAACTCTCTTTGTAGACCAGGCTGGCCTCGAACTCACAGAAATCTGCCTGCCTCTGCCTCTCGGTGCTGGGATAAAAGGCGTGCACCACCACGGCCCGGCTATGTTCACTTCTTTTAATTGCTTGAACTAGAGGTGAGTGGAGCAGTGTGGTGCCCTGGAAGGACAGGACTGTGACTAAACTCTGCTTACACTGGAGCCCCCAAAGGAGGTCATGTGCTGAGAGTGCTGGGAGCTTAGTTTATCATGAGCCCTTGTTTCTGCCCCGACCCTCACACCCATCGGCTTCCGCTAATACAGTTCTTTAAACCCTTCTCTAGTGGTGGGGTGGGCTCAGGACCACCTGTGCTTTAACAGTGTCACAGTCAAAGTCGCTCAGCTTGCTAGACCCTGGGGCCAGGACAGGCAAGTGCATCAGCTCAGGGCTCTGGTAAATTAACGTTTAGTCGATTTGCTCCAACTGACCCTGTGTTTCACTCCCAGGGCATTCTAAGCATTTAAACACGTGTAAAGAAAGAACAGACTAGCCTGTAACCATGGTGGCTTAAGAGAGCTGCTACTGCATTCCTTTTGAATTATCCGACCAAATTAAAATTATTTAGAAGATATTGAACTGAACATAAGCTAATCCACTTTGGGTAAAACTTCTTTCTAACATGGAGACCAAAAATGTATCTCCATGAAAGAATCTGTCTCAAGCTGAAAGAAGAGCTGCTGAGGTCCTGCTGGCATCCTTCTATACCCAGGGGTGGGGGGTAGGGGGTGTGAGTGGGGGGTGGGGGATGGGGGTGGGGGTGGGGAGAGCTACTGAGGTCCTGCTGGCATCCTTCTACACACAGGGGTGGGGGGTGGGGGGTGGGGAGAGCTGCTGAGGTCCTGCTGGCATCCTTCTACACACAGGGGTGGAGGGTGGGGGGTGGGGAGAGCTGCTGAGGTCTGGCATCCTTCTACACATGGGGGGATGGAGGTGGGAGGTTGGGGGTTGGGGGGGTTGGGGGGATGGGGGTGGGGGGAGAGCTGCTGAGGTCTGGCTGGCATCCTTCTACACATGGGGGGTATATGGGGTGGGAGGATCTGTATTCCCTCAGCAGCTGCCATCAGTAGGGGAGACTTTTTTTTTCCTTTTACTGAAAATATATTTTTTTCTCATATAATATATCCTGGTTATGGTTTCCCCTTCCTCTACTCCTCCCAGTTCCTCCCCAACTCCCACCTCCCCTCCAATCCTGATCTACCCCTTTAAGCCTTTCACTATAAAAAAAAAAAAACAGGTTTCTAAGGGAATATAATATGATATAATATAATATAATATAATATAATATAATATAATATAATATAATGATAGAACAAAAACTAACACATCGGAATAGGACAAAACAAACAGCCTTCTAAGGGAATATAAAATAATATTATAATATATAATATAATGATAGAACAAAAACTAACACATTGGAACAGGACAAAACAAACAGACAAAAGGAAAGAGCTAAAAAAAGGCACAAGAAACAGATATAGATGCAGAGACCTAGTCATTCCCCTACTCAGGAATCCCATAAAAATACCAAACTGGAAGCCATAAAATATATGCAAAGGACCTGTAGGGTAAAAAGAGAGAAAACAATTAAAAATATATAAACAAAATGAGATAAAATAAAGATAAAAGTAAAAAATAAGATTAAAAAATAAAAAAGCTCTGGCACAACATTATGACACAGGAAGCCTCCAAAGATACCACTGAGGTCGTTTTCTGCCCGCATCCACTGCTGGGCATGTGGCCTACCCCTAAGAGCACTTTGTTTACCCAGTGAGACTCCCTTGTAGAAAACCGAAAGGGATGTCTCCCTCTGCTGTGGGATGTCTTTCTGTACACTGTGAATATGTGTGGCTCCCATTGGCTAATAAATAAAGCTGTTTGGGTCTATGGCAAGGCAGCTTCTAGGCAGGCAGGAAGTCCAAGTAGAGATACAGAGAGAAGAAAGGAGAGTAGGGAGAGACGCCAGCCGCCACCCAAGGAGCAGCAAGATGCCAGCAGACCGGTAATGCCACAGCCATGTGGCAAAACATAGATTAATAGAAAGGAGTTAATTTAAAATGAAAGAGCTAGCTAGCAAGAAGCTGAAGCCACAGGCCATACAGTTTGTAAATAAAATTAAGCCTCTGAGTGATTATTTTATAAGCAGCTGCAGGACCTCAGGCCAAGTGGGACAGGAGGAACATACCATTACACCCATCAAATCCCTCTCTTCAGGGCTCAGGGAGCCATGCCTATGAGGAGGCTGAAAGAGTGTAAAAGCCAGAGGAGATGAAGAACACCAAGGCCTTCTACAGCAAGAGAATTGACAGACGTGTGAACTCACAGAGACTGAGGCAGCGTGCACAGGGCCTGCACAGTTCTGCACCAGACGGGGTCTTAGAGCTGAGACCCTAGCCTGGAAGCTATCTCCAACTGATAAACGTCTCAACAACAACAACAAAACAAAACCTTAGTCGGGGTGACCTTTGCCTTCACTGGTCTACAATGGAAGGTATGTGTCACAGGGACGGAAGGTTCGGATAACTCTCCCTGGTTATGGTTGTCTTCCGCTCTGGCCACAATTTTGCCAGCCAGAGGAAAATGAAGTGAACGGCATAGGGTATGGGATGAGAGCGACCTCGGTGGATCTCAGTTCTCACACATCCTGGTTTTGTAACAGTTATGGTTTGAACATGAAACACACCCCACAGGCTCGTGTGTTAAGGTCTTTGTCTGCAGCTGGTGGCTCTGTTCTGAAAAGCGCTGGAGACATTAGTTGGCAGAGCTACCTGGAGAAAACAGGTCCTTGGCAGTGTGTCCTTGGAGCCCATATCTTGCTGGTCCCTCCTGTCTGTCTGCCTGTCTGTGCTTCCTGGCTGCCTGGAGGTGAGCAGTTCTGCTTGTCACAGCCTTCTGCTGTGATGTTTAGCCTCAGCACAGGCCCAGAAACAAGGGAGCAGCCAGCATGGGCTGACATGAGCCAAAATGAATCCTGCTCTAGAACCAGGATGTCTGCCAGGACCTAGTGTCTTCTACATGTGACAGAGAGCTGCACCCATGAAACCAACATGGCCACCTAAACAAGACCTCACCCTAGGTGAAGAGCTGTAGGCAGCTAATGGTTACTGAGAGTGCAAGAATCAATCTTCTCCAGGCACAAGGCCCTCTATCGGCTACCTAGTCCCAAGTGATGAACCCTAAACACGTAAGAACAACACTGAAGAGGTCATGGACTTGAAAGGAGAGGGTGGAGAAGACATGAGAGGAGCTGGAGTTGGGAATGGATGGGATGGGAAGAATGTAAATATATTACTCATGTATGTACGACATTCTCAAAAAATGTGTAGAAATAAAAATTTTTAAATCTGCTTTTAATCTACTTCTCGCAGGTATTTATCACAGCGGCGAAAACTGACCGGTGCCTTGATCTCAGTCCTCTGACCACTTTGAGCTGGCTTTTCCACATCTGTGAAATGAAACGTGTCTCCCAGATTTACAAAGATAACTATCGCATCAAAAGCATTGCACACAGAAAGTATACCACAGACGCTAGCAGAATAGAAAGAGGAACCAAAAGACGCAGGTTAATGCTTCATCCTCTGATGGTGACACAAAGCTTCTCTCCCAGTGCAGAGATTTGGCTGAAAGGGTATTTGCTGAGCCCTGGAAGGAGATGCCAGTTCCTTTCCCCTCTTAGCCCAGCGCTTGCTTCTGGGCAGGCGCAGCAGACCGGCACACTTGGCTTTGGCTAAGTTTCCTGGTCAAGTCTCACCTTCCTTGTTTTTATAACGGGAATAATGACGCTCCTCCTGAAGGAGTTCTAGAAAGAAAAAATTGGTTTTTCGTTTGTTTTGTTTGGTTGTGTGTGTGTGTGTGTGTGTGTGTGTGTGTGATATAATCACGGTGCCCAGCACTAGTAATCACACAATTAGTGGAAACTGTTAGTAAATCCATGTGCTCAAAACTCAGTTTACCCTACAACTGCAGCGACTACCAGGCAAACTCCCAGAGGTTCAGAAGCAAATGGGTAGTGAACCTCTGTTCCCAGAGCATTTGTTACCCAGCTTCTTCTGAACCCCTCTTACCACCTGCAGCTTCCAACTTAAACACTGTGACTAGGAATGAAAAAATGGAGTTTCTCAGGGTAACTTCAATGGGCACCTTGGGCCAGACTCTTCCCCGTGGTTACAAGGGCTGGGCCCTCCCTTTCCTATGGGTCCAAAGGTAGAATTGCAACAGGGGAGGCAGATCCCAGAGGCAAGACAAAAAAAAAAAAAAAAATGCAGCAGCGGCCCAAGCCTGGCTGCCTGAGTCCGAGCCTGGGAAAATGGAAATGGCAGAGTTCAGAAGCACTGCCATTTTCCTAGGCTGGGGGTGAGGCAGACTGGAAGCCTTGCAGGATGTTGAGAATGGGCATGGACAACCATGTATCTGCACAGTACTATTCTAAGTGCAGAATCTCATTCCTCACACTGTAACAGAGCACTTAAGAATAAGCTGAGGAAGGATTCATTTACTAAGACCTAACAACTTAGAACTCTCTGAAATAACAAAAATGGAGAAATGGTGCTCAGAATCCCAGTGTTAAGAGTTGGACTGGAATTGAGAGAATGGTCCAAGTCGATCGGCACCTCCTGTCTTTCCCCCACACCTGAAGTGCTTGGAGCAGAACCCATGGCCAAAGTACAAGGCAACCCGGAAAGAGAAGCACTCCCACAGATTGGAAGTCCAGCTACAGGAGAAACCTGTTTCTTACAAGTCTTAGGTAGAGGATGGGATGGGGTCTGAAAGGGACTGTTCTGCCGTGGCACGCTAGTTTTGGAGAAGAAATCCACTCATGGCTTGCCATCCCCGCCCCCCATGGTTAAGAGCCATCTCTTGAAGGTGTCTATTGATAAGAACTAAATCATCCAACTCAGGTCCCCTAGGAGGCTGAGTGGGAGATGGTCCCAGGAATGGTCACCTTCAAACAAGACTGAGTGTGTGTGAGTGTGTGTGTGTGTGTGTGTGTGTGTGTGTGTGTGTCTTGGTAGTCCAACAGAGGCTATCTGCAGTGGCAAAAGGCTGAGGACTGGGTAGCTACTCGGTCCATGCAGCGCAACACCTGAGCTGTTCCCGATCAGCGCCAGAGGTTCTCAAGTGTGAGAGGCCGCAGTCTGAGGGCAGCAAAGGACAGCAGCAGATAGGTGTGCATGTCCCAGGGAGGAGCAGCCAGGCAGCCTGGGTCGGAGGGTGCTGCCACTTTAAGGATGGGTCTTTTACTCTCTATTATTTGTAGAAACATCCTTCCAGACACACCCTGAGGTGTGTCTTACCAAGTTGAATGAGTCTAAATCCCGTTAAGTTGACAAGGCTAACCCTCTTGACTGCATAGGGGCCTGGGGGGCATGAGCTGTGGAGGGCACAGAGTCTGGCTACTGTTGTCCTGCGTGATAAGGAGCAGGATCGGTTAAGTGGTTTACTGAGACCAGTCCTAACAGTGCCAAGACCAAGGCCAGAGCCTTGCTCCATTCCCATGGTGCCCAGCGCCACTGAAGCTCTTCCTTTGATCACTCGGTTTGTAGGAAAGAAGTCTCTGAAAACAGCCCCTGCCCATCCCCCAACAAGGTATCTTTAACTGGCCCAGCAGGAGATGCAGGTGTGAGGGGGAGGGGGGAGGGGAGGCGGAGAGTGTGTGTGTGTGGTGTGTGTATGTGTGGTGTGTGTGTACGTGTATGGGGTGGGGTGGGGGTCGGTGTGTGTGTGCGCACACATGAGCCTGTGTACAGCACTGACCTACTTGGTGGGAACAGAAAGGATTACAAGCCTCAGGTGTGTCCCACTGCCCTGCCCCCATACTAATGGGTGGCAACGTAAGGGATCCAGAAAGTAGAGCAAACAACCCCCTCCAGTCAGTACTTTGCAAACTCTCCAGCCGCCCTCTGTGGGAAGGTTTACAAAGCATTCTGCCTTGGCTAGAAGGAATTCCCTCTCCCTCCCAATTCCCCTCCCTTTTCTGCCTCTTCCCCCCGTTTCCTCCCCCTCCCCTTTCCTCCCCCCCTCCCCTTTCCTCCCCCCTCCCTTTTCCTCCCCCTTCCCTTTTCTGCCTCCCCCCTCCCTTTCCTCCTCCCCCTCCCTCTGCACTTCCTTTCTTTCCTTTCTTCCCTCCTTCCCATCATTACTTAAAATTTTGTTTACTTATTTAAACTAGATTTTTATCTCTCACCCTTTTTCTCATTTTTCTTCTCTTCTAAAAACTTTGCTTCTTTTATCATTTTTTCTTTCCCAATCCCCTTTGTCAATGTGCTATTCTTTTTAATATTACTTTTATTGGTTTTAAGCTTGTATGTATTCTGTGTCTGTTTGCTCCTTCTTTCTATTGTTATTGGTGGTATAGCGGTTGCTGTTAATCGGCTTTTGCTATATTTCTATATCTCACTTGTTTTGTGCTTTGTTTTCTTCTCTCATTCTTGGGTTTGAGCCCCCAAGAGAAGGCTGTTCTCTAGGAAGACTCATAAAAGTGGAAGAGAGATCCATCTCAACAGATATACAAATATTGGCATAGAAACACAGGAAATATGAAAAAAAGAAAGAATGAAGCATCACAACTCTGTCAAGAGTTTCTGATTCCTCTGTAACTTAGGTCACAGCTGACACAGTGGCAGAGATTGGAAGGTCCAGGCGGGTCCCAGAGACTAGTGGGAAGAGCCCTGTGACTTGGAAAGGAAGATGAAGGGGAATGATCCACTTGGGGGATCAGATCCTGGGGTGGGCTAGGGGATGGATGCCTGATCACATTTACTCTCCCTAGTTCCCTTCAGTTATAAAGAATAGTCACGATGGTGAAGATGCACAGAGATGGAGGTTGGGACCAGTCACACTGCACATCCAGGTCATGTGGGGAACTAGTCAGAGACACCCACTGTTCCAGGGAGCATCGATTGAAAAATTGTTTTGCACCAAGAGAAATAACAATTCAATTAGTAAATGGGCAAATGAACTAAAGAGACAGTTCTCAGAATATGTACAAGTGGCTAACAAAACACTTGTGGAATAGTTCATCTTTAGCCATCAGAGAGATGCAAAATCTAAACCACACTGAGACTCTTTCCCACCCCCATCAGCAGGAAAACAACAAATGCTGTGAGAGCCGGGGGAGGGGCATTTACATGAGTCTAGTAACTATGGAAATCAGTATGAAGGTTCCTCAAGAAAAAAAAAAACAACTAAAAATATAATCACCATATGATCAGTTATACCACTCCTGATACATGAACAAAGGCACCAAACAGAATGTAACAGAGACCCCCACAGATCCTTGCTTCATGTGGCACTGTCCACAAAAGCCAAGTCATACAGTCAGACCAGGTGTCACCCACAGATGAATGTGTAGAGACAGCGTGGCATGGATGCACAAAGCTGTATTCGGTCACCAAGGAGAACAGAAGCATAACATCACAGAAAATGGATGGGACTGGGGATTATCAAGTTGAGTGAAATAATCGAGACTCAAAAAGACAAAAACCATGTTTTCTCTAATATAGGGAATCCAGATTTTTCAAAAAGACGGGGAGTTGGGATCATGTGTTGAAGAGGCCATGATGAAACTCATGACTTTTTGTGCCAACCTAAAACAAGAGACGAGAGTAGAAGGTGGACTTTATTTTGAGGAGAAAAAGACCCATCCATGGAGGATGACAAAGTCATAATGAAACCCATTATTTTATCCAAAAATATACTCTAGTAAAAACAAAGATAATTTGTTTAAATTCTAGGTGATACGGTTTTGCTTTTCAGGACCTGGGGTCAGTGACAGTTCCTCCTGAAACCAGTTTAGCAATTATACCATGTGGGGCTCAAGTGACAGACACAGAAGAAATGTTTTCAAATCATCTTTCAAACTGAAACTCAAACCTTTGAATGTCATGAATCGGAGGCCACTGGTTTACATATTTTAGGGTGAGAGGGAATTTCTCTGTCTGTAACATTTAAGTGATGGGATGCTGCTCCTTTATGAAGCAGAACATAAAAGACTTTGTCCAGATGTAATTTAAATAATAATAATTTCTGGCATTCACACCAGGCAGCTCACAACCACATAACACACACACACACACACACACACACACACACACACACACACATATACACACACACCCTCATATACCACACACACCCTCACACACACACACACACCCTCACACACACACACACACACCTCACACACACCCTCACACACACACACACACACACACACACACACTCACACACACATACACCCTCACACACACATACACCCTCACACACACATACACCCTCACACACACATACACCCTCACACACACACCCTCACACACACACACCCTCACACACATACACACACCCTCACACACATGCAGGCATGCATGCATACACACCTACACACACACACATACACCCTCACACTCTCACACACACACCCTCACACACATGCAGGCATGCATGCATACACACACACCCCTACACACCCACACACACCATCACATATGCATCCTCACATACATGCACACACATATATACACTCACACACACCATTAAAAAATGAAATAAATCTTTTTAAAAAGAGAGGGTCTAGAGCAGAGAGTGGCAGTGCACACCTTCAATCCCAGTACTTGGGAGGAAGAGTTCAGGGTCCTCCTGGTCTACATAGTGAGTTTGAGACCAGCCAGTCTGTGGTGTAGACGGGCTTCTTATTTTATAGTCCTCCAGGAGTGAGTTTTAAAATGTTACATCTAAAGGCTTAGAAAAGAAATCTAATCCATATTGGGCCCCAAAAGCCTAGTTTTATAAACGTTATAAGGAAATGTTCCATGAGAAATAGTAATTTAGTCCAAATCCTCAAATGAGGTCAGTACATCCCCAGGTCGCTCCGGTCCCCACAGCAGCAGAGAATTTCTGACAGAGCTCTGTCCGCCTGGAGACTCTTTGGTGACACACATCAGAAGCCATATTAATGGTCACACACTTTAACTCAGAAATCCTCTTTCCAGGAACACCATCCCAAGAAACCCATCAGCTCATCCAAGATTGACACCCATGCTATTTATAACACATTGTTTATACCAACGCAAACTGAGAATAACTAAGAGGTCCAATTATAGAGATTCTGACAAGGAAAGAAGGATGGTGGGGATGAGTGATGAAATGTTAAAAAGTCACGGAAATGCTATTTCCAAAGAATACTTAATATTGTAGAAAATTACAATATAACCTCACTTGAGAAAAAGACATAAAACCACACACATACAAATATGTATATAATAAACTTTTAAGTATGAATTTACATATTCATTTTAAAATGCTCTTAGAATCTGAAGAAAAGCAACTTCAAATTAAAATATGAAATAATCAAAATGTTAATAGCATTTGTCTCTCGGTAGCAGGATTATGCGCTCTTTAATGCTTTCTTTTTATTCATTTTCCTAATTTTTAGTGATGCATATGTGTTACTAATATAATCAGGAAAATGTCTGTTTAAACCATATTAAAAGTATCATTTGGACTAGTCATTATCTAGAAAAAAAAAAGATTATGTTCGGAAAATAAAGAGCAGAGACCAAGGCTGTCGCTGCCCTCCACCTACTGACACACTTACGGGGACAAGCAGGTGACCTGATTTGCTCTTTGCTCTTTTTTCCCAATTCACTCCTCGGGGGAGCTGACAAAGGCAGGCCGGAAGTCAGCGCCACCGACCGAGTCAGGTCTTCTGTCCTCCTCACCCTTGGGGGCCAGGAACTGTTGGAAGCGCGCTGTGCATATTGTTAATCCATCCGCAAGCCTCCCCTCCCCTCTCAGGACCACACAGCAGGGGTGGAGCTGAGTGCAGGCTCCAGGCAGCCTGCCCGGTGCTCCTCAGCGATGCTCGGTGCTCCGCAGCCTCTCAAACCACACAGAATGCAGGAATTCCGGAAGCAGAGATCACACAATCTTTGGCTTCAAGCAAAGGAATTTTCATTTTTTTCCACATCAAACCCTACGTCCAATCCCAACGTCGGGATCTGGGTCTCAGGAGGAGCAGATAGCTCTCCCGGACTTGTCACTGTGGCCGCTCTGAGAAGCCCCTGTCCGGTACAGCCACGTGTTCGGTGGAGTGCAGAAGCCCCGACGGCGCCCTGTTAAGAGTCAAGGCTTTTCCAGCACCGCCCCTTAGTCACTTAGTCAGCAGCAGAAACCACTCGACGTTGCCCAGGCAGAAAGGGAATTCGTTGCTCAAGTGACTGGGCGGCTCAAGGAGCCAGCGCCGGGTGCAGCCTGACCCGGGAACCCTTTTCAATTGAGTTTCCCGGTTTCCCGATGCAGGCTTACAGCACTCGGTGGGCACGTGTTTTAAAACAGTCTTCCCTCAACGTGCAACTTTCTTCTCATTTTCTAATCAGGGCCCTTTGAAAAAACAATGTTCTCAATTTTTATAAAGACCAAGTAAAATTTTTTTCTTTATACTTTATACTTTACAAATTTTCATTGTCTAAGGTGTGTGTGTGTGTGTGTGTGTGTGTGACTTTTGTGGGGGTGCCCCGAGGAGGATGTTGGATCCCCTTTAGCTAGAGTTACACTGTTAGCTGCCTAGGCCCGGGAAGGGAGCTCTGACCCAGTCCTCTGGAAGCGCAGCTCCTGGGGCTCCACAAGCCAGTAAGTAGGGTACCTCCATGGCCTCGTCTGCTTCAGTTCCTGCCTCCAGATTCCCATCTTACATTCTGCCTGGACTTCCCTCGGTGATGGACTGTGACCTGGAAGCTGTAAAATGAAATAAACTCTTTCTTCCCCAGGTTGGTTTTGGCGAGTGTTTTACTCCAGCAAAGAAGCCAGGAGGGAGGCCCAGGTCCTCTGTACACTCACGCAGTGCCCACCTCAGCCAGGGTTGCAGGCCGAGGCCACTGCGCCCAGCCAACAGCTCATATTATGTATCATTAGTAAATTAATGTGGCCATAACTAGTTTCAATGTTTCCCCTTTCTAATGCTTACACTAGAGTTAACAATGGCGAATGCCACACTTTACAGTGTTCAGATTTGACCCTGTTCTTGCCTTCCCGTGGGTTTTATAGTTTCACAGTTTTCATGTTCGAATCCTTTTGTTTCAACTTGAAAAGCTCTGACCAGCATTTCTCCCCCTGCTCTTGTCTTTATCTTGCCTGTCTGTTCTTCTTTCTCCTCCCTCCAGGGTCTCACTATGTAGGCCTAACTTGCTGTGGATGTCTTTCTGTGTGCTGTGAATATGTGTGGCTCCCACTGGATAGTGGGGGTGGGGTGGGGTCAGGAGAGACACCAGCTGGCCGCCTAAGGAACCACAAGATGCCAGCAGATGATAACACCACGGCCACGTGGCAACATATAGATTAATAGAACTGGGTTAATTTAAGATGAAAGAGCTAGCTAGCAAGAAGCCTGAGCCATAGGCCATCAGTTTGTAATTAATATAAGCCTCTGTGTGTTTACTTGGGACCGAGCTGCTGTGGGACTGGGCAGGACACAGGAAAACTTCCGCCTGCACTAACTGGCCTCAGATTTACAGAGATCCAGCTGTCCCTGCCCCTGAGTGCTGGGGTTAAAGATGTGCACCACCTAAATGAAGACCACATGAGAATAGGAAGAAGCAAAGTGCTAGAGAGGCCCACAGAAATCCACAAAGATACCCCCACAACAGACTGCTGGCAATGGTCAAGAGACAGCCCGAACTGACCTACTCTCGTGATGGGATGGCCAAACACCCTAATTGTCGTGCTAGAAACCTCATCCAATGACTGAGGGATCTGGATGCAGAGATCCATGACTAGGCCCCGGGTGGATCTCTGGGAGTCCAATTAGCGAGAAAGAGGAGGGTTTATATGAGCGAGAATTGTTGAGACCAAGGTCGGATAAAGCACAGGGACAAATAGCCAAAAGAATGGAAACACGTGAACTATGAACCAATGGCTGAGGGGTCACCAACTGGATCAGGCCCTCTGAGTGGGTGAGACAGTTGATTGGCCTGATCTGTTTGGGAGGCATCCAGGCAGTGGGACCGGGTCCTGTGCTCATTGCATGAGTCGGCTGTTTGAAAACTGGGGCCTATGCAGGATCACTTGGCTCGGCCTGGGAGGAGGGGACTGGACCTACCTGGACTGAGTCTACCAGGTTGATCTCAGTCTGTGGGGAAGGCTTTGCCCTGGAGGAGATTGGAATGGGGGGCGGGCTGGGGGGAAGGTGAGGGTGACGGGAGGGGGGAGAACAAGGGAATCCGTGGCTGATATGTAGAACTTAATTGTATTGCAAAATAAAAATTTAAAAAATAAATTAATTAATTTAAAAAAAAAAAAGATGTGCACCACCACGCCTGGCCTATGCCTACAGCTTTGTCTGGTGTGGTCTTCTAGGTTGGCAGTTTTTATTACTTTTATTAATTAATTATTTTCCCATCCCTTTAGTTGCATCATACCACTCTCTCCTGGCCTGCAAATTGTCTGATGACAAAACCACAGAGCATTTCATGGGTCCCTTGTATCCATGAGATGATTTTCTTTGTTTCATTGGGTCCCTTGTATCCACGGGGTGGTATTCTTTGTTTTATTGGGTCCCTTGTATCCATGGAGTGGTATTCTTTGTTTAATTGGGTCCCTTGTATCCTTTGTCTGCCCAGCCATATCACTTCCTGTCTCAACCCTCCTACTGTTGGGATTAAGAGCGTGTGACTCCCAAATACTGGGATTAAAGGTGTATGCCACCACTGCCTGGTTCTGTTTCTCTTTGGGGTTGGATTAATCTCCTGTAGTCCAGCGTGGCTTTGAACTCACAGAAATCCAGATGGATCTCTGCCTCCCGAGTGCTAGGATTAAAGGTGTGTGCCACCACTGACCTCCTTGATTGAGCATGGCTGAGGAGGTTACTCCCCTGTAATTAATATTTAACCCCTTGAGACCTAAACTAAACTCCACGCCAGTGCAAGTAGCCCGTTGGGCCAAGACGACACTTCAATATAACTGACCAAGACTTTCATCTCTTACACATGCTTATCCACATGGTGACGGTACAGCCAACCTCGTTTCCACCAACTTTCCATTTTAATCTATTTAAAATTAACACTTTTCTTTTATGTTGTTCAGAGAATTCTCTCAGATTCTTTAAGATTTCATGAAGAAAATATGATTAAAGTCAACACATTGAATTGATGTTTTGATGGAAATAAATCTATCTGAAATAAATTTAAATTAGACACTCGGTGTCATATGTATTTGGATGTGTGTAACAATCGATCGGTAAGCATACCTTGATTTTTTTTTCCCCCCACAGGGGGAAAAATTCCAATTGAGTGGAATTTTCCAATTTGAAAATAGCTGACTGGAAGTGTGGGGACTCCTCAGAAACCTGAGGTGGCAATGGAAATCAAGACCGCACACGCTCGTGTGTTTCCTGGAAAAACAAACCCTCAGTGTGAAGAGATGTGGGCACTGCTGCTATTTCTTCAGACATAAAATATAGGAGTGGAAAAGATGTTTTTCCTCAAGGAAACATTATATGTAAATTGAAGAAAAATGAGTATAAAAAGTGAGACTGATTTTTTTCCTTAACTCAAGATTTTTTTCCTTTTACTTCACAGTTTTATCATGCAGCAATTTGATGTTGATGTCTTTAAGTCTGGGCCTGAGCACACTTGTTTTTCTTGCCACACTTGGGACATTAAATTGCTGTGTCTTCAGGCAACAGCCTGATCCGATGTGGTCCCTCATCCTTGACCTATTGGCATTGCCTGAGTCCCCCACCCGATCCTGTGACCTATTCTCTGCTCTGTACCTGTGTAGTTTCATTTTACTCCATGTTCCCTGAGAGACATCCTTCTGTCTCCTTTATTACCTCCTGGTTATCTATTCGCCAAATTTCACAATTAATCACAGTCCTGCCTTGAAGAGCCCAAGTTCCTGAAATGGGTTGGCATTGGATAGAGGTGGGAATTGCAGCCCTTGGACTGCTGAGATCTAGGACAGAAACAAGAAATCTTTCTAGCAGACTTAATTCTGGACTGTGATAAAAACCAGCAAAAGCTCTTCTAAGCAGTGATTAAATTTAACTTCCTTGTTGAGTAGTTTCTGCCTGCCAGACATCGTCCAGGTGGTATGAATATTGAGATGAATAATTTATTTCTTTTTTGCTTTGGTTCAGGAAGGATCTGAGGCAGATTGTGACAGAAACATATAAAATAAAAATCCAAACGCAAGTGTGTAAAACTCAGAACAAGGGAATAAATTAAATAGGTCAAGTCCAGAGGGAAAGGAGAGCATGGACGCACAGCCAATGGGAGCCATCATGGCTGTACTTGAGCAGGATGTGGACTCTCGGCACGTTAGGTGGCCTTGGGGAAGGGGAAAGGGAAAGGTGGTCGGTTACCAGCTCCTTTGGTAGAAACGGACAGTCCACACAGCTGCTTGGGGAAAGAGTGATGACTGACTAAGGCTCCGTCTCTGACGACTGGACAAGGAGAACTCTGAAGACAGGACCGTGCTAAAGCAGCGTTGTGAGGGTGAGCCTCATGAGGAGAAAACGGATGTGAATACTGCCTCAGACAGGACAAGAAGGGCATGCCAGAGAGAGGAAGGGCCCTGGCCACTGCCCCCGGCCACAGTGGACACAGAACGCGCTTCAGATAGCTGCTAACAGCTGAACCAGGAGGATGTGTTGTTTTGTTTGTACCACAAGTAACGCTGAGTCTGGGAGTCACAACCATGCTTGGAGTAAAACTAGAAGAGATGCTTGGTGTGTGGAGATTAAAAACACAGGCTGGACCTCGTGTGCCACAGTCGGAAACCCGGACTTCGTGGGTCGTGGGCAGTCACTGATGCTTTTAAGCCTGAGCTGGTAGTGAAGGGGAGTTTCACATCTCTCGTGGGCTGCTTTGATCTTCCAGCTAGGAGATAAAAAGCAGGAAGTGACCTACTGAAGACAATGAAGCATAGGACAGCCTGTAGCACAATCCAATTCAAGAGTCTGAACTTGAGTAGGGTAGTGCAGTGGTAGGGGACATGTGTGTGTATGTGTCTGTGTGGTAAGTATGGCCCTGTTAATTATCAACCACAGATTTACTTTTCTGTGCCGTTCTTCATGTCTCAGCAACCATTACCCAGACTCTGTTGTCTAAACCAATATGCAGCCTGGGGACCTGCAGATGAGAGGGCCCCACTCAGCTCTCCCAGGTCCACCTGTGGATGAGGATGCTGCTTCAAAAAGCTGTGAGACTCTTGCTTGCTTTAGCAAAGAAACCCTTCACCTCAGAGACTAACACTGTACATGGGTTTGAGTCTGTTCTAGGAAGTAACTAGTGATGCCCACTACACGCAATCCTTCTCACAAGTGAAGAGAACACGACCGCCTTTCATTGTCGTTTATAAATCCTGAGGCTGGTCAGTGTTTGCAGCAAACATCGGTTATCTGGAGTCTGCTGTTGTTCCGACAGGCTGCGTGTAGCAATAGACCTACATTCTATGCAAAGGGAGGTGTGTCCACATGCAGCCACATACAATCAAGGACAGCTATAAATGCAGCCACTACACAATTTAAACATGCTTAAAACATTACGAAGTTTTGAGGAGTGATTTTTAAAACTCCCCTGTGCAGTTTTTGGCTGGACTTTGTACAAGGCTGTGTTGCAAATGTCAACAGGTTAGACCTCCCTGAAAGAGTGCCATTTCATTCAAGGCTGAGGGGCTACTGAGCACAGAACCCAGATGAGGTCAAGTGAACATCTGGTAAGGATCAGCTGGCTAACCTTCTAACAGGCAGCAGGTAGTCTTCTCTACACAAAGACGCTTAAATTGCAGCCCCCAGAGTCTGTGAATGTGCTACCTCACACCGTAAAGCAGATGTGGTCATTTGCTAGGAACACTGCTAGACAGTACCGCAAAGTGGGCTTGAAGTCTAAAATCTAGGCGTTAGCGGTGCCAGCTCCTTCCAAGGGCTTCGAGCAAGGGACTCCACTCCCTGAGGCCGACTTGTAGTGCATGTTTCCTCCCAAATGTCTCCATATTGACTTCCTTCTGCAGTCTGTCTCTGTGCCTGTGTATAAACTTTCCCTTTCCTTAAGGACATCAGTCACACTTGCTCAGGAACCACCTTAAGATCCCATCCTAACTAACAGCATCTGCAAAACCTATTTCGGAATAAGATCACAATGTGGAGTGGGAGGGTGAGGAATTAATGGGGCTACAATTCAACCTCAAACAAGAGACTTTGCAGGCATGATCAAAGTTAAGAACGCTGAAGTGGGGTGGTTACCCTGCTGTAATGTGTAGGCTCAATCCAGTCACATGCGCCATCTGTGGTCAGTGAGAGAAAGCCATGGCAACAGCAACATCAGAAATAGGAAACACCGTTTGACGAGGGAAGAGGGTACCAGCATCCAAGAGCTATTGCTGGGCTTGGAAGCTGGAAGAGGCAAAGCAAAGATTCGTCTTTGGCGCCTCCAAGCCTGCCACTACCTCGATTCCAGAAGGCCTGTGCCAGACTTTGTTATAAGACATCACATCTGTGGTCATTTGTTATAGCAGCAGCAGGAAACTCAAACATCCCCTCCCCTAACCCTAAAAACTAGCCCTGGGTTCCCTGTAGAGCACATCCCCTGCTGGAAGTAACTCCTCAGAACTGTATGCACCCGAGCAGACACTAATCTATACCAAGTCCTGTTAAGTGGCGGGGTCCCCCTGGATGCCTGATTCTCCTGGTTCTGCTCTGTTTCCTGGCCAGCAGCCGGACAAGCCTCCACAGCCACATACGCAGGATACCCTTCGACCACAGCAAGAAGGGCGTGTGACCCACAGTGGAACCAACAGATTCTCCCTCTGGAATTTTGAGCCAAGAAAGATGTTAAGTTCAGATGGGGGCAGATTCCTGGCACTGGTGGGTCTGGAGGGAAGGGCCATCAGTGAGTGCTCACAATGTCTGAGTCCTGCTCTTTCATGGTGATGGGATGGACGAGCCAGGTCTTGATCATGCTAGGTGAGTGCTCTGCCACTGAGCTGCAGCCCAGCCCTGTTGTGCTCAAGTAAGCCAGTGTGTGGTGGCTTACCAAAGAGTCTGAGCACTCACAGGCACTAAGCTGGAAAGAGCTGTCTGAGTGAGGTAAGGGTCAGAGGAGAGGGGGGCTAGCCAAGGCCCAGGTGGGTGCTGCACAGGAGAAGGTTGGCACACATGACAGAAAGAAGCTTGTCACAAGGAAGCCTTGTCAAGGGACTGTGATTCTTCTGTGAAGCCATAGCCAGTTTGGGAGGCCTTGTTGCCGTCCAGAAGAGCAGAACAACACAGCCTGTGTTCGGGGGATGTTGGCTCTCATGAGCCACTGCCTCCCTCTGCTTTAGCTCTGTGTTGCTTTAACATGTGAGTTTCTTTAAGCTGTGAAGCCCCAGACGGGAAGTTCACAGACGCTCAGCCCTTCCTGGGTCTCAGGATGCAAACGCACTGGTCTCACTTAAACACAGCCTGCTTCTTCTGTATCAATTCTGTTCCACCGAGAACTGCAGCAGATAAAAGAGAGTATCTCAGAGGGGCAAGTGTGTGGTATCTGGTTCACTCTCAGGGGGATGGCGGCCAACCTGAACCTGCTACTCTACAAATTTCTTTGTTTTTAGCCCCTCACCTTTCTGACTTCTGTTCACTGACTGTCTTGAATTCTTTCTCGGTATCAAGATGCTACTAATGAGACCTGGTTGGTCTGAGTTTTGAGGTGACTTGCGAGAAAAGCATTTGTAAAAAGGATGGAAGAAAAGATCCACAGAAGTCAAACTCCAGGAGGGCGGGGAAGTATTGTTAGAGTATACCTCCTAGTTCCAGGCCAAGCACCTATGTGGTGTGGTATGGTGGTGGTGGTGTGTGTGTATGTGTGTGTGGTGTATGTGGTATGTATATGTGTGTGTGTGGTATATGTGGTATGTGTGGTGTATGTGGTGTGTGTGGTATGATGTGTGTGGTGTATGTGGTGTGTGTGTATGTGTGTGATGTATGTGGTATGTGTATTGTGTGTGTGGTATGTGTGGTGTATGTGGTGTGTGTGTATATGTGTGTGTGTGGTGTGTAGCATGTGTGTATATGTGTGTTGCATTATGCCACCACCACCCACTTCAGACCAGCTTCTTACAACCCGATATCTGCCTGCCTCAGCCTCCTGAGAGCTGGGATTACAGTACATGCCCCATGCCTGGCACAGGGCAGTTTTGCCGTGGGATGAGATGGCCGTGGGCCAGGCACAATGTGTCCTGGCATTGCCAGAGAGGCGTTGCTGGGGCACGGGCCTATCTGCTTTCAACAACACCAGGCAGGACAAGGAGTTTGCAAAAGCCTGCGATGATTGACAGAAGAGAAGGGGATGTGGCAGCTAGCTGCCTGTGCTGACCCCAGAGTACCCAGGAATCTGGCTTGTCCAGATCTCATGTCTTTCCAGGTGAGAAGCTAACGGGCAAACAATGTTTGGAATGTGTTGGAAACTGGGTCATGTTGTTCAGGAGCGATCACACATCCACCACAGAGCCCTGCCTTCTACAAACGGGCCCAACTTTACCAACGCCACCTATTTTTTCAAGAGAAACCAGAGTATAGGTCTTGAGGAGAGGAGTAGCACCTACTTTTAAGAAGTTATAAAAACAATGAGTGTTTTGAGGTTCCACACCACAAAGTGTGGCCCTGCGCCGTTTCTCTGCCACTGAGCCACTCTGCACCTGTTCAGGCCCCATGTGGAGTGTTGGGGGTCAAGGGTAGTCTTTGGGGGGATGAAGGACCCTCCTGGGGGCTTCTTTGCTCGTGGCCACTGAACCCGCTGTGGTTCATTTCTGTTCCTGATCCTGTGCTGGCCGCCAAGAGAAACACAAAGGCGGCATATAGCCTGTGCGGTGCACAGGTGCACGCCTGAATCCCAGCATTCAGGAGAAGACGCATGACATCATCATCATCCTCAGCTTGGCGACGTCTGTGACTCCATGAGACTCTGCATCCAAAAACTGGCAGTTGATGACTGCTAGGGGACCGGGGATACTTTTCTCCAGGGATTCAAACAGGGCCTGGGCATCTTCAGCGGTCTTGGTGGCTCTGAAACACCGCGGGAGCAGGTGGCAAACACCAGGCTCTACATGGCAGCGGTGGGTGAAGCTTGGAACAGCAGGAGGGCTGGCAGCTGGTCCGCTTAGCACTCCACGACTTCGGTAAGATACTGAACGCTTCGGCGCCACGGCAGCCGTTCTGTGACGTGGTCTTGATGGGGTGTCTGCACCCTAGGACTGCTGTGGAGCTCGGGTGCCACAGACAGCACAGAAAACAGTTCCAGCAGGCGCTGTTGGGGAGCCATCCCTCCAGTTCCTCACGGCAAACCCAAAGGTGTAGCTAACATTAACTCGCTTCTGAACAGAAGCTACGTTTTAAAACAGGAGTCAGTTTCCTTTAACTTTGTGTACCCACCTAGGACGGTGCCCGAGACACAGCAGGGGCTAGGATATTCACTGGGGGTGAAATACCCAACAAGAAGTGTGCCTTTTCGATTCGTTGAGCGTTTTTGGTTTGAGAATTTCATACGAGTATATAATGTGCTTTTGATCAAATCCACCCTTCATGCCCCAGCCTCCAATCCCTCACCTGTTTCCTCACCCCATTCCTCTCCCAATTTCATGAGCCCTGAGTTTTTAAAACCCAGTGTCCATTCGTACCGTCTGTCTGTCCTGTAGATGGAGCATGAGACGTGATCACCTGATGTGCTCTGGAGCCAGCCAGGCAGGTGCAGGCCAGTCCCTGGAGGAGGGGCCGACCGCAGAGGATGGGGGTCAGGCCTCGGGGGGGTTTCAGAGCTTACTGGGACAGCAGCCAACGCCGATGGATGCTGTGGGATATATGGCAAATGTGTTGCTAATTAATCAATAAAACACTGATTGGCCATTGGCTAGGCAGGAGGTATAGGCGGGGCAAGGAGGAGAATAAAGCTGGGAAGTGGAAGGCTGAGTCAGAGAGACACTGCCAGCCGCCACGATGAGAAACAGCTTGTGAAGATGCCGGTAAGCCACGAGCCATGTGGCAAGGTATAGATTAATGGAAATGGATTAATTTAAGCTATAAGAACAGTTAGCAAGAAGCCTGCCACGGCCATACAGTTTGTAAGCAATATAAGTCTCTGTGTTTATTTGGTCGGGTCTGAGAAGCTGTGGGACTGGCAGGTGAGAGAGACTTGTCCTGACTGTGGGCAGGCAGGAAAACTCTAGCAACAGATGGACTTAACTCTGGCGGGGGGAAAGCGGGAGGCGAGGCGCCCCCTGCCGGGGGGACCCGACCACGGCCGCCGTCCTGGCACGCCCGCGACCCCGAGGCGGAGGGAGTGTGGCACCGTTTGCTCTCCTGGAAGTCCCGACACCAAACTCCAAAGCGGCCGGGATCTCTAAGCATTGTCTGGATTAGGACAGACATTCCGAAAATCCTTAAACACTAGGTAAAGTCAAAGAGGATTTCCAAAGGGAATTTTCGAAGATATTCAGTCCTACCCTTGCGAGGTTGGTGGGTGGAGCCGGAGCCAGAGCGGAGGCCGGAGACTGGAAGGACTCAGGGCGAGCCTATCAGTGAGTGAACGGGACCGCAGGACCGGACCCCGTGGTCGCGGGGTTACTGCTCAAGAAAATGCCAGACGGTTATTGATATACCCAAGAACAGTTTATATATGATAAATATTTATTATATATTATATTATATAATAAATATATTATAGTAATATATTTATTATATTATATATAATAAAATTTATACAATATACCCAAGAGCCAGTGTCATAAGATAGCAATTCTGTGTTTCCTAAAGCGAGATGTGTTTCTTCTGATTAGGAGGTAGGAGGCGCAGACGTTCAACGTCAGCCTCAGCTGTGCGGCAGTTGGAAGCTGGTCTGGATTGGGCCACACGAGACCAAAGGATAAACGCTCAGACACGCACGTTGACAGAGGACGACCCTCCCCGAAGCTGGCTCTGGTCCCGGGGACCCAGCACCCACTCAAGCCACTGTCCGGGCCGTTCTGCTCCGCGGCCAGCAGGTGGCAGCGCGCCGCCGCCTTGGGGACCCAGGGAGGCCGTGGCCCGTCCCACCCGGAGCTCCGACAGTTTTTATTAACAACGACGTCAGCCGGTCTCGGTGGTTTTAAAAACCACCTCCAGAAGCGGCAGATGAGATGTTATTCCCTGTGAGTGTGAGCCAGAAAACGTGTGTCTGCTCCTGAAACGGGACAGTCGGAGGACTTTAGTGAAGTCGGTCTGGTTTCTGAGTCCTGCTTTCTCTCTTTCTCCTTCCTGTCTTAAGGCCAGCTTCGTCCTGGGGCAGCCTTTCCTCACCCTACAAAGCGGCCGCAGCAATGCCAGCCTCACGTTCATTCACCTCACTTTTCTGCTCCCAGTAACACACTTCCTTTGGTTTCAGTGGCCTGGATTGACTCTTTGCCCTCTTTTCCCCCCGTTTTTTTTTTTTTTTTTTTTTTTTCCTGAGACAGGGTTTCTTTGTGTAGTCCTGGTTGTCCTGGAACTCATTCTGTAGACCAGGCTGGCCTCGAACTCAGAGATCCACCTGCCTCTGCCTCCTGAGTGATTGGGATTAAAGGCCTGCGCCCCCATTTCCCAGCTTTTTTTCTCTTAAAAAAAAAATCTTTTTTTTTTTTTGAGATTTGTAATATAATTACATCACTTGCCCCTTCTCTTTCTTCCCTCCAAACCCTTCCACACTTGTTATATGGTGTGTCCACCAAGATGACCATTCAGACACAGTCCACAACCGATTGAAAGTCTTTATTCCAGTTGGCTGGGACTGCACTCAAGATATTTGGGACCTAAGTGTAGCCATGAGCATTTAGAGCAAGCGGCTTTCAAAAGCAAAACTACATCCTGTTCTCTTGCTCAGCAGCTGCAGGGAGAGATTTGCACAAGCAAGCCATTTAACAGAAGCTGAGTTAGCTGGGGCATCTTGGCTTCGGGTTCCTAGACGAGTTGGGCAAATTCTAGTTGAACCTGAAACAGCCTCAGCAAGAATAGAAGATGGAGGAGCCTCCACACTGTCTTGCTCTCTCACACCCTTCTTGCTCACTTTCAAATTCACGGCCTCTTCTTTCACTAATTGTTGTTACATGCATCTATGTATATACATACAGATTCTTAACTATAACCTGCTCAGTTGTATGCCACTTGTAGGTATATTTTCAGGGCTGACCATTTGGTACTGGACAACCAATTGGTGTGTCCTTCCCTGGGGAACATTATTCCTCTCGCCCACTCTCAGTATCCCTCAGTTGCCTGTAGTTCTCTGTGTACGATCGAGGCCTCCCCTCCTACTCTGGTATGTCTGTTGGTGTCGTCCCTGCTCACCTCACATCTGAACAGTCTTACCGGTGAGACTCAATGGGCGACACTTCTGACATTACTAGGAGACACCATCTCACAGCAAACTCCCCGTCCTGCGCCTCCTACCGTCTCCCTACTCTTCTTCAGCAGTGTTCCCTGAGCCCTGGGCATGGGAGTGTTTTGTCAATGTGTCCATTCGGGTCTGCACACCACAGTTCTGCATTTTGACTGGTTGTAGCTGTCTGGAACAGTCTCTACTTATTACAAAGAGAAGTTTCCTGGAGGAAGAGTGAGGACTACATTTACCTGGGGGTATGGTTTGGTTAAGAGGCACTGGTAGGTTCTCCTCCGAGGTCCCTGACTTCACCAGCCCTGGGTAGTTGGCTAGGTCTCCAGTACCAGGCACGGCATCCATCTTGTTGAACAGGTCTGAAGTCGAATTAGAGAGCCATTGGTTCCCGCCAGGCCGTGTGTGCCACTACTGCACCCTCAGTGTTATCATGTCCTGCTGTCCTTGATGTGGTTCGCAGGTGTCACTGCTGGGTAGGACTTGGTGACTCCCCTCCTTCGGAAGCTTGCGTGGCACCTGCTGGTACCATCAAAGCTGGTCCTCAGGGGTCTCTGGGCTTTGTGTCTGAAGTGCATTGTGTCTTTAGCAATGGGGACTCACCTTCCACCTCTGGGGGAACCAAGGGCAACCAACAGTCTTTGGCTCTTGGAGGGAGCACGATCAGCCAGATGGAAAATTTTCATTTAAGCTAAAAATGTATATTTTTGTGCAGAGTCATGTGTATTATGAGGGTTTTCAGGTAGATAATTAATAGTATGATTGCCTATGACTTTCCAGACATCCTTGCTGTTACTTTACCCTCCTGAATCTCTCTCTCTCTTCCCCTTAGCCCTTTCTCAAAGCAAATGCTAGGACCAGGCACACTCAGTTGTCTCATCCATGAGTAAAAGTCTCTTGCAGGGGTGTGCAGTCCAGTGTTGCCCTGAAGTGCACGGTGTTGTCGAGGTTGTTGAGGTTGATGGGTAAAAGTGTCTAACTTGAGTATTGGAGTGCTGGTGTGTGGGTGTTTGGTAGCCCTTGTGGGCTGTCATTTTGACTCAGGTACAAGGGTCTCTGGGAAGTCCTACTGTTTGCCAAGGAACCAGTGAAATCGAGCCTGAAGTGGCTCACTAGAAAAGCTCCTGCAGACCTGCTCACCCCAGTCCTTCCTCCACCCAGCGAGACCCTGAATCCCTTCTCCAAATTCTTTTTTTTTTTTTTTTTTTTTTTTTTTGGTTTTTTGAGACAGGGTTTCTCTGTGTAGCTTTGTGCCTTTCCTGGAACTCACTTGGTAGCCCAGGCTGGCCTCGAACTCACAGAGATCCGCCTGGCTCTGCCTCCCAAGTGCTGGGACTAAAGGCGTGCGCCACCACTGCCCGGCCCCTTCTCCAAATTCTTGCACAGTTCTTCAGTTGAAAATACCAGCAATGGCTCCCGTTCTCCAAGCGCAAGTTCTGTTGGTACACCAAGGACTACCCCTTTGCCCCTGGTGTCTCCAGCCTGGAGTACTCCTGGCACACTAACCTCTAGCCACACTGGTAGGCTGGTTCATTTTCTTCCTAATCACAAGGAGTACCTTGCCCTCCCCTCCCTACTCCATGTCTCCTCTCTTTCTCCCTTCAGGTATAACTCAAGGATCACCAGCATCACAGAAGCACGTTCCTCTCATGCTTCCGGGCTAGCTTGATGCCCTTGCCCTGGGTTCTCACACAGACGCCCACACATGGCTCTGCACAGTATGCGGAGAAGACATATTCAGCATGCAGGCTTGACGGCATGGGGCCCAGGTCAGAGGTCCTGAGGACTTACCACAGTGCTGGAGCCAACTTTGAACCATGCAGGGGACTGCTCTGCCTGCACTTGGTGGTGAGGGGCTAACATGTGTTTCCCTCTTCTTTCTTGGGCCTATGGACTTCTGTTGATCTTAGAGCCTAGACTTTGGCATGTTCCCCAGGACCCACAGAAGCACTCATTAGAGAGGTTCTGGGAGCAATGATTAAACGATGCTATTCAGTCAATCAAACTCCAAAAGAAAGGTCACTGGGGGAGGGACATAATCAAAACAAACTTTTCCTTGTTACCACAGTTTACAAGACCCCAGAAAACCACTTCATTGAGTAATTTCAATAGCCCTGACTTATTTACATAATGACCTGGGACCCACTGGAGTCAGAGCATTTAAAATGACATCTTAATGACACACGAGAGTTAACTGTGATTTATGACCCTGTGAGTAGTGCACGACATCTCTCTAAGTATAATATTAATATATGTTTAAGCTATTCAGGATTCACAATATCCCGTAAGTAAGCATCATCATTAGCCACCTTTACAGATAAGGCCTGGCATCTCACCCAAGGCCAAGACTGATTTCTGCTCTATCCTCAGGTCTCCCATCCAAGCAAGGGCAGCATGCATCTACCCATGGACCACCCAGGTGCATGCAATTGTAGACTCCAGATCATATAAGGGAATAAGCGTCCGTGTGTGGGAACGTACGTTATAGAGCAGGAAGACAAGTGGGGAGAAGAGAGGTGGGAAGTGTGGGGGACCAGAGTGTTGATTCACTGAGTAGAAGGACATTCCAGTGCTGGAGAGATCGCTTAGTTAGTACACAAGTGTGTGGACTGCCACACAAGCGTGTGGACTGCAGCTTTGATCCCCAGAACCCACAAAAAGCTGAGCAGCTGTGGCGGCCACTTTATTCCAGCGCTCGGGGAATAGAACCAGGGGTTCCCAGGGTAAGTGGGCTAGCTCAGCCGGCTTGGTGAACTCTGGGTTTTACCAGAGATCCTACCTCAAAAAATAAAATGGAGAGCCGTTGAGAAACACACCCACTGTTAACTTGGACCTCCACATGGGTGTACACCATGTACATGCACATACACACAACATGTGCAGCCATACATACATACATGAGTATAACACACACACACACACACACACACACACACACACACACACACACACACAGGCACGCACGGAAACAGAAAAGCAGCAGAAGAAATGGGGTGGGAGGAGAAGAATGGCGTTCCAGATGGGAGTGGTTTGTGCCAAAAACTGGAGCCGAGAGGGGGGCAGGGGAATGTCTTTCCTGGAAGTCGTTACTGCGGTCCATAACCTTGCCTCACCCCTTCTGGGCGGGAAGGCTATGCAATCCACAAGAGCTGGATCAGGCCCAAGATTCTCAGCCACTGGCCAAACTGACCCTTCCTGGGGTGCTTAGGGGTTGGCAGTGGAGAGAGCAGATATCACCTGGGGCTGCCATGGCATTGTCAGCCTGGTGCTCCAGGCTTTCTTAAAATGCATGCTGTGGTTTTCTGATATTTTCCATATGTCATGAAATTTATGAGTCTGATCCCACAGAACAGCCAGAAAGCTCAGAGGCACTTGGTGATGTATGTGAACGGCCTGGCTCCTCTGAGAAAGGATTCAATTGTGCCTCTTACAGGGCTTTAATCCTAAATCTTAGGCTGAAACAAATAGAAAATGCAAATCTATCTTCCTAGTTTAAGGGCTTTGCATTCTTTGGTAGTTTCAAAAACAATCAAGCAGAGAGAAAAACACATTTTAACAAATACGTCTCATTAGAAGGGGGAGATGCTCTGCTGAATTAGAAAGCCAGCCGAGTCAGATCCTTCCTCCCCAACCTTTCCTTCTGGCTGGCAAGCATTTAAAATAATATTTCAAAGAGGTTTAACATCCATGATTACATTGTTTGATTATTGCACTTTCTAGATAATGGTTTTTTGAAATTGTATCTTGCAGCTAAAAATTAAGTAGTGACTTCTGGGTATGCACGGCCTTCTTTAATAAAATGAGACCCAATATAATATTCTCAGAGGCTGAGCAGTAATATAGAAGAGATTTACTGTCGTCCAAGTGAGTGAGATCACTGATCCTATAGGGTTCTTATTATTTTCTCAAGTTAAACTCCAGAGAATGCTGGGAATGGAATGATAGGCTCCACTGATGTCTGGCAGGATCTTGGGTGGGCTTTCCGTTCCCGTATGGGTAACTGAAGAATTCCTGGCTGTGTGCTGAAAAGGATGTCTCAGGAGAAAGCTGGGGACAAAGCTTCTATGTCCACTGTAAAAAGCATGCCTCTGACACTCAAGGCAGTCACACTATTCTGTGTAATACTGTAATGGTGGGCACATTTCACTACGTATTTACTCAAGTCTGTGGACTGTACAGTACCAAGAGGGATCATCCTGTAAAGCATGGGTGATAGGAATGTGCCAATACAGGCTCACCACTTGTAACAGATGCGCTACCTTGGTGAGGGATGCTAATCAGATGGAAGATTCTGTATACCGGGGGACAGCGCAATTCAGCAGAAGACAGATTACCCCAAGACTGCATAGTCTCTCGTATGATCAGCACCCTCCCCAGATGTGACGCACATGCTCCTAACAGTCCCCACACTATGACCATGCACCTCTTCCCTGCCACGCAGCAGCTCTGTTCTCAAAGCCCTTGAGTTTGTCTCTTTCTTGTCTCTCAACATAGTGTGTGTTTCCGTCAGGTTCTATGAAGATTCCCCTCTGCAAGGGAGCTGGATTATATTCAGTTCCAGCTTTGAGCTGGTCCCTTCTTGGCTTAGACCCAGCCTTGAAGCAGACTCTGCTCAGGCCCCAGTTACATGGAGACAAAATATTAGGTCAGACAGGCTTTTCCATCGGGAATATTCCTTTAATAAAGGCACTAACTGTGGTAGAAGGTAAGGGGCTGGCTGGATTCCCAGGGTGACAATGTCATGAGTGATGGGTGTACCTTGTTTATACGTTAGAACAGAGGGAACTGATGGGCCTGAGGCTCAGTCCTCACGGTGCTGGCAGAGTGCCCACTCATCAGGTGCCTGTGACTGCTCATCTCAATGACTTAGCACGGTGAAAGCCACGGTGTTCTCACCAAGTCCCTTGCGGGTGTTGCTGCTTGTGACTTCAGGGATCCAGCTACTGGCACCATGCATTTGCCCCTGATACCTCAGCGTCCTCTGTACCGGGAACACAGATGGCAGCACCAGGCAGCAGGCTATTGCTATCACAGACCTAACCGTGTGGTTTTTAGAGAATGTGGAAGACTTTGGGACTTTGGACTAGAAAATCAGTTGAACACTGTAAACAAGGGGTAGAGAGCCATGTGAACTGTGGAGGTCCAGCTCAAGAGGCTTCAGAGGGGAACAATGTTAGCAACTGTGCTAAAGACCACTCTTGAGATACTTCGGCAAAGAAGTGGGCGCTTTCCATCCTTGTCCTAAGAATTTTCCTGAGGCTAAATTAAAAAGCAATGGCAGAAGCTCTTTGGTGGAGGACATTGAAGACAGCCTGACAGGGCCTGTGTCACGTGAGTACTCATGCAGATCTACGATGAAGAAGAGCAGGCAGGACAAAAGCAATACAAAATGTACAGTTGGAAGAGAAAAGGAGCCCCAGGAAACGCAGCCTGGGAGCCAAGGCTTGAGAGAAGGAGATCAAGGCGAGACCTGATCTGTATTGGAATAAGGGGGTGTGTGCCCTCGGGACAAGACCCCATCCAGCTAAGCTTCCAATTTACTGGAAGGAAAGGGCCTAAGGAGCAGCAGCCAGTCAGGGGTGCTGCAGCTCGAGCCTGGAGAAAGCCACAGTGAGGGACCTCAGTGAAAATGTGATTTCCTTCTTTGTTGCTTCATTCAAAAGCATCTTCCCATTTGAGCCTCCAAGTACCGAGAACAAGAGGACGGTGGGCACGTGTGTTCATACACATGTATTTGCAGGATGTTGGTCCATGCCTAACTCCAACCCTGTCCTTTTTTAGAATTAAAATGCAGTAACATCATTTACTTCTTCCTCCAATCTATCCCATGTACTGCTCTCCCTCCTGCCCCTTCTCAAAATCATGGCCTTTTTTTCTTTTTCTTTGTTATTATCACACACACACACACACACACACACACACACACACACACACGCACACGCACACGCACACACATGCACGCACACACCTAAATGTATAACTACAAACTGCCCAGTCCATTTGGTGTTGCTTGTATATATATGATTTCAGTACTGACCACTTGGTATTGAATAACCAATTACTCGAGAAATAAGAGACTATTTCTCCCATTCTTGGCATCCTTCGGCTGCCTGTAGTTCTTTGTCTAGGGATGGCCCCATGAGATTTCCATGTTCACATGTCTATTGGTGTTATCCTTGTTCAGGTCTTGTTTAGGCTGCCATATTGTGGCAGTATCATGGGTGAAGCTTCTCTGTGATTTCTAGGAGACACATTCTCACAGCAGACTTCCTGGTCCTTTGGCTCTTATGGTCTTTCTGTTTTTCCCTTTCCTAGATGCTCCCTGAGCCTCAGGTGTAAGAATTGTGTTGTAGGCACCCATGACCACTTGTTCTCTGCATTTTGATCAGGTGTGGGTCCCTGGAATGGTCTCCATCTGTTGCAAAGAGGAGTTTCTTTGATGAGGGTGAAAGCCACATTTATCTGTGGGTATCAGGATAAATATTTACGATGCAGTCAGAAATTATGCTGTCTTCAAGAGATGGTAGTAGGCTCTCTTCTAAGATCCATGACCTCACTAGGCCCAGCTGGTTACTAGGTCTCCAGTACAGGATGTGATTTCCCCTCTGCTGAGTCCGTTAGGAGAGCTGTTGGTGACCTCCAACCCCTGTTCTTATTAGTATCAAATGTGCTGTGACAGTCATGATTTTGTGTACCTGGGGGAGGAGGAAATAACATCACCCTTTGGGAAGCAAATGAAATGAGAGAAGAGCTGAGCTCCTAAAAGGAAACAATGGTCCAGGGGCGCTGAAGCTTCACTGGCGATAGGCTAGTGTCAGGGCCAAAGGAATCTCCATTCCCCAAATTCTGGAGGTTAGAGGAAAGCCAGCATGCCTCAGAAGCTTGTGAAGCCAGTTCCCCTCTACCAAAAGGAGTCATTTCCCTTGTCACTGGCAGAAGGGACAAATGGCTATCCTTGGTATCTATTAGCATACCAAAGCATATGCTGGCCTCCAGGCTCACTCAGGATCACAAGTACCTGTTACACATTTCGGAATCCATCCTAGCATCCAAGCTCTCTCTTCTCACCTCCTCTCCTACCCCAAACTTCTCCAGCTCATGAGCTTCTCTCCATACAGCCACTCATTCTCCTAACCCTGCTATTTCAGCTATGAGCCCTTTTTGCTCACACTGTCTTTCTCTCTCTCTCTCTCTCTCTCTCTCTCTCTCTCTCTCTCTCTCTCTCTCTCTCTCTCTCTCTTCCCACTTCTCTCATGGCCAGATCCAGTCTGCTGGCCATGTTCAATCTACTACTTTCTTTGTTCTGGATTTTTCCAGGTGCCTCTGGCTGTTCTCTCTCTTACATCTCCAATAAAAACCTTCCCCTTAACCATGGAGTCATGTTATCAGTTTATACAATTAGGATACGGCTATTTGAAGGGCAGCTCATCTGCTCTGGACATCTTGCATTCCTGTCGTTCTATATCCCCACACCCCATCCCCCATCCAGCAAGCTTCTGGTCATGGGACCCTGCTTTGGGAGTAGAATATGCAAGACATGGAACTTTTAAACATTCAGGCTCCTATTACAGTCCCCACTCAGAAATAAATAATCTGCTCCTAGTAGGCTGTCCAGGTCTTGAGCCTGTGCTAGGCCAGGCTAGCCCATGGACAGGCCGTGAAGACAACGAATCCACATGTCAGCTGGATGCCTGTATTCTCCAAGGATGTCTTTGACATGCTAAGTAGCTAAGGAGAGGTTTTTTTCTTTTTACACCTGAGGAATGACTCTTGTGATCGACACCCACAGCAATTTTAGATCGATTAATTTAGATTAATTTTAGATACTTTAGGAACCATATCAGCTCTTACTTGCAGTTCCCATGCACAGCAATCATCATGAAGAGCCCTTTGAAGACATGCCCTCTAGACTGGGGGTCAAATGTGAGCAGACAGGTTGGGACAGCAGCTCTCTTCTCCAGAACCCCTTTCAGACAGGTTACCCCCTTACACACATGTGCACACCTTGAGCATTCTCCTAGTCGGCTCTATTCTGGAAACGTTAACTCCCTCTAACCAGGGAACGGTGGTTTAGGCCAGGGGTTTACAATGAAAACTTAGAATGGCGGGAGCTACTGACCAGACAAGAACTTTGGAAATGAGAGGAAGTTTCAGTTCAGAAAAGCAGGTCTGAGCATTGATGATGTGAAGCAAGAGGAGCCGTCTAACTCAGTGTGCTCTGTCCTCCATCACTCTCCCATGGTTGCGATTAGTCAACTACACAGTCATTGGGCTAATGCCTAAATAACTTAAGGCAGACTCCCTACCCTTCTACCCCCTAAAAGCTGTAGGGACCCCAGCTTCTATATTTGAACAATGGTACCTGCAGAGTGCTGGGCACAGTGACAACAGGAACATCTGCGGCAGAAGGAGAGAAACCAGGGAGGAGGGGGAGGGGGAAGAGAAAAGAGCAAGAAGAAGGGAAGGGGAGGGAGGGATGAAGGAAGAAAGGATAGAAGAGAGAAAGGGAGGGGAAAGATGGATGGGGAGGGAGGGGGGATAGAGGAGGGAGAGAGAGAGGAGGGAGGGAGGAGGGAGGGAGGGAGAGCAAGTGAGTTCATCTCTTTTCTGTGGACCTGATTATAACATCTAGTGAGCCACTTTCTGTTAGGGAATTTTTTGAAAAGTAAACAGAATGTCACCTTATTGAATCTGAGTGGGGTGGAGTGGGGTGGGAGTGACTGAGCCACTCCTCTGCTTTGGGCAGGAGGAGGGGGGAGAAGGTGACTGGGCCACTCTGCTTTGGGCAGGAGTACTCCAAGTGCTAACTGCAAATGGTTTTAGTTACTTAGGTGACTGCTACGGTCTTGTGAGAATAATCTCCTCTTAATAAGGACACTTATCAGATTTATCACCCCTCCGTGGTCTCGTTAAAGATCTAAGAAGAATCCTATTTAAATGGATAGGACAATAGGAGCTTTTTAACAGCGAGCACATTTTAATTAAGACAGGAGCAGGAGATGGGTGCCCTGTGGTGGGGAGATCAACTCAGTTAAAAGAGAGAAAGAGAAGCAAGTAAATGATGTCAGCCACTGCTTCTACTTTCGGAGAAAGAAATCTATTTTGAACGCAAAGTATCAAAAAATAGGATGTGTATTCAAGTGACATGAGACCCTGAGACACAGTCTCTTCTATCCTCTGAGAGCGACCCTTGGCGTCATCTCCCTGTGCCTTTTTTACGAGACTGCCCTCTATGTCACAAAGCTCCGTTTCCTGCCGGGTGCAGCCCATGATGGAGGATGAGCATGAACACTGGGATCCTGGAATAACACGTAGCTTTCTAGTGTTCTCAGCAATGAACAGATGCACAGTGCTCCGAGAAAACAGTCAGAGTGGACACTCTACAGCGCTCAGTACTCTTCCTGGTTGAGTAATAAGGGCAAGCGCTGTTTGGAAGCTCTTCCCCTGCCTCTGGGGAAATTTCATTAAAAGAAGGAGCATCCAGTGAGCCTCCCAAACTAACTGTAGAATGAAACCATTTAGTGGTAAATGTAGACGGATGCAGCTGGTGTTTCCAGGCTGGAGTGGTACTTATAAACGCATTCTTTGTGGCATTATTTGCCTAAATAAATAACCATCAGCAGTGACATAGATGTATTTTGGGTGACAATGGCACACGAGAACTCGCCGAACCCAAGCCAGAAGTACCTTCCCATTAAATTATACTATTGAAAGCAATGCAGGGCAAGCTCGGGGTGGGTGAGGGTTGGCTTACGGCTGTGCTCTGATTTTATGTCACCCTAGTGGTCAACAAATGTCATGCCAAGAACAGGTGAGTGCTAAATGAATCTCCTCTTGTGATGATTATAACAAGACTGTACAATAGAACACAGTAAATATAACTCATGCTTATTAGGGCCCCCTGGTATTTGCTTCCAGCCAGAGCACTTAACAAGATGGGTAAACAATACTTGGTCTCTTGTGATTGTTAATTAAAATGCAATGAATTACGGAATCAATTTAAATTCTGGATCAGCTCTTCAGTGGGTTCAATAAGCCTCCCAAATTTTATTTTCCCCTGGGGAGGGGATCTCTTTTCCATAAGGTGACCTGTGTGTACCAGGTCTCTCTTTTGTTTGAGTTTTAATTTATTTGCAGGGTCCTGACATCTTTCCCTAGTCCCAGCATGGCAAGGACAAGACTGGGAACGGACACCTAAGTTGTTTGTGGCAGTGACTTTGGCAAGGACCCTATAACAATCAACCAGGCTGTGTTTCTCGAAGCCTTCTCTGGTCCCAGCCGGAACAAAGGGCACAGTCAGGCCTGTAATTTCACCTCCTCAGGAGACAGACAGGAGGATGGCAAGTCCAACAGCTTCCTGGGCTGCAGAGAAGTTCAAGGCTATCCTAGGAAATTTAGTGAGCTGGTGTCTGAAAATAAAAAGTAAAAAGGGGGCTTGGGACTGAAGCTGAACAATAGAGCACTTACCTAACAGGGTCAAGGCCATAGGTACAGTCCCCAGTACTGAAAAAAAAAAAAAAAAAACGGCGGGAGGGGGGCGTAATGAGCAAAATGCACTGTATGAAATTCTCTGTATGAAATTCTCAAGCAAAATAACATTAAAACAAAACAAAAACTCAAAACAAAATGAAAGGCTTGAGACAGATTATCACAGAAGGCTTGCGGGAAGCTGACGCTTTTGTGTATGTTTTGAAGCTCTTTTAAGTCAAGACAGAAAAATATTCTAAGAATGACTCTGAGAAGAGCAACATTACCTTAACCAGGTGTGACTGTTCAAACTATAAGGGAAGACAGAACAACCCGTGTGCCTTGCAATCCCAGCCCCAGGCATCAGGCATTAGGGTCTGGAGGCAGGATCCTGGAAGGCTTTACTGACTGCTCCTGATGAGAGAGCGAGACACAGAGACAGACAGACAGACAGAGACAGACACACACACACACACATACACACAGAGAGAGACTGCGTGTTTGCGTCTGTGTGTGCACTGGCACACACGTGATTCCCTGTCAGCTTTCCCTCTGAGCAAAGGTGGGCCGCCAGTCCAGGATAGAGCACAGTTTAGGTTAGACATGGAGGCTGTGTGGAGCAACCAGTGTTGGAGATCAGCCTTATGATAGTCGTGTGATCCCAACATCTGGCCACAGCTGGGCCCACTTGGAGCTATTGATGACTGAATGAACACTTCGTTCAGATTAGAGAAATCTGGATAAGATGAAGGAAAATTAATAAGAATTATTGATTTCATAATCTACTTGGGGGTATAATTATATGCCCCTATAATTATAACTTGGGGGTTCAGAAGTCACCTGGCACCTCTTTGTCTGTGCCTGTGTATTTGTGTGTGCATGCCTGTGTGTATGTGTGTGTGCATGCATGTGTGGTTTGTGCCAGGGATAGTGAGGATGGAACCCGAGGATTTGCAAGTGCCAATACACGCCCTAGGCCTAAGCTGTGTCCTCGCCCAGGCCATGTTTTCCTTTACTGTTTACATGTGCCCAGGGCACCCTGGAGTCCAGCAGCTCAGGGAACTCCAAGGCTGTGTCCTCTGACTTCCCAGGCCCTCCCCTTCCACTGGATGTGGATCAGAACAGACCTGGGCCGTCTTGGCATAGAGCAGAAACCATCATCAGGCCCCACTCTGCTAGTTCAGTATTCCAGGGTTTGTCTTAAAGTTGGTGGTTACACTACTGTACCACACATCAAAACCTTTACATGGAAAACCTAGGGCTGGAGAGAGGGCTCAGCAGTTAAGAGCACTGGTTGCTCCTCCAGAGGACCTGGGTTTGAGTGCCAGCATCTGTAGCTCCAATTCCAGAGGATCTAATGCCCTCTTCTGGCCTCTATAGAAACTACACACATGTAATATACAGACATACAAGCAGGCAGAACACCATACAATAAAGTTAAAAAATTAAAACAAAAACAACAGCAACAACAACAACGAAACATTATTCCTGTTCCTAGAAGGAGGTACTGGCTGCTTCTGTGGTCAGTCATTCCCGCAATGACCATCTGCCAGGACTTAGGCAAAGAGCATAGGAGAGAGGAAACAGGACTGGAGATCAGGCAGAGGAGCTGCCACACAGCCCAGGGTCCTCTGGGAAATCATTCGCTTGCGTGTAGTAGATGGACACTGACAGCTGACATACTGATGCCCCAGCCCCTAGGAGTCTCTCCCCTGGAAGTGTAGTGTCATCTCAGGAGAGCCTCGAGGGTGGGCACTTCTGCACTTATAAAGGAGGTGCTGAGAGTTTGAGGTCACCCAGGTGGTGTGCGGTGGCCTCTGGGGAGCAGCTTGGATCCGCAGAATGGGCCTCACAGTCAGCATCGGCCGCCCTCAAGTATGAAGAAGTGAGTGAGGTTTGTAGGTCAACACCCAGCAGGGAGCAGGAAAAGAAAATGATAACGGGAAGGAGGAGCCTGAAAGCTGGGTCCTGGAACCACTGGCCTCAGGGAAGCTCTGTGAGCCAGGACAACAGGAAGACACTCTCAGGAAGAAAATCAGGTTCCCTCAGCTCCACAGGTGGGGAGGACAGAAAGGCTGGGATGCAATGTGGCTACAGTACAGGGTTTAAAAGAAAAATACAATGTAGGTATGCGACTCACTTTCAGGGGATACTCTATTTGTTGATGGATTAGATAAACAAGGTACCACTACCTGATTTTGTTTAAGGGCATAGTGAGATGTCGTTTATTTGTTTGTTTGTTTTTGTTTGGTTTGTTTTTTGGTCTGTGGAGACAGGGTTTCTCTGTGTAACAGCCCCGGCTGTCCTAGAACTCACTTTGTAGAACAGGCTGGCCTCAAACTCACAAATCTGCCTGCCTCTGCCTCCCCAGTGCTGGGACTGAAGGTGTGTGCCATCACGCCTGGCTGCATGGTGAGGTTTCCAGCGGTGTTTAGTGTTAAATTCTGAAGGTGAACAATGGGCCATTCCTTGCACTTCATCAGATGGACCCGAGGCTTTGAGGCAGCTTTCTTCTGCATAGGCCAGCAGCCTCCTCCCAGACAGCCCTTCTGCATTTGATAGTCCGACCAAAGCCAGGCAAGCGAAACATGCCTAGTATGATGAGGCTTTGGCCAGCACACCGGTGTTAGCCATCTGAGAGTCTAGGCCTTCTCTCTGGCCACACAGGAGCAGCACACAGCCAACATCATGCTGCAGGAGGCGGAGAGGTGCAGCGGGTGGTGACCAGAAATGTGGTTTCTTCGTGTTTCAATCTCCCGCCTATGTCTAATATTAATTCTTACCGAAAGCTGGGGGAAGAAGAGCATTTGATTGGCCAGAGAAGTGGTAGCCATTCCCATCTGAGGACAGAGACAGTCATTCTTGCTTTGAATTCCATTGTGCAAAGGGCCCCCTCCCCAATATAGTAGGAGAATTACTTCCTAATAAAACTTAGACCAGGCCAGACTGTGTTGATGGAACACAATTTTTAATATGCAGTGGCCTGGAATCTGACAGATCCTGGCAGACTGGGTGCCCCTGTTTTAAAAAGCTGGACATGGCTGACAGTCACCTCACCGATTCTCCTGTCTGTTGTCGTCAGTGCGAGGTTAGACAAATACATTCCCACCAGCACAAAACAGCAACCTTCCAAAATGTATGTCAGCGCTGTATTTACAGCCAAATCCAGAAGGAGCCCAGGCTTCGCATGCTGCCCCCGTTAACGAGACAAATGTCAGCATCCATAAGCTATTTTTTTGTTCCTGCTTATCAAATCTTTCAAAAAATTGATAACTAGTCTTTATAGATTGTGAAAGTCAGATATAACTCTGAATGCATTACTGTACGGGACCCCAAGGGGTAAACACATCACCTGAAAACCATTTTACATGGACGATTTGACTTTCATGCAGAGTGTCATAATGCACCCTGGATGGAAATCGAAAATAAAATATCTGGACTCCAACCTTCCCTTTGGTGGGATTTATGATTCCCTCAGTACAATAATTTTCAAAATTGTATCCCTTAAGCTACAAGACTTGATATATTATTAACTGTTTGAATTGAAGAAGCTTTCCAATAGGCCTATGTGCTGTCTAGAGGCCCGGATTAATTTCTATGGAACGACAAGCTTATCTCAAAGTGTTTCTCGGTGATCTAAACTGCCAGCTCCATCCTCTCTCCAGGATGAGTGGAGGGCTCATGCCATCTCTGGTGGCTCTGGGACACATGGCTTTTAGCAAAGCTCTTCCAGGGGATGATGGCTATTGACCAGCTAGAAAACTGGCTGTGATCCATCAGTCACGCCCCAGAGAGACCGGCATCCACTGGAGACTCTTACCTTTTTATTGTGGGCATTTCCTGGGTTTAGTTCTGCACTGGTGGAATCGAGGTGCTGCACACGGGGAGAGTCTGCAGCTTCAGTTCCACGGAGCTGGGGAGGAGAACATTTTGTTTTAGTTAACTTTTAACTTGATTACTGTGTGTGCATGTGCCGGAAGTCATCCTCGAGTGGTGTTCCTGAAGAACCATCACTTCATTTTTTTCTCACAGGGTCTTTCTTTAGGACCTGGGCTCACCCACTGGGCTGGGCTAGCTGGCCAGCAAGCACTTGGGACCTTCCCGCTTCTGCTTCTCATTCCTAACAGGACAAGCATTTGCTACCATGCCCAGCTTTTCACCTGGGTG
This sequence comes from Peromyscus eremicus, assembly GCF_949786415.1. Taxonomy (NCBI): domain Eukaryota; kingdom Metazoa; phylum Chordata; class Mammalia; order Rodentia; family Cricetidae; genus Peromyscus; species Peromyscus eremicus. Next base: position 94,910,847 of record NC_081426.1, read on the forward strand.
CTGGAGCTCACACAGGTCCTCCGGCCTGTGCAGGAAGCACTTTACTCTCTGAGCCATGTCCCAGCCTTTTCAACTTAATTTTCACCAATGTTGCCAGATGGACTCTGCTCAAATACCTGCTTTCCGCTGCCCTTCTTTGCATATCACAAATCCCACACTTACTTGGAAAATCAGCAATGACCAAGCAGGTGTAAAGAACCACTTGACCCTGCTCATTCTTAAAAAATTCTTTCCTCTTCACCCGTGGCAAAGTTGAGTTAGAAATACGGTCTTTTAGGAATACATTTAAATGGACATATCTGCTGGCAGAGGTGTTGCTGGCCATTCAGGGATGGCATCCAGAAACACAACTTCTGAGACACAAAAATACAAGACCCAAGAGCACCCTGGTGGAAAGCAATGTACCTGTGTCCCTAGGCACATACGGAGGGTGGCCCTAATTAGGATCAGTCACTGCTCTGGAAACAGGTGACAGGGAGGAAGGCTCCTGAGTTTGGCAATGGCCCTGAGAAACTTTACATAGTAATATATATGTGTGTGTGTGTGTGTGTGTGTGTGTGTGTGTGTGTGTGTGTACTTTAGACTCACAATGCCTAGGTCCACCCCTGGGTGGCTTATGGCACCTTTCCCTATTCTGGGACTACCAACATTGGATAATGCAATCATTGTCTACCTATAAAAGTTGGCCAAGTACATGATCAAGCTTTTCAAATGTATAGCTTTCAGTCTTTTAAAGACTGGAATCAGCACATGTATCTCCACAGATCACTTCAACAGAACGTATTGTGTATCTCAGCCAACGCGGTCAAGTTCATCTTTCCAAGCTGCCATGATGAAGTTCTCAAAGTTGAAACATTTGAGTTTGAGTTTCCCCTTTTCCTTGTTGTCAGGCCTTCAATTCTTTTAAAAAGTGTGTGCATGCCGAGGACTTTGTTTACCCAGTGAAACTGAACTCATGGTTTAAAGACATATTGGGAATTAGTTACCTGAATTCTTTAATAAATCATTGAATAAGTAAACCTTCTATCAACATCAATAGAGTCTGTTACTGTAAGAACTACAAGACACCAATTTTCTTTCTTTTCTTCTTTCTTTCTTTTTTTTTTTCAAGACAGGGTTTCTCTGTGTAGTTTTAGTGCCTGCCCTGGATCTTGCTCTGTAGACCAGGCTGGCCTTGAACTCATAGAGATCCACCTGGCTCTGCCTCCTGAGTGTTGGGATTAAAGGCGTGCACCACCACCGCCCGGCAAGACAGCAATTTTCTAAGCTAATAGCTGAATTTAACACTTAAGTAGCCATCACTAATTTTTGGTCTAGATTTAAAACATTTTTATTTATTCTTCAAGAATTCCATACAACATATTTTGATCATACTCACCCTGACTCCTCCCTGTAACTTGTCTCAGAGCCCTGTCTGTGTACTCACAGGTAGGGCCTTCCACTGGGGCATGGTGGACCTACGGAAGCCAAAGCCTTAGAGAAAACGGACTCTCCTTCCCTGGAAGCCATGAGCTGCCTGGAGCTGCTCAGTCAGGGGTGGGGGGTCATGAACTCTGTCCCACTCTGTGACAGAGCATCAAGTGGTTTGATCTTGTAAGGCTGCTGAGTTCATGAGTGCAGCAGTCTTGGGGTCCTGTCATGTCCAGACACTGGTTCACTCCAGTCTTCCCTGACCTCTGGCTCTCACCATCTGCCCACTCCCTCTTCTGAGACGGTCTCTGAGCCTTGGGGAGAGGGTGGGATACAGATGGCCCGTTTGTGTCTGAGCATTACAGTCATTTTTTTGCATTTTGACCATTTGTGAGTTTCTGCACAAAGAAACTTCTCTATGAGAGCTGTACTAATCTATAGATAGAGAGATGTGAATTCAGAGAACAGTTTGCAAAATAATAGAATTGGTTCACTCCTGGGGCTTGTGGGCTCCTCAACCATGGGTTCTTGGCAAGATTTTCCACACTAGGAATGTGTTTCTTCCTGTGGAATGGGCCTTCAATCCAACAGTCCCAGAAAGTGGTTGGTTGCCCCCATAACATTCATGCCACTATTATATCCATGGACATGTCTTGCCATGATGATCACTATTGTAATTCAAAGGATTCAAAGCTAGATCATGAGTTTCTGCCCAGGCAGTGTGCTCAACACCTTCCAGTACTGTGAAAGCTAGCCAGCAGGGAGGAAGCCTCCTGACCAACACCAACTTGATTTTCCATGTCCTGTGACCAATGTGTATGGTGTCTTCAGCATGAGAGTCTTACCATCAAACTCTGGTAGGTAATCAAGAGCAAAAGCAATAGCTTATATTGTTTGGGGGGGCAGGTCTTAAGAAGTAGCCATGATTTATAGGACATCTTTCTCTGTCAGAGAGCTGTGGTCTGCCTGACAGGGTGGAGGCAGGGTGGGTATTATTGCATCTTCCTGGTGGCTCACATACAGAAAGACGTTGATAAGTTATCTCTATTCTGCTGATGGTGCTTGAGTGAAGACCCACCTTGTCTGACGCAGGATGAGATTTACATCTTTCGGGGTAGGATAACTACTTTCCCTAAGCAGTGCAGGATTTGGGCTTAGGAGCAGTGTGGGGATTTCAGAGGTGGCCTCACATTAGTACACCTTGAGCTACAGTGTACAGGGTGAGTAAACAATGGCTTGTAGGAAACTGTGGAAATCCCCAAGCTATGCTATTCCCTCCTGCTCTTGGAGCTAAGCTCAAAGAAAACTTTGTAAAATGGAACTGAGGATTGAGAACACAGCTCAGTTGGTAAAGGACTTGCTTTATAAGCCTGAAGACCTGAGCGTATGTCAGTCCCTCCCCGCAGGGACAACTTGCATTTTAAAAAGCCAGGAGTCCTTCTCCTGCTCTCAGCATCCCTCAGTTGCCTGGAGTCCTTTGTCTATGGTAAGAGCCCCACGAGTCTTCCCCCTCACACGTTAGCACGTCTATTGGTCCATCCAGATCTTGTTTAGGCCGCCATGCTGTTGAGGTGTCACAAGTGAAGCTTCCCTGTCATTTCCAGGAGACACAACCTCACAGGAGAGTTCCTGGTCCCCTGGCTCTGACAGTCTCTCTGTCCCTCCTCCAAGACGCTCTCTGAGCCTTAGGCATAGGAGCTGTGCTGTCAGTCTATCCGTTGGGTTGGGTACCCCATGATCAGTTGCTCTCCATAGTTTGGCCTATTGTGGTTTTCTGATAGCAAAGAGAAGCTTCTTTGGTGAGGGTTGGAAGGCACACTTCTCTGTAGATAAGTGTGGTATGTGAATAGGGATTAGTAAGTATATGAACGCAGTTCGGAACTATGCTACTTTAATAAAGTAGTGGTAGTAGGTTCTCCTCCAAGATCCCAGCCCTGGGTAGTTGGCTAGGTTTAAAGTAACAGCATAATTCCCTCCTGTGGAGTAGGCCTTGAGTCTCATTAGACAGCTGCTGGACGCCACTGAGCTGTGGGTGTCACCGCTGCGCCATTAGGTTATGTTGCCATGCTGACCATTGGGTAGTGCACAGGCTCCACAGATGGGGGCTTCCCTCCATTAGGTTATGCTGCCGTGCTGACCATTGGGTGGTGCACAGGCTTCACAGATGGGGGCTTCCCTCCCTTGTTAGCTGCACAGTGCCTTCTGGTTCTGTGGAAGCGAGTTCCCTGGGAGAAGGCCTTCAGGTCAGATCCATCTTGGATCGTTTGAGCCCTGGGTCTGAAGTGCATGGTGTCTTCAGCAATGGGGACTTATCTTCACCCTCTGGGAGGCAGCCAAGGACAAAAGCAACAGCCTTGATTTGGGGGGATATAAGTCTTCCCCACAGAGGAGTCCCTTAATTGGTTATCGAGTGCCAAGTGGTCAGCCCTGAAGTCATGTACATGAAACTCTGAATGGACTCAGCAGGCTGTATCTATATGTGTGTGCATATATATTTATATATGACAATTAGGGAGGAAGAGTCCAGGAGTTTGGGGAAGGTATGAAGGCAGACATGGGGGGAATTGGAGGAAGGAAAGGGAATGGAGGAAATGACTAATTATATTTTAATTACACAAAAAAGCCAGGAGAGAAGTTTCTCACTTATAACCGCAGCACTGGGGAGGTGTTAGCAGGATTCTGGGGCTGACTGACCATCCAAACTTGCTTACTTGGTAAGTTCCAGGCTAGTGAGAAGCCTGTCTTTAAAATTTAAACAAAGAAATGATGGAAAGCTCACAGGGAATGGCAGTCAATGTTGTCCTTTGGTCCCGTGTGTGTGTGTGTGTGTGTGTGTGTGTGTGCGCGTACACACGCACACACACACACCTCTGTACACACGCACACACACACACCTCTGCACACACACACACACGCATCTTATGCGCACATACACACACACACACACACACACACACACACACACACACACACACGAGCATATGCACACATGTACAAAGATGTGAAAATAAAACTTCCTTGATTGTTCAAAGGAAGGCTGTCCTTGCTGTGGACAGACTGACATGATGACATGAGGGAAATCTGTGTATTCTCTCTGGGAAGACCTGGGCACACAGACCCTCTGTCAGCTAGGAAGAGAACCAAGTCTGGAGTCAGTAACTTTGGCTATCATACAGTCTATGCATTTGTAGAGCATTTAGCTTATTGACCCAAATGTTCTCATCTTTAGGGAGGAAAAAGTAGTTTAATTAATTCACAATAAAAATCCTCCATTTCATAGAAGATAAAACTAATATAACCCAAACAGAATTGCATGTGTGATAGGATGCAGTCGTCAGCATGCGGCAGCCTTAAAAATTACAAAATCTGACCTTAATATGTGTGAATCTATCAAGATTCCATTGTCGACACGGATATTTTTGATATTCTTCTCTGAGCTGAAATCATGTCATTTATATGCAAATGACCACATCCTCAGCAGCTGCTGCGTCCCAGCTGAAGCCCGGGGACTTATTTGCACTTAATAAAACCTCATAAATAGGTTTTGCTTGTGAGTGGGTAAGGGAACAGGAGACGGCAGTCGCCCTTTACAGTGACAAGCTCCTTTTTGTTTTGAAAGCATACTGGCCACCCCTAACAGGATGGTTCTCAGTTGCCAAGAAACAAGATCCTTCCCGCCTCAGAAAAAAAAAAAAGCCTCTCCACGGATGGCGAGTGCTTCCCCATCGTGGCTGTAGGTTGGTCTTCTGGGGAGAAGAGATGACTTAATCCAGACTCCATGGCCAGCAGAGCTGCTGTCCAAGCCAGTGGTAAGAGGAGTCCAGTGAGAAAGTCCCCACCGCCCGGTAGAAAAGTCCGCCTGTCCTTCAGGAGAGCTGTACGGAAGCAGCCCTCTGCCGGGACCATTTGTTTACTCTGATTGCCCAAGCAAACGTCATGTGATGTCACCTAGTAGATTTCCTCTTTTCCTGTCCTTTTGTTGCTGTGGTACAAGATGTGGGACCCAGGGCCAATGCTAGGGAACAAGCCCTCTCTACTGAGTCACGTTCCCACTCCCTAACAAAACAAAGAAAGAAATGATTACTCGGACTCGTGCACGGGCCACAAATTCTGTTCTTTTTCTACCTCCTTAAAATCACCATGCTTCTACTTTGGGGTCACCGGAAACATCTCATTGACAGTATAAGACCATTTAGGTCACGTTTCTTGGAAGTGGAAGGATATAATAGGTCATTGTCTTTGGCTGGTGGATGCACAACAAGACTTAGATACCCATGAAACACAGTGATTGGATGCAGGGTCTTCACTTGTACTTTTGAAGCACCAGCTGCTGATTTGATAATAATGACCTATTGTCCTGGTCCAGGTAGAGGCCGTTTCTGGAAGCTTCATTTCTACTGTGTAAGCAACCGGCTCAGCAAAGATGGATGTACTGTCTGGAAAACGTGCGTCATCATTGAAGACACCGGTTCACAATACTATCATTACACTGTCATAGCTTGGCAAGGAGACAAACAGCCGTGCTGTGTCAACCGATCAGAGGAATTTATAATTGCAAAAGCATCCAGGCAACATATTAATCTGAAAATCAGAACACACACACACACACACACACACACACACACACACACACACACCTCTCAAGGGAACGTAGAAGAGAAGGCTGCCTGGCCCCATAGACAGGGAGGGATACAGGGTACTCTTGTCTTATATCTCTCAATCTTGGTTTCTTTAATTTGAAAATCAAATTGTATCTGTCCTGCCTTTTCACAATAGACGTATTGTCTTAGGGTTTCTATTGCTGCCATGAAACATCATGATCAGAAAGCAGGGTGGGGAGGAAAGGGTTTATTCAGCTTACACTTCCACATCGCTGTCCATCATTGAAGGGAGCCAGGACAGGAACTCAAACAGGATAGGATCCTTGAAGCAGGAGCTGATGCAGAGGCCAGGGAGAGGTGCTGCTTACTGGCTTGCTCCCTTGACTTGCTCAGTCCACCTTCTTATAGAACCCAGGACCACTAGGCCAGGGATGGCCCCACCCACCATGGGCTGGGCCCTTCCCATCACTCACTAATTAAGAAAATGCCTTATAGCTGGGTCTCATAGAGGCATTTTTTCAATTGAGGTTCCCTCCTTTCAAATGACTTTAATTTGTATCTAGTTGACATAAAACTAGCCAGGACAAGTATCGAAAATTTAACAATATATCTCAGCCTCCTATTTTTAAAAAAATACATATATATTATGAATATTTTGCCTGCATATATGTATGTTCATCATGTGTGAGCTTGGTACTCGTGGAGGTCATAATAGATACCCTGGGACTAGAGTTACAGATAGTTGTGAGCCACCATATGGATGCTGGGAAGTGAATCCAAGTCCTCTGGAAGAGCAGCCAGGGCTCCTAACTGCTGAGTCTTCTCTCCAGTTCTCATCCCCCTATTTTTAACCTGTGTGTACTAGTGTGTGGTGTGCTTGTCCAGGTCCTAGGTGTGTGCGAGTGCAAGTGAGCACATGTCATGGCATGTGAGCACTGGCCAGGGGACAGACAGCCTCTGGTGTGTGTGTGTGTGTGTGTGTGTGTGTGTGTGTGTATGTGTGCATACTGGCCAGGGGACAGACAGCCTCTGGGGTGTGTGTGTGTGTGTGTGTGTGTGTGTGTGTGTGTGTGTATACTGGCCAGGGGACAGACAGCCTCTGGGGTGTGTGTGTGTGTGTGTGTGTGTGTGTGTGTGTGTGAGAGAGAGAGAGAGAGAGAGAGAGAGAGAGAGAGAGAGAGAGAGAGAGAGCATTGATGAAAGGACACACAGCCTCTGATGCTAGTCCTCACTCTCCACCTTGTTTTGAGAGTGTCTTGTTTGCCATTGCATACACCAGACTAGCTGGCCACCGAGCTCCTCAGGATTTTTCTGACTCCACCTCCCATCTCAGCATGGGGAGTGCAGGTGTGTGCTGTCACGTCTGCCTTTATGATGGTTCTGGAATCTGAACTCATGTGCTTGCACAGCCAACACTTTACCATTGAGCTGTAACCTCAGCCATGGTCCACCCACTTGAATGAAGTTACCCCTGCTATATTTAAAACTTTATATTATTTTCTTAAAAAATTTTTTTGGTAAAATATATGTCATGCTACTTTTCCTCAGGAGACAAGGGCCAGTACCTAGTCACCCAGATACGGACTGAAGAAATTCTGCCCAAGTGTAGCTTGGTGAACCAGAGTGAGCCTGGATGACTCAGGGACAGCTCTGTCACCAAAGCCCACGGCCCTGCACCCCTGGTACTCCCTGCACAACTGTTCCGTGGAATAGGCCTGTCAATCTCGGGCCTTTCTCAGCTTCCTGAGCCCTGTATGTTTTCTCGGGTTCCAGAATCTCCTTAGCCTCCCTCTTCCCGCCACAACACAGAACACAGAATTTATGGTGTTGACTACTGTCTTAAGTAGGGCTTCTATGACCAAAGGCAACTTGGGGAAGAAAGGTGTTTTTTTTTTTCTTACAACTCTCATCATCCATATGAGTGTGACATGTTATATATTGGTTTTCTTTCTAATGCCATAATGTACAATAAATTTTGCTTTAATAGAATCAAGAAAGTTTCACATTTGGAATTAACTTTTTATGCATAGCTTAGATGCTAATAATCCGAGTGCATTTGCAACTATAGTAAAGAGTGACTGAGATTTTAACACACACACAAAGCAGAGTTTGCTTCTCAAGTTATTTATATTTCTAATGATAGAGACTATAATTTATCTCTCTATATAGTAATACCTAAGAAGTTACAAAGCTCTTTAGTCGTTAGGTCTCAAAGAAACCCGGGACAAATGGCTAACTGAGGTTTGCATTTAACATTTCAAAGCTGACTCTGGCTGCCAGTCTCCCTCAGTCCCTGCTCACAAGGACAGGTTACAGGGTCATCCTGGCTGGCATAACCCACCCCCACCCCCATCCCCAACCTCTCCAGCCCCTGAGCTTCCCTTCTCTTCCCTCAGCTCCTCTGACTCCTATAGAACCCAGCCATTTTGTCTACACACCCCCTTGGTGCTCTTGGCCTCTTGGCTCCTGGTTCCTCTCTTGGCCTTCTCCCCACCCCCACCTCCCACCTGGGTCTGGTTTAGGTTCAGTCTGCTGGTCGTGTTCAGTCTGGACTCTTCCAGATGCCTCTGGCTGAATTCCCCCTCATATCTACAATAAAACCTTTCCCCCAAGCATACCTAGGGACAATCACGTCCTCGCTTTTCATTCATTATGAACTTACACTAGTTACATACGTACAACATATGCACTTGTAAAAACATCGGATGTGTATCAGTTCATCCTAATCCAGAGAATAAGAGTTACCGGAACATTTTAAATTGTGTGGCACTTGAGTTTCAGCTCCCAAAGGTTCCCCGTCTGTTTGTCTGTCTGTCTGTCTGAATCTTCTGTCCCTGCCTCCCTCTCCTCCTGCACTCCTCTGTCTTCCTGTTCCCTCTTTGTCTCCTGCTGAAGTCTCATTATGCAACTCAGGCTGGCCTTGAACTTTTGATCTTCCTACCACAGACTCTTGAGATTAAATATATATATAAATATATATATATATCATTTGCATATGTGTGTGCTTATATGTGGCTATGGGCACATGAATACAAATGCCCGTGTAGGCCAGAGATATTGGATCCCCTGGAACTGGAGTTACAGGGAGTTTTAGCTTAGTTGCGGTGTGGGAACTGAGCTGGGGTCCTATGCAGGGGCAGTATGTGCTCTTAATCTCTGAGCCATCACTCTAGCCCCCAGGTGCTGGATTGTAGCATGTATCACCACACCTGGCTCAGTCAGTCTTCATCAGGGCCAGGAATCGGTACCTTTTAAATTCCTTAGGTGATATTAGTGACTCCAGCATGGTGAGCTCCTGCTGACCTAATCCATTAAAATGTTAGCCTTGTGCTTCTCAATGACTGCCTGTCATTAGGTTAACATTTCACCCTTCTGGGGTCTTTGATAGAGTTGAAGACCAGATAGTCATAGTTAAAGTTTTCCTTAGTTATGATAGAAGGTAAATTAGATATAAAACTTTAGATTCACAAAGATAAATGAGAGTGTTTTCTCTAATTTTGCCAAATACAAATGGACTGGATTTTGTTGTATATAATTTTAATATGTTAAAGTTAAAACCTTCCTTTTTAAATAGACAAACAGGGGGAAATGTGGAATATTCCTTTACACTGTGTGAATATACGTCACTGTGATTGGTTTAATAAAGAAGCTGACTGGCCAATAGCTGGACAGGATAAGGCTAGGTGGGAGAACCATATTAAAGACACTAGGAAGAAGAAGGACAGAGTCAGAAGAGTCGCCATTGAGACAAAGAGAGAAAATGGGAAATGCAAGATGACAGAGAGGTAATGCCACATGGCAAAATGTAGATTAATTTAATTTAAGTTGTAAGAGCTAGTTAGTAATAAGCCTGAGCTATTGGCTGAGCATTTATAATTACTACTAAGCCTCTTTGTGGTTATTGGGGAGCAGACTGCTGGGACAGAAAAGTCTACCTACAGGATGGGACCACTTAACCAACTTCAGTCCATGAAACTGAGTCATGACAGCATGAGCTAGAAGGCTTATGACATTCAGCCCTGTCCAGCTCCATGTGCAACATGGGAGGTTCCACTTCTGAACGTTTGGGTTCTGTCTAGGATTAATTCCTCCCATCTGTCATAGTTGTCTCAAACACCTCAGGCTCAGGAGCAATGATACCAGCTGCCTCCAATGCCTGTACCTGCCTAGAAGCTGAAACAACAGTGACTGCCAAGCACTAAGGACTTCCCACTTCCTAGGCCCACACGAGAGTGCAATACTAGAGCCAAGGGTCCTACTATAAGGCCAGCATAAGAGCCCTAATGCCGGAGAGTGGCACCTGCTGTTACCCCTCCTGCCTGAGTACCACTGCCCAACACCAAGGGATACAGGAGCTGCCAGAGAGCAGAGCTGGAGGAACTTCTTGTCTACCCAGTTTCTCTTCCACAGAACACAAAGACTCTAGCCAGCTGATTAAGAACAGTAGGGCCCAAATATGATCAACCCCAGTTTATATTTGCTGGTTAAGACTTCTCATGGGAGAAGTTGTCACTCAGTGAAGCTGAGGTCAGTCAAATAAAAAGCATCAGCAAGCGCTTTATCATATCACCAAGAGGACCAGAACAACACGACAGTGAATTAGACCTCTTGTCACGATGAACCCTTCTTTCCGTGCTGCTATCGAAAGAGCAGTGTTGTTGTAACTTATGTGGTGACTTCCCCTGGGTGCTGAACAGAATATTCCTTTGTATCCTCAGAGAATTGGCCTCCATCTCTTTTTATCCCATCTCAGCCCTCCAGCAGTGTAACATCCAGCAATATAGTATCTAAGTGTAAGAAATGAACGAGACTCACTAAAATTAAGGATGATCACTTAAAGAAATTCCTTTTGGAGTTTTTTTCATTCTTCCTTTATTTTTGGATTACTTAGGTACTATTATGAGCCTCGGGCCCACATTGGAATAATTAGGTCAATTAGCCTTGGTACAGTAATTACCATTCTGATGGCTTTAAATACTATCTGTAGCTAGAGTTTTTCTGCCTGGCCCACAGTCAGGACAAATCTCTCTCACCCGCCAGTCCCACAGGCACTCAGACCCAACCAAGTAAACACAGAGACTTATATTGGTTACAAACTGTATGGCCGTGGCAGGCTTCTTGCTAACTGTTCTTACAGCTTAAATTAATCCATTTCCATTAATCTATACCTTGCCACATGGCTCGTTGCTTACCGGCATCTTCACATGCTGTTTCTCATCTTGGCAGCTGGCAGTGTCTCTGAGTCAGCCTTCCACTTCCCAGCTTTATTCTCCTCCTTGTCCCGCCTATACTTCCTCCTGCCTGACTACTGGCCAATCAGTGTTTTATTTACCAACCAATCAGAACAACACATTTGCCATAGAGAACATCCCACAGCAACTATCCTTTCAATAAAGACGCACCTTGAAAATAGATGAGCAACTTCAGCCTAGCCACGAGGTAGCATTAAGGGACATGCATTCTGCAGTCCTCCTGCAGTGTAGCTTTGGGCTTGGGTGATATTTACTAGGTAGTTGAAGCTTAATCTAAGCTCTTTGCCTTGATTAGCTGATTATAACCCACCACTGTTAAGAACCACACAGGTGCTTCATTTTCAAAGGGGCTGTTGGTGACCCTGCATGCTCAGCCTGCCTTGGGACATCCCTCTGTCAACAGTAATTCCCACATCACAGACTCACACTAGCCTCACCTAAGTGCAGCCTCCAACAGCCAGGACATTTGGAATTGCTAGCTGTCTGCGTCTCTCTTTCATTTCTCAATAGTGGTCACCACACACTGAGCATTTGCTAAGTGTCAGGAATTTATACTCATTGTTCCTGTTTCTTGGGCAGCTCACTCATAATTTTTTGTTGAAATATTTGCTCTAGTAGCTGGAGCTGCAACCAGTTGAAATTCTTATCCTCGTGGACCCAAATTAAAGGAATTAAGTGATTTGTCCAAGGCCCTTCCACATGCAGGTGTGAGCAACAGACTTCTGCCTCCCAAGTCTGACTGATGTAATGTGATAACTCAGTTCACCCCATTGGGCTGCTCTGGCTGGTCCATTGGAACTTGGCTTGACCAGGACATTTGAAACTATTCAACTGTGTAAGGTACAAGACTACCCAAAGAATTATAATCTTAAGAAAAATTAATAGGCTGGGCGGTGGTGGCGCATGCCTTTAATCCCAGCACTCGGGAGGCAGAGCCAGGCGGATCTCTGTGAGTTCGAGGCCAGCCTGGACTACCAAGTGAATGCCAGGAAAGGCGCAAAGCTACACAGAGAAACCCTGTCTTGAAAAACCAAAAAAAAAAAAAAAAAAAAAAAAAGAAAGAAAAATTAATAGTCACTTTGGTAAAGGGTTGGGAAATACACACATTTCCCCTATTAGTAGTTAAAGCCTTTGCCTTTTGAATGCTAGGATTCTGATGGACATATGGAAATAGTGAAAAAAACATCGATGTCTTGTGAAGGGAATTCATATAGACAGGATAAAGTTCTAGGCACCTCCTTTCAGTTTTCCTCAATCCCAGATGTTAAGAATGGATGTAGACAATGCTAAAATGTCCACTGTGAACTGGCATTAACATGTTTCTCAGTCTTTCATTCCATGTAACAATGAACAGAAAAGGTTCTGGGTAAGTGGTTGGTGGCTGAGAATGGGGTATTTGGATGGCTAAGAATATGTAGGTAATTTGGATTTTAATTGTTGTTTTTTCAGGAAGAGGGCTGTGATAGACTGTTACTATGCAGCTGAGGCTGGTCTGGAACTTACCATGTAGCTCGGACTGTCTTTGAGCTTGTGGTGAGTATCCTGCCTCAGTCTCCTGAGTGCTGAGATTACAGGCATGACTAGTGTATGAACTGACTTCATGGTATGGTTAAGGGGCAGGTTTTTATTGGAGATGTCAGAGAATGCCAGAGGCATCTGGGAAGAGTCGAGAGCAGAGGGAGAAAATAGCCGACTGGACCTGGCCATGAGAGAAGCAGGGGCAGAGGTGAGGGAAAGAGAGAGGGAGAGAGAGGGGGAGCAGAGAGAGGAGGACAAGGCCAGCCCCACGTTGGGCGCCACTTGTTATGTGAACACACAAGAGTCTGTAGAAAGATCTTAGGAATTTATTAAGATATAAAATGGAGATAATATACTCACTGATACAGAATGAAATAAACACCACCTCTTATCCAGCTGTTGTCCTCTGTTCTGCCCAAGGGTGATGGGAACCAACTGCAAGCTGCTCCATGCCACCTGACCTGGTCCTCGATACCCAAGAGAGCTAACAGGCACCACAGAGAGTCATTTGTCCCTCCACTATAAGGGAAATGGCTCCTTTAGTAGATGGGAACTGGCTTCACAAGTTCCTGAGGCATGCTGGATTTTGTCTAACTGCCAGACTTCGGGGAAGTAGAGTTTCCTTTGGACCTGACACTAGCTAGTCAGTCTGGTTTTTGAGCTTTTGTAACAAGCACTAAAGTCTTTACAACTTTGAAGTGGTCACAAGTATCATACTAGGAATGTGAAAATGATACATTTATGAATAGCAACTTGATAATTGGTTTCAAAAGAGTAAATGTATGGCTGGGTGACAAACGTATATAATTTTAGCATTTGGGAGGCTGAGGCATTGCTAGCATGACCTACTGTCTTAGTCACTGTTCTGTTGCTGTGAAGAGACACCATGACCAAGGTGACTCTTATGCCGGGCAGCGGTGGTGCACGCCTTTAATCCCAATACTCAGGAGACAGAGCCAGGCGGATCTGTGAGTTCGAGGCCAGCCTGGTCTACAGAGCAAGATCCAGGACAGGCACCAAAACTACACAGGGAAACCCTGTCTGGAAAAAAAAAAATTTCAAAACAACTACAACAACAACAAAAAGAAAACATTACAGTTTCAATGGCTTAGTCAATTTTCATCCTGGCAGAAAGCGTGGCAACAGTGAGCACGGTGGCAGGCAGGCAACCATGGTGCTGGAGAAGTAGCTGAGAGCTACAACATGATCCACAAGCTGAGAGACAGAGAGAGAGACAGAGAGAGAGAGAGAGAGAGAGAGAGAGAGAGAGAGAGAATGCCCCGGGCCTGACATGGGCTTTTCAAACCTCAAAGCCCACCCTGAGTGATATACTTCCTCCAACAAGTCATTACCTACTCCCACAAGGCCATACCTTCTAATCCTTCTAATCCTTTCAAACAGTTCCACTCCCTGGTGACTAAGCATTCAAATGTATGAGCCTATGGGGCCATTCTTATTGAAACCACTACACCTACAAAAAACAAAATGGCAATGTGCATTCCAGCAAAGGAAAAATGAAGTTGTATCTATAACAATGTCCATAGCAACACTGGTTATATAAAAATCTCAAGATAATTAAACACAAGTCAATAGGACGGTCAGTAAATTATGCATATCTACAAAAGTACTGCATGAATAATGATTACCTATATGAATACATTCATACTATATTGCTAAATAAAGATTAAATGCAACTTGTATTACTTTATAATGTGTCTCTTTGTGTGTGCATGTGTATCTTGGTGGTTTATGATTATCACCAAGTCCTGGGATCAAGAGTGGTTTTACCTCCTTTGTGCATTTCTGTATTGCCTGACAATTCTTTTATTCTCTTTTATATCCACTTCCTACCTAGATTACTCAACCCCTACCACACTTTCCCCATACATCCACATGGACAACTACTCCGCTAAGGTGTCTCATGCAGACATTATGGTTTGTATGTATATGTTGCCCCCATGACTTCCTCGTGGACCCTCTGCCACTAGTCTGCCAAGAGGTGAGTTGTTCACAATATCGCACATGGACCCAGAAGCCACAGAGCCAAAGGACCATGGACTAACACTCCTGAAACTAAGCCAAAATAAATTCTTCCTCTCTTAGCTGCTTTCTTAGTGACAAAAAAAACCCTATCATAGTAGGTGTAGAAATTCCAGGGCAATAAGCAAACATTTCTCCCATGTAGATTCTGAAGTCTTTGACAGATCCTAGGAGGCAAAAATTTCAAAGGACAAAGTTATTTTGGAAGTGGAAAGTAGTGAAATGAACTTATCATAGTGTGCCCTCACTATATATGAAAAATGAAATTAATATCATGTAAAATAAAAGAAACATGACATTATAATGCAAACAAAAATTAAGGAAAATTCCCAAAGGGTAGGAAACAGTTGATAGACAGTACAGGAAAATGAACAGACAGAGGAAGTAATGAAATCAATTGGGAAAATCTCAAAGTTTATATATTGAAAGTTCATAATTTTAAACTTAAGAATCTAATAATAACTGCTAATCCCTTTCTTTTTAAAGTTTAATTTAAGGATAAAGTAGAAGTTCAAGAGTAACTTTATTCAGCCATACTCTTCATAACATAGATGTCAAATAGTAACAATTTAAGTTTCGCTTTCAAACTTTTCTTAAGATAATATCATATACTCAGATGAGAGGTCTAAAAGTCACATATGACTGAACATTGTGAGGAAAAGGTAGTATAGGCGTTCCATGTCAAAGCAGACATTGCTGAAGTGACGTGATGGCAGAGAACACCAGGAAGACCCTTTTCTTTTCCTTCCTGCTTACACAGCAGAGAAGCTGCATGACGGAGACATTGGTAGACGATCCCAGCTTGCCCTCTAAAAGAGTATTTTGCTGATACCCGGCTTCCAAGGTGGCAAGATGTCTCAGTGGGTAAACGTGCTTACCACATGAGCCTGGTGACCTCCATTGGCCCCTGAGATGCACGTGCTGGAAGGAGAGAACTGGCTCCTGCACGTCCCGTGACCTGCACATGTGCTGTGAATTTCCCACTTCAATAGCACCGTCAAGACTACTAACACACAAGAAAGGTTACATTTTAAACGCTATTTCAAGTCCCCATCGTACTAGATGTTGGGAAACAACCTCGGCCAATTCGAGGCTCCCAGCCTGTGCCAATTATGCTTTCCAAGTCATACTCCAGAAAATTTAAAATGTTGAAACACTGACACTGAGAATCCTGAAGACTACAATTCCTCTGGGGGCAGAGGAAGAATGTCTACATGAGGGTAAAAAGCGGAATCCTAGGGAAGAGACTGGTCATCTCTACAACAACAACTTTGTCTGCATTGATGTTCCTCTCAGCTGATGAAATTCCAGGAACTTTAAGTCAATTAAAGTAATATTTGTCCAAAGAAGCCAGTGAAGGGTGTTATTTTTTGTCTCAAGGATAGTTCCTGCCAAGTCTGTGGTCTACATTCCAGCACATGCAGAATGGAGTTCTTCACAGCCAAACACGGCCATATGTAAATGCATGCACAGATGGGAAATTCAATATGGAAGTCTCATTACAGAATTTCAAAGGAGAGGGGTACATAGGAAGAAAATGTGAGTGTGTTCTGCAAGAAGTCACACCCTGAATGAAGAAAAGCAGAAACACAAGGCTCCAAAGTATAGCTGAACCTGGAAGCTGGCCAGCTCTTAACAACACCCTTATAATTGCCCATAACCCATTTTTGTAACATACTTTTCGTTCTTTGAGACATGGTTTCTCTGTGTAGCCCTGGCTGTACTGGAATTCATTGTGTAGACCAGGCTGGCCTCGAACTCACAGAGATCCGCCTGGTTCTGCCTCTCGAGTGCTGAGATTAAAGGCGTGCGCCACCACGACCAGCTACACACTTTTTCAGATGTCAGGTTTTCTTTAGTCTTTTTCTTTATAAACTCTGTTCCCACTATTCTGTCAGCATTCATTTTTGTAATTTGCTGTGCTCTGTATTTCACTTTTACACCATTTCTAATACTGGAGGAATGCTGTGAAAGACTTTCAGAGTTTTAATTTACTTCCTTTGCAAATTTGACTCCACAAGAGCATGTTATCACAACAATGATGGCTTTGTGTGTCAGCACTGTTTGCGTACATAAAAATGTAAAAGCTTAATAAATGAAATAAATGAAGACATGTCCTGTTTTCACACTTGTGGGAGAGGAAATTCCCCAGACCTTGGCTCCATGGAGTTCAGCATGTGCAATGGTGACTGCTCAGCTTGATGAATCCTACCAGGATACTGTAGCTGCCTGAGGTATTTCAGAGGGCCACATAAAAGCAGGGTGCACACAGCTACCAAACATATTGATATGCATATATATTCCATTTTTGTCCAGTTCCTTTATGAATACTATGAACATGCTCCTAACAGTTACATCTGTATAGTTACCACAAATACATCTGAGTGTTTACACTTGGAAAAAACGTAAACTACTATTATTTTATTGTGCAAAGTTGCATCCTGTCATGTTTCTAAGTTTCGCAAATAAATCCTCTTTGAAATGTTAATACCTTAAGTATGTCATTTAAATAACTTCAAATTGTTTTTTCCACAATTATGATTTGAGGGTTTTGATATTTCTGGGTTTTAGACCTTTGGAATTTTGATCTCTAGATTTCAATGTCTAGAGTTAGATGGTAGAGTCAGGATGGTATGCTGTGGGACGATCTTTCTGTACGCTGTGAATATGTGTTGCTACCACTGGTTAATAAAGAAGCTGCTATGGCCTATGGCAAGACAGAACAGAGCCAAGCGGGGAATCCAAGCAAAGATATAGGTGGAAGGAAGGCAGAGTGAGGAGAAGCTGAGCACTGTCGGGGGAGCAAGATGTAATGGAACACAGGTAATGCCACGAAGTCACATGGCAAAACATAGATTAATAGAAATGGGTTGAGTTAAGTTGGAAGAGCTGGATAATGATAAGCCTGAGCCATAGGCTAACAGTTTGCAAGTAGTGTAAGCCTCTGTGTGTTTACTTGGGACCAACAGGCTGCAGGACACAGGAAAGCTTCTGGCTACAATGGTATCTCTCCAAAATTATGGCCTAAACTGCCCATTCCACTGAGATTTCACATACACTCCAGAACGACCACCTGTCATCATCTGTAGATGATGTCCTCAGTGGACAGTAGCACAGCCAGACATGTTCTAGTTTTGACAGACATTCCCAAAAGTTCACAGATTTGGTGACCAATGAGTGGGGCATTGAAAGATCTACCTCGGCCCACTACTAGCATCTGTCTCCTTGTAAATGGCAATTGCACCACTGTGCTAGGACAGGACACACAGTATTCTACTAGGGCACTGCAGCCCCACCCCTTGAACTCAAACAGACCGTGCTCTGTGCTATATCACTCCTACGCCACTCGACAGCTACAAATTGGAAAAGGCCGAGATGTTCATAAACTGGTGAACAGATAATGAAAATGCAGTGTATTTACACAATGTTACTAATAAAAATGAAAATTTCAAGTAAATGGATGGAGCTAGACAAAGTCATCCTGTGGTAATTCAAACCCCAAAAGACAAATACCGTATGTTTCCCCCCCTTAATGTGATGTTGTTTTAAGTTTTTTTTTTTTTTTGTTTTTGTTTTTGTTTTTTTTTGTTTTTGTTTTTGTTTTTCAAGACAAGGTTTCTCTGTGTAGCTTTGCGCCTTTCCTGGAACTCACTTGGTAGTCCAGGCTGGCCTCGAAATCACAGAGATCCGCCTAGCTCTGCCTCCCGAGTGCTGGGATTAAAGGCATGCGCCACCACCGCCTGACTGTTTTAAGTTTTCTATATGTGTGCTACAATACAATCTGAAAAATCACAGAGGTTAGGAACATAATAAGGGACTAGAGAGAGGAGAGGCTCTTCCAAGGAAAGGGAAAATAGAATACAGTTTTTCTGAATGATAAAGGGGAAACTAGGGGGATTAAACTGGAGGGGGAGGAGAAAGGTAAAAGAGGGGATGTGGGGAGGGAAAACAAATGCTAAAGGGCATTTGAAAAACCATATGGAAACTTATTATTATAGAAGCTGCCTAAAATATATACATATATGAAAGGAATCTATATGGGTCACCATATAATGGAGAGTTAGATGCCCTAACTAAATATCTTTGTCACCAAGTAAATCCTCCAGTTCCAGGGATGGATTACACATTGTTGGCCAAAGGCATTCCATGGAACCTCCCAAATACCATAGGCTCTTGCCAAAGCTGTAGCTGCTCTCTAAGATCTGAAGGAAAGGCCCCGTTGCTGAAGACAACACTATGTATGTCATTGAACATGGAGAAGGTGAGGTACTGACTAACTAGCAGCTTCACCCCAACTGCTGGCATTCATGGCGATAATCACCAATATCACCTCGCTATAAACCCACCTGTTATACACTGGTGTAACAGTGCACCGATAGTGTAATGCTGGTATACTGGTGCAACAGTGGTACAAATTTCACGGGAGTAACAGACCACCGATTGGTTTAGAGCCAACTCCATGAAATGGAGCCCATTCCTGACACTGCTAAAGTGACCCAAAGCCTGAAACTCGACAGGCCATGGGCCTAGGGAAAAACCTAATACTAGTATTCTGCCAAGGGAACATAGCAATAAAACGACTCCTAAATGATGTTCTGCTATATTCAGTGTCTCACTCAGCCCACATCAGAGAAGCTGCTTCTTGCAGCAGGCGGGAACTAACACAGAAACCCACGACTGGACAATGTGCAGAGATGGAGAGATTTTGGAACACCCAGTCCTAAATGGGATTTTCTTTTCATCAAAACCCTCCCCTTAAGGATCAGGGATCTGTGCAGAAGAAAAGGCAGAAATACTGTAAGCCAGAGGTAATGGTTGATGTTTCCAAGGAAACAATGTCTTCTGGACGCAGCATGACTGACGTACATGTGAACTCACTGGCAGCGTGCTCAAGACCTACACAGGTTCAAGGCAGATGGGGGCCCAGCTGACACTGGGAAGTGGACGCAGCCCAGGGTCCCACGCCTAACCAAGAAGCTATTTGTAATTGAGACCTGCTTACAAAGAGAAAATCAGTTCTCTCCCAGAGTATCACCGAGAATACTATCCAGGGCAGGCCCCACGGCCAGGATTAGTCCCAACATAAAAAGAACTCCATGTTTTGCTTTTTAGACTTTTGTTTTAGCATTTCTGTCTTATTGTTCTTTTGCTTGCTTTTTTATTTTTGTCTTTGTGGGGTTTTTTTTTAAGAGAAAGTGAGGGAAGGGTTGGAGGAGAAAGAGAGAGAAGACATAAAGTTGGGAGGTGAGGCAGTTCTACAAGGAGCTGAGGGAGCAAGGAAAACATGATCAAAATGTATAAACTATCCTAAATAAAAAGTAAAAATTCTTTATACACTATTGAAAGGGATTGATTTATATAATTTTAGCTCAAACTTCAACTATTATTAATCAATGTATTTCCATGATGTACTGCCAGACTGCTAAATGAGTATGCCTCATGTGTTTTCAGTCCCTTCCCTTACCTATCGGTCTGTCCCTCAGTGACCTCTTGTTCCTGTTTACTCTGTCTTCTAATGCCCCCTTTATACTCCATTGTCTAGAGCTATGCAGCTTTGCTACTTGTAAAAACTGGCCATGTCTGTACAGTGTCTTCTTACGAAGTCCAGACATACCTCTTATAAGAATCTAGAACAAAAACCTTAAATCAGAAAAATTTGGTAATAAAATTTGAGGGATATAATGTTGATTTAAAAAAACTCTTAGGCAGGTGGTGGTGGTGCACGCCTTTGATCCCAGTACTCTGGAGGCAGAGACAGGTGGATCTCTGTGAGTTCCAGGACAGCCTGGTCTACATAGTGAGTTCCAGGACAGCCAGGGCTACACAGAGAAACCCTATCTTGAAAAAACAAAAACAAACTCTTGATAACGTCACCCATATCTTTATCACATTTTGATCAGTCACCTATTACCTATGACCAGGTCATATTCATCTTTCTAGGACTTTGCAGGGATTCAGCTTGACATAACTACAGCCATCTTGTTATAAATGCCATTTGACCTTCCAGGTGATCCTGGCACCCACTCCAAACCCTGAAACATAGTTAGCCTGGTCTGGATTGTCTCTTACCTGACATTTGGCACATTCACAGTTTTTGAGAAAGCCCAGGTATGCTCTAGCTGGCCGAGTCCCAGTTTTGTCTAGCCTAATGTATAGTAGCTGTTTAACTATTATTTACTGAATAAAAGAAAAGTAAGATGTTTGTCTGTTTTCAAATAAAGCACATCAAATACATTCAAATATGCAAATACTTATATATATATAAAATATATGTCTGAACCTCAAAGCTGTAAACACAGCTTGGGTTACAGACAAAATTGTGTCTAGAATGGACTTATTACAGGTCACAGCTAGAAAACAATCCCCTCACACTTTTAAGGACAACACAGCAGAAGAGTTCATTTCAGACCAAGTTTGTAAGTGTGAGCATTGAGCTATATGCCTACTAGGAACTAAAGTTAAAAAAGTGTGGAACCAGGGCTAGAGAGATGGCTCAGAGGTTAAGAGCACTGACTGCTCTTCCGGAGGTCCTGAGTTCAATTCCCAGCAACCACATGATGGTTCACAACCATCTGTAACAAGATCTGGTGCCCTCTTCTGGCCTGCAGTCATACATGCTGTATACATAATAAATAAATAAATCTTTAAAAAAAAAAAAGTGTGGAACCAACCTGACTTCCAGTTCTGGTCTACCAGTTATTTGCTAAGAATCCAGGGACAAATAATTTAGTGTTTTGAAGGGTTCTTTCTCACCTAAATTGAAGCTTTGAACTAGTTTCTAAGTGTCATTTATGACACCATTCAATTATTTCCCTTACTTAGAATTATATCAGCTAATGATAAAAAGAATAAAAATATTTTTATAAGCAAAACTCATTAAAATTAGTTGTTTAAAATTTTTGGTAAGTTTTTTTTTTTAACTAAAAAATAGTAGTAAAATTATTTGGGCTAAAGGAAATGTTTCTGTTTTGGAGAAAAAGCTTGGTGGTACAGAACCTGCTTGGAAGGCCCAAGGCCCTGGATTAAATCCCCAGGGTAGATGTAAGGGTAAAGTTCTAGTTTCTAACTGGTAAAAGGCTTTCAGTTTCCAAACTGATCACTACAGCAGCTCACAAAACAAAAGAAACCAAAACACAATAACGTTATTGTAGCATGAATCTTAGAGGGTCTTATTAATAAAAACAAACCTGAGGCCAGTTATTGGGGTGATTGCTGGAAAATCAGAGAAGCAGAACAAACCATAGCCACTTCACCTCGCCAGTTCCTCAGCTGATTCTGTTTCCTCAGACTAGAAGCCTCTGAGTCTTCATCCAGAATGAATCTCAGCTGAACTGCTGCTCGAAAGCCTGAAAGCTTAACCAGGCTAAATGCTTCTAGTTTCTGGTCTTCGCGCCTTATATACCTTTCTGTTTTTGCCATCACTCCCTGGGATTAAAGGCTTGCTTTCTGGGATTAAAGGCGTGAGTCACCATGCCTGGCTGTTTGCAATGTGGCCTTGAACTCACAGAGATCCAGAGGGATTTCTACCTCTAGAGTGCTAGGATTAAAGGTGTGAGTGCCACCATTTTCTAGCCTTTGTATCTAGTGGCTGTTCTGTCTATGACCCCAGATAAGTTTATTAGGGTGCACAATATTTGGGAGAACACAATATCACCACACGTTATTGTATATGCAGTTCCTAAAGGCCTGCAACCATCGGCTGTCATAAAGAGGTAACATAATCAACTATGATTCCTTTATTATTAAAATTATTTATTATTTTATGTGCATGAGTATTTCGTCTGCACATATATCTGTGTACCTCATGCATACCTACAGAGACCAGAAGAGGGCACTGGATTCCTAGAACTGGAGTTACAGAGGGTTGTGAGCCACCATGTGGGTGCTGGGAACCGAACCCAGGAAGAACAGACAGTGCTCTAAAGGCTGAAATATCTCTCCAGCACCATAATTCCTTTTATTAAATAAAAATTATAGTTTTAACATGTATGTGCCAATACCTGCTAATGTACATTTTTCTAAATCATTTGGAATGAACAAGTATGAGGTTTTTGTTTGTTTCTGTGGTTTTTTGTTTGTTTGTTTTGGTTTTTCAAGACAGGTTTCTCTGTGTAGCCCTGGCTGTCCTGGAACTCTGTAGACCAGGCTGGCCTCAAAGCCAGAGATCTACCTGCCTCTGCCTCCAGAGTGCTGGGATTAAAGGTGTGTACCACCACTGCCTGGTGTTTCTATGGGGTTTTGCTGAAGTGTGTAAGGCTCACTGAGGGATATATTAGGCTAGGGGGAGGTTTTTAAACTGAAACAAAGATGACTCTTCTGAATTATCTGCCTTTATTATGCTAATTACAATAGAACTCTAGAGCCTTTAAAACTTTGAGTACCCCTCAAACTACACACCCAGCTGATGCACGAGAATTTTAAATGTAATTACACAGTTGGTGAAGAACACCTACTCTGAAAGGCAATTAAACAGAGCTCTGTCATTATACTGTAAGCAGGAAACATAAGTAGGGCATGGTGGTGCACGCCTTTAATCCCAGCACTAGGAAGGCAGAGGCAGGCAGATCTCTGAGTTCAAGGCCAGCCTGCTATAGAGCAAGTTCCAGGACAGCCAGGGCTACATAGTGAGACCCTGCCTCAAAAGAACAATAACAAAGTAGGAAACATGCAGAAAATAGGAATAATCATCACTTGATTCTCTTAAAATTCTGATATTGCCTCCTTTCTTCCATATATAGGAGTTTCCTACACTTTGAACCTTGTTAACATTCAGATTCTGACTGAAGTCTGGCTTTCCCATCTACTGGCTCCCCCATCATAAAGGGTGTTTGCTTTGCCCTACTGACCATAGCCTAATGAGAGTCTTAGCTTGATTATCTTGTTTGATGCTACGGTCCACTCTTCCTTGCCCTAACTTCTTCACTGGCACCTTTTATATTCCCATAAAAGCAAATGTTCTTAATTGCAGACACCAGTTAGTATCTACAACTCCATAGGTAAATATGACCCTATGACCTCAGGCCTTTCAAAGAGTGTTTCCTACTATGCCTGATGAGGATATTTGCTAGAAATAGGCTCAGGACAAAGAAGTGATTCTACTAAGGAGTAAATCAAGCCAAAATTTCGAACAATGAACAACTCAAGTTATTTGGTTCTAGAATAGAATTTCCAGAACTCTTTTGTAATTACATTTTATTTATGCTAATAATAATGATTTATATGTTGTGATTACACACCAACTAATAGTGTTGATGAGGAGCAGATATGGGTAGTGAGACATGTCTGAAAGGACTAGAAAGTATAGGAGTGAGGTTTAGAAACAGTATTCTTATATGGATAATACATCTCTTGAAGGTTTGTTTCTCAAGTCCTTATGTAATTCAAAGGAATATTTCACTATCTCCTCCTACCTCACTGCTCAATAGGACATTTAAAATGTTTTTTAGAAACGTGTGTGTGTGTGTGTGTGTGTGTGTGTGTGTGTCCACTTACTGGACACAAACTATGCATCCATGTTTGAACTAAAAGCTTTTATGCAATGACTTATTAAGTTCTTAAAACATACCTGTTAGATGGATGCCATTATGCTAACAAGATGAAAAATACAACCCACTGAGGAACATCTCAAATGAGAAAACTTTTGAAAACATTTAGCTCTCAAAAGAGATTTTTAATTAATTATTTTTTATGTATATAGGTATTTTGCCTGCGTGTATACCTGAGCACCACATGTGTTCAATACCTGTGGAGGCAGAAGAGGTTGTTGGGTCCCTTGGAACTGGAGTTAGAGGTGGTTGTGAGCTGCCATGTAAGTGCTGGGAACCAAACGTGGGTCCTCTGCAAGAGTAGCCAGGGCTCTTAACCACTGAGCTGTTTCCAGCCCCACAAAGAGATTTTATTAACAGCTCTAACATATGGTTCATTCAATGAATAAATAAAATCTAACTTGTAAATAGGAATATTTAAGGTGATTATTCATTTTATGAAAAGAACAGCAGTAATTGGTCTCCTATAAGGAGTTAGTATATATAACCGGTTTTCTGTTGGAATTACACATTACTTAACATAGTAACACTTGTCCAGGAAACTCTTGTATATGATGCATAGCTATAACACTGTCAACTTGACATTAGTTTTTATTACTTAAGATAAGAATTTAATGTGTGAGATTTCCCTAACTGACCTGATTATAAGTATCATTTGTGCCAGGTGGTGGTGGCACATGCCTTTAATCCCAGCACTTGGGAGTCAGAAGCAGGCCAGCCTGGTCTACAGAGCAAGTTCTAGGACATCCAGGGCTACACAGAGAAACCTTGTCTCTGACCCCCGCCCCCCCCCCCCCAAAAAAAATCACTTGACATGCTCATTTAATCTACAGGATTCCCTAATCCCTCCACTGGAGGGAATCACTAGATCTCAGGTAAGGTCCATGAATTTGTATATTTAATATACTACACCTGCTTTTTACGATAATGCAAATTTGAGAAACTTAGTCTACTGATTAAACCTAGGCTTCATTTCAAGACCTTCATAGTCCGGCATTGTTACAGTCTAAACCGCTACAGCATTAACCTATGTTAAAAAAAAAAAAAAACATTGATTCACTATTCTCCAAACAGATACTTTCCTCCTTGGATCTTTGCTTATACTGTTACCTCTTTCTAGAATATCCATTTCTTATATTTTCCCTCAACAAAGTATCACCCATTTTTTTTAAGAAGTCAAGTTTTAACTTCTCTCTGAAGGCCATCTTAACTCCATAGCCAAGACCTTGATTGCAGTGTGGTCCCTGGACCTGCAGCACAGAGCCTTTAGGGAATTTGTTGGAAATGTAAACCACTTAGGAACACTCCAGACCTAAGTCAGAAACTCTGCATATGTCACAGAGCATCCTGTCTACAAACGATCTCTCCAAGTGACTGCAATGCACTGCTCCAATGCACTCTGTATGCTCCCTCTATGGGCACACTGCACCTTATTTTCCTTTATTTTATTGTCCTTTGCAGACACTGCATTGCATGTAGGCTGAAGGTGATGCAACCCCACAAGGAGCAGTTTATTGGTGCCAGTTTTCCAACAGTTCAGATGATTGTTAGCATTTTTAGCAACAGAGTATTTTTAAATTAAGATACCCACACTGCTTTTAAAGATATTAATGCTATTGCACACACAATAGGCTACAACATAGTATAAACATAACTTTTATACTCACCAGGAAACCAAAAAATTAATACAACTTGCTTCACTGTGAGATTCACTTTATGCTAGAGGTCTGAGGCATGCCTGCACTTTATTACATCTCTTACTGTCTCTACCAGTGTGTAAATTCTGTAAGAACAGAAACAGTGGCCTCATCCTTTGCAGGACCAAATACAGTGCTTTTCACTTAACAGATCACACTGAAATGAATTGTTATTTCTTTAGTGCCAAAGGAGAAGATAAACAGGTTTTAGTGTGTCCATTTTTCATTTTAATAGATCTGAAGAATCTTTAAAGGTTGCGTATGATGGGTTCAGATACAGAGACACCAATCATAAAGGCAGGCAGACTTCCTTAACAGGAGACAGACTTCTTAGCTTTGTTCTAGGCTTTTGAGGGAGGTGTAGTACATATTCCTAATAATGTTTGTTAGTAGTGACAATAATCATTTCGCTAACAAGTTCCTCTTCTTTCCTTCTCTGGTCTCTACATCTTTATGCACAGAGACAAATCATTGTTCTAAAATTTAAGTGGTTTCAACTTAACCTATTATTTATACAGTAAATTAGAAACTAGCCTAAACTCTTACTTCTCAATAAATAAACTTGAGATAAGATTTACGGTAGAAAATAGAAACTATCTTTTGCTATAGTAAAGGCAGAATAACAGTTTTTAGATCTCATAGCTCTGCAAAGTCAGGGAAACACGGCTGGAGAGATAATGTGGCAGTTAAGAGTGCCTCCTGTTCTTGCCGAGAACCCAGGTTCAGTTCCCAGCACCTACATGACTGCTCACAACCACCTGTAACTCCAGTTCCAGGGGATCTGACACATTCCTCTGGCTTCTGTGAGCTCCTGCACTGACATGGTACACATAAACTCATGTAGGATCAT
Organism: Peromyscus eremicus; assembly: GCF_949786415.1. Classification (NCBI taxonomy): domain Eukaryota; kingdom Metazoa; phylum Chordata; class Mammalia; order Rodentia; family Cricetidae; genus Peromyscus; species Peromyscus eremicus. The sequence continues at coordinate 94,937,760 of NC_081426.1, forward strand.
ATATAAACACATAAATAAATAAAATACTGTAAAAAAGAAAAAACAAGGTAAATAAAACAATAATTCATACCAATTAATATTTAATTTATTACTGCTCAAAGTGAAATAACATTTTCAAAAGCTACTGGGTTCTTGAAAACCCAGAAGTGAGAACAACAGAGCAGAGCACATGAGACCATGTGAACGAATAAGCTGCAGATTCATGGGCAGCAATATTTTGCTTTCTCAGATACCTTTCTTAAGAAAATAAAAAAAACCCTTAGTTTCTATTAAAATTGGTTTAATAACAAATTACTTATAATAACTTAATTACAAGTTTGCTGAAGCGAAACCATTCTTCAAGAAGTTACAAGAGAAATAAAAATGTATCAGTTCATATATTTTGTTGTAAGAAAGTCAAGAAGTGAATTGAATTTGAGGAAAATTCTGAATGATTATTAATTATTTTTAAAAACAAAAGCATTTGGTGGGATTAGATGTTTATACTTTGCTCATTAGCAAAATAATTGTTTCTTTTTTTCTTTCTTCTCTTTTTCTAGAAAATGCCATTAAATATTCCCAGAAGAGCCTTCCTTTCCTCAGCTGCATCATCAGGATAATACTTACTGGAGGGAAAAAGCAAATGTAAAAATGATTTTTTTTTATAAACTAGTTTATTTTAAAACACAGAGTAAATAATGTAACATTACAGTGTAGGTAAACTTGAAGATCACTGTGAGGCTACTACAACAAACACACTTCGTATGAAAACCTTGTCTGGGTAGAAGTTTACAAGAGACTGTAAACTGTGATTATTTCTTTAAATATATTGGAAGTAATGCTACTTAATAAAAAGCAGGAGCAGGTTTCTAAGCTTAGACTCTTGAAGGAAAGAAAAAAACTGCTGCAGAGGTTCCCTCTTAAAAATGGCCAGCAGTTAGGTAACAAAGAGGACCCTAAGAGAGACACATGGATTTCCCTGGGAAGGGGAAATGGATGAGATCTCCTGGGTAAACTTGGGTGGAGGGGACATGAGGGAATGGGATGGTCCACTTGGGGTAGGACGAAGGAGGAGAGTAATGAAAGAGGTATCTTGACAGAGGGAGCTATTATGGGGTTAGGGAGAAACCTGCTGCCAGAAAAAATCCCAGGAATCCACAAGGATGACCCCAGCTAAGACTTCTAGCAACAGTGGAGAGGGTGCCTGAACTGGCCTTCTCCTGTCATCAGATTGCTGACTACCCTCCATCCAGTAACTGATGGAAGTAGATGCAGAGAAGATCTACAGCCAAACACTGGGCTGAGCTCCTGGAACCCAAAGAGAGGAAGGAGGGATCACATGAGCAAGAGGGGTCAAGATCATGATGGGGAAAACCACAGAGACCGCTGACCTGAGCTAGTGGGAGCCCATGGACTCTGGGCTGACAGCTGGGGAACCTGTGTGGGACGACCTAGGCCTTCTGCATGTGTTTGACAGTTGTGTAGCTTGGCTTGTTTGTGGGGCCCCTAGCAGCGGGATCAGGACCTGTCCCTGGCACACGAGCTGGGTTTTTGGAACCTATCTGCCAAGCAGGGATGCCTCACCCAGCCTCGACGCAGGGGGAGGAGCTTGGTCCTGCTTCAACATGATATGACATGCTCTGTTGACTCCCATGGGAGGCCTGCTCCTTTCTGAACTGAGGAGGAGTGTATGGGGGGAATAGAAGGGAGGTAGAGGTTGGGAATGGGAAGAGAGGAGGTTGGTATGTAAAATAAATGAAAAATTTAATAAAAAAAATAGCCAGCAGTGAAGGCACTGATTAGATTTATTACGACTGTGACATTGAACCTGTTGAATTGTGAAATAGCTGACTGACTGAAATACAGCTTGAACTTCTGTAAGTTAGCTGATGTCATTTGTATTTCTCCAATGACATTACAGTTTATACTGTCAATAAAACATACTGCATTCAAATGAGTAAAAGCAACTTAATCAACTCAGTGTTTTACAGTTAATAGCATTAAACTATAGGTTGTAAAAATTAGTCTATCTACTCTGATGGCTCTAAGAATCTCAGTTCTCAGGAGATCTAAAATTTCCATGCTTTTAGTAAGTAAAAGGTGTCTTTGATCTTTAAAACGAACAAAGAAAGGTCTGGAGAAATAGCTCAGTGGTTAAGAACATGCACTACTTTTCCAAAAGACCTGCATTCAATGCCATCACCCACATCAGACAGTTCACAACTGCCTGTAACCCCAGCCCCAGAAGGACCCGACTCCTGCACTCACTTGCAAACACCCCCCTCCCCACACACACAAATCTTTAAAATGAACCAAAAAAGAATGCTGAATTTCTTTATAAAAATTTTTGCTAGTAAAGCCTTGAAATGTTCTTACCTGAGATCAATTTTCTTTTTAGAGTCACTGTTTCCAATAAAAATATCCACTTCCTTAAAATTGAGGGACTGTTGTGTTTTCTTAGAGTGGGTAAAGCATACCCTCTCGATCACTGGTGAGAGAGTTGGCTGTTTTCTCTCTTGTAAACTGACCTACGTTTTAATGTAAAAACAGCAACCACTGAAAGTTAAGTATTCAAGCAAAATTTAAAATAAAAACAAAAAGTACATGGCTTACAAGATTTTCATTTCCAGCTTGTTGAGGTAACTCTGCCACAAGAGATGGACCAAACTTCGACATGGCACAATCTGATGGATAAATATCTGGCTTCTCATGTGATGAAACAAAACTAAAAATTAAAGTAAATTATTTATGAAATAAGAAAAACAAACTCTTCTAATTAATAGTTACTCTGGAGAGAATATTAAGCTTATATGTATTACACAAAAGTTGATAATTGTTTCCTATACTCTTTGAGAACTTGTATATTTTCTTTCTTCCTCCTCCTCATTGTTCTCTTTGAAACAGGGTCTCACTATGTAACTCTGGCTGTCCTGGAACTCACTATGTAGATCAGGCTGGCTTCAACTCATAGTGGTGTGCTAGGACCACACCCGGCTGTTTTCTTTCCTTAAGAACAAATCCAATTTGCACATTCCAAAGTAGTAGGAGTCCTATTTTAAGAAGTAATCATTCAACAATTTTAAGCCTAATTTTCTATGACCTAGAAACCTGTAAATCTTTTCTAAACTCCATTGCTTAACCTTGATTCTCCTCTGGATTCACATAATTACCATCTTCCTTCATATAAGCACGCACTAGAATTCACAACATTTCATTAAATTCATACATTAGAATACATTTATTATTTACTATTATATGCCATATATTAGCTAGGAGCTAGATACAAAGTGGTAAACAAGCCAAAAGTGAGGCATTATCTAACACAGAAATAGACCATATGCGAAAATAAAAGTCACAGCTGGAAAAATAGTTTAGTTGATAAAGTGCTTGGCTTGTAAGCACTTAGACCTGAGTTTGAGCTCTAGAACTCTATTAAAAACAGATCAGTGTCATGGTGCATGCTTGTAACCGTGTTAGAGGGATGGAGATAGGTGGATTATGGGAGCCAGCCTAGCCTACTTGGAGAGATCCAGACCAGTGAGTTATCCTGTCTCAAAAAAACAAAAAATAAAACAACAATAAAAATTCAAAAAAGCTGGGTGGTGGTGGTGCACCCCTTTAATCCCAGTACTTGGGAGGCAGAGGCAGGCAGATCTCTGAGTTCAAGGTCAGACTGTCTATAGAATGAGTTCTAGGACAGCCAGGACTATAAACCCTGTCTTGAAACCCCTTCCCTCAAAAAAAAAAAAAAAAAACCCAAACAAAACAGACCAGAGAGATGGCTCAGCATTGAAGAGTGATGACTACACAACCCCAGGGACTGGAGTTAAGATCCCAGCACCCACACAACAAGCCAGGTGTCCCTCCACACCTGACTCCAGCTCTGGGCAGGGCAGTTGTAGAAGGCTCACAGGTGCTTGCGGACGCCCAGTCTAGCCAAGAAAATGAGCCCCAGGCTCAGGGAGAGACGCACTTCAAAGAAATAGATGGAGAGTGATAGAGGAGGATACCTAATGCCCTCTTCTGGCCTGTATGTGCTTAACATATTCCTTCCCTACTTGTGCATATATACTCACATAGATACACAGAAATAAATAAATAAAATTATATTAATAATAAAATGATGTACTGCACCGAGGAATGAGACCCAAGATTGTCCTTTGGCTTCCACAGACACACACACACAATGTGTACAAGCACCTGCACACACACATACACTATATATGTGTTTATATACTTATATACACAATTACAGGTTCTGAAGCTTGTGAGAAAATTGTCTGAGTAATATCATGGGAAATAGCAGTGTGGAAACATACCTATTTTTGAAAGATGGTCATCAATGCCTTGCTGAGTGGGCGACAATTAAGATATCATTTAAAGACTAAAATTGATAGCCATGTAAAGAGCAATGAACAGTGGATACAGTAGGAAAAGTCATATAAGCTGACTGTATCTTTTTAGTTTTGATTAACAAGCATTATGTACATAGAAAAGAAGAAAGAGTGAAGGGGGCATTAGAGGAAAAGCAAGCAGCCTTGCACCCCAGGTCCACAGCTCTCATGGGCCTTCTCCCCTGGAGCAACTTCTGATACCGTTTTTCACAGGCTTCTTGTGAGCACACATTTTAAACCATTTATCTTCTAAATTATTCCAAAATTATTTGTAGCTTTTTTTTTAATGTGTGGGGCAGAAAACAGTTTTCATGCTGTTCTTTTCTTCTATTTCTTTTGCTATTTCTATCTGCTTATTTTATCAGACTCAAACTTAGATCAATAAACGAAAGGGATAAAGGACAACTTTTTAAAGATGAACTCCCGGCCCGTGGAGCAGTCTTGGCAGACATGTGAGAGACTCGCTGGTGTGAGAGCACTGGTCTAAGGCCCCAGTGGCAGAAAAACAGAACAGCATGTGGACAAAGCCAACATCTGCAGGTCTCTGGAACCAATGGTCCTGTAGTACTGATGCTCATAATCAGTAAGTGATTATTTATATAAAATACTGAACCCCAAATAAAGGGCTGTCAGCATTTCTTGTCTTTTGGCCAAAATTCCTCTCCTGTCTTGATTTCTAATCAAGTGTAGTATTTTCAAATGTACTTTGCACTTTGGCAAAACTTTTAAATTGAACTTTTCTACGATGATTTTTTTCTTTTCCAAATCTGTGGTTCCTGTATTCTCAGATATTTCCATATAACTAGCTGCAATGTATTCTTTCCTCTCCTCCATTATCATATTCTATTAATTATCAAATTGAATGGACTTTTCTCTGAGATTTTAAAAATCTCATCTTTAAAATTAATTTTTTACTTTGTGTGTGTGTGTGTGTGTGTATGTGTGTGTGTGTGTGTGTGTGTGTGTGTGTGTGTACACACACGTAGGCACAGGTATGGAGGTCAAAGGACAAGTTGTCGAAGTCATCTCTCTCCTTTCAATATTCGGATTTTGAAGGTCAACCTCAGGCCATGTGGCTTGGTGACAGACACTTCCTCAGTCAACTCTCTTACAGGAACGTCTCTGGGATGTGAAAGTCCAACTCTATTCCCTTTTCCCCATCATCTCTGCTGAGGTTGGGTCTCTTCACGTCCGTCTTTCTTATTGGCCACAAGACTTCTGATGGTCCTATCCTCCATGATTCACTCTCCATCTGCTGCTGGAATAATTCTTTTATGATTAAATTGAATGTCTGTGTCATCTGTCATGGAGGGAACCACTGGAGACTCCTAAGCTAACTCTGGCCTATAGAGATCCCTGTTGTACTTTGATGGAGGTGATGTCAAGTACACTAATTTCTTTGAACTAGATGCCAAAATTTTAAAATTATGAAATGCCACATAAATGTTACATTCCTAACTTTCCTTGAAAAATCACAATATCTGCCAACACTAAACCTGTATTTCATATAACTAGCTAGAGCTTAGTGTGGTTTTTCCCTTTATTGGGATAGTTCATAATTAGTCTTGGTTCCCTAAATCCTAACGGCACTTGAGTTTGTGAATCTCGTCCTACTAGGTGTGGTATTCAAGACCCTTACACTCAGACTCAGCAATTTCACTCTTACTTCTATGGCCACACAACACATAAGCTGGATGGTCTTGATGAAAGTGGTCTGAGAGCAGCACATTGAGAGAGAGACCTCTAACGTCAGCAAAGGTTAGGTTGGTTAACACAGTAATGCTTCTCTGACAGCTAAAGAGTTAAACCCAATTTCTAATTACGTTTCAAGAGAGTATAAAGTTCTAAGACTTATAGACCGAAGTTCTGAAGCTTGCCTGTTTGAGGTTTCTCTTTGGAATTTGCTGCTTGACTTTTGGAAGGGTAGCTTACTTCCCCTGGGACTTGAACTACAGGTGTCTCCAAATCCTATGAGAAGAGAGAACATTTTGAAATGAAATGCTAGTTGACAGTTAATGGAAGTGTGGTACAAGTTTTACAAGGGATCTCTCAAACCAGGACTGGTTAAGAAAGACGTGGGAGGGCTGCAGAGGTGCGTCAGTGGGTAAAGTGCTTGCTTTCTATGCAGGAATGAGGACTGCATTCAGCTTTCTTAGAACTCATATAAAATCTGGGCATGAGCTCACAATCCAGTTGGTGAAGCCATAACAAAGAAAAAAAGAAAAGGATGTCCTAGTTTGCTTTTGATTGCTGTGATGAAACATCAAAAGCAACCTGGGGAGGAAAGGGTTTATTTCAACCTACAGCTTATCATCATGAGGACATCGGGGCAGGAACCTGGGGGTGGGAACTGAAGCACAGACCATGGAGGAGTGCTGCTTATTCGGTTGGCATTCGCCTTCACAGGGATGGTACTGCCCACAGGATGGCCCTCCCACATTGGTCATTAAGAAAACGCCTCCACAGACTTGTCCAAAGACTAATCTGATGGAAGCTTTTTCTCAACTGAGGACCCCTCTTCCTGGATGACTCTAGTCTGTCTAAAGTTGACAAAAACTAACCAACACAATAGCTAATTCTCAATAATCAAAACTGATTTACATAGAGAATATAAGGGTAAAAAGCTAAGAAAATAAAACTATGAAACACATAAGTTAGTTTATTAGCCACTTGTTTAAAGGTCTTAAAGTCAATACTATTTACTTATTTTTTAAAATTCAAGTGTTTGACCAAATTGAAACGTATTCAGTATTCTCAGTGGTCCACATAGAATTGTTTTAAATACTCTACACATGGAGAAAAAGGTATTTACTGAAAATGGTTTTCCCAGTGATGGCGCTGTGTCTTCACAAGATTAGGTCACCTCAAAGTGTCAGCATACACCAACTTCTAGCTGGCAGGACTCATCAACAATCAAGTTAGGGATCAGCAATTGTTCAGTGATAGAAGAAATATACCCAGGGACCCCACATCATAGAGCTCCAGGCCTATTCTGTGCAGGTGATCAAGTTCTGATCTTTCTGCGAAAAGCTTGAGCTCTTCAGGATTCCAAGCCAACAGCATTTGAACTTCTCACTGGTTCTTGTAGTTGTTGCTCTGTGTTCTGACTGTTCTGACAGTCTGAGGCAGAGGCCATCACGAAGCAACTGTGGAGGAAGATGTCTGCAGGTTGAGGAACTGGTTTCCTCTGTCTGGCCACACAGGAAGGGTATCACCACTTTTTCCTCCAGTCAGATAACTGCTAAGAGTTTCAACTATCTGTTTAGTAAATCGGAACAAGTTTGTCTGTAACCCAAATATGTAAGTCTATGATTTTGGGTTTATTTATGGTTTAAACACACCTTCTAATAAAGCACTAGCCCTTTTTACTTACTTGTTTGTTGATACCTGAAAAGTGAGCATTTCCACTAGAAGTAAAGGTTATTTTCTTGCAAGCAGATGAATACTCTTAAAAACATAATATTTTTTTATTTCACAGAGTAGCGGACCCCCTGTGAACTCAGAAGAGAGGCCAGGGTACTCTGTTTTATGAGGGACAATTTAATAAACGTAAGGATTTAAATAGGACCTTTAAGAAGAGACAGGAGGCCGGGCGGTGGTGGCACACGCCTTTAATCCCAGCACTCGGGAGGCAGAGCCAGGCGGATCTCTGTGAGTTCGAGGCCAGCCTGGACTACCAAGTGAGTTCCAGGAAAGGCACAAAGCTACACAGAGAAACTCTGTCTCAAAACACCAAAAAAAAAAAAAAAAAGAAGAGACAGGAGGGGTAGAGAGATGACTCAGTGGTTAAGAGCACTGGCTGCTCCTGGGTTTTAGTTTTGATAAAAATTCTAATCTTACTTAAACAAATACATACAAAAAGACAAAAAAAGCAGTCTCAGGGACCAAACAAAAATATCCAAAAAATCCCTAATGAATGTACGCGCCAACAGTTTTACCTGACATAGCTGTCTCCTCAGCATCAGCTGAGAAACTCATAACTTCTATTAAGCTTTCATCATCAAAGTCATCCCAAACTTCATTTCCCAACTCGAGGTTCACATCCAAAACTTCAGAAGACTTGTTTCGATCTGCAACACTGTGATTTCCAGATATGTTAGTGTGTCTGCTGAACACCACTGTTTGAGGGGTCCTTTCATTTGAAGTTGTACGAGAGTTCCATCCAAGAAAATCTGTCACACGTGTACAAGAGTGCAGGCACTTGTTAAACCACATAAGCATTATTTTGAACTGATATATGACACATCTTTCAACTGCTATGCAGAGATCTTGATCCCCAATTTTCAAGAACACATGTTGTCAAGCACTGATGAATGTTTTCTCCAGACAATTCTATTTACTGGATCACATGACTGAGAGATCCACTAAACTTCATTTTCAAAGGATTAATTTTTATCATTCTTACTATTGTGTATATGTGTGTGTGTGTGTGACATGTGCATGAGGGTGCGCACGCCCCAGGACATGGGTGGAGGGCAGAATACAGCTTGTAGAGTCAGTTTTCTTCCACCTTTACACGGATCCTGGGGATTGAACTCAGGTCTCTAGACTTGCCACCACAAGCTCCTGTACCCACTGAGCAATCTTGCCAGTCCCATAATTTTAATCGACTTTAATTCCCACAGTAAACAACTTTGTAGCACCACACTCTACAGTATTTTCCTACACAGAAAAAGTATTAAGAACACCAATAATAGTAACATACAGTAGATTAAGAAGTTTTAGATTTCCACACTGTCATCTTTGTTTTTAACATAATTCATTTGACTGGAATTTATTTATCATAAAATGTTTAGTATCAAATTTATTAGTACTTTAACAGTGTTTGAAAGATTTCTGACACTTTAACAAGAACTTCTCATAAGGCAGTGTAAGTCCTAGTTAATTTCACTTTAAATATCCTGTCCTCTTCCTCATCTGTTCACACCTGCATCTTCTGTCAGCTGTGCCTACAATTACAGTCACATTATTACACTTTTGTATGTTGATGCACATAGTATGGTATGTACTAAAGACAGAAATAGTATTAAATGCCATGGAAATGCAGTGAAAAGAACAACTGGAGTAAAAGACCCCTTTAAGATTAAAAATGTGTGAAAGAACAGCGGTAGCTCCCTCAGGCTGTGGAGCAGGCACACTATTCTATCCAGGAGAACAGCACAGAAGAGTTGAGGAGCAGCGTGAGCACACAGAGAAGGCAGGAGCTAGGAGTCTTCAGAATTCAGAGCACAAAGCAAGAGAAAGAAGGACCCACTGGAACTGCACAGGCAGGCATGTACCAGATCATGCTGAAAGTAATTTGTCACACTAAGTGTTTTCTCTTCTTATCAGCACAGATGACTATTGAAGATGCTTCTGCGAGAAGGTCAGGTGCCTGTTTGATCACTTGGGATATTTATGGATCAGAGAATAATGAGACTGAAGCAGGGGAAATGTAAGAAAGTTGTCAGAGTAAGGAAAGGAAACGAGTATTTAAGCCTAAGTATCAGTAAAAATCATAGATGAAGGAACAAATACGGGAGTGGTGTATGACACAAAACATTAGGTCTTAGTGCTCAGCTCCATGTAGAGTAAGAGATTTAGAATCCTCCTTTCTCTGCCTTTAGCAGCACAGAAGAGTCACGCACTGAGCCGAGGAAAGAGAAGGGATGGAATGCTGCACAAAGATCCGAGCTCAGGTGCAGGAACGGCTAACTTTCTGGCAGCTATACCCAAGAGGGTGGTTATAGGAGTGGATTCATACTTAGAAAAAGATAGACTTAGCAACCACAGAGAGTTAACTGGTGATTGAAGATATGGCTCAGGAGGTATTGTGTACAAGTTTTGCAGTAAAAACAATAACGAGAGAGGAAGGAGGAGACAGAGAGGAACAGTAAGCAGAGGAGGGAATGAGGTCAGGAGGGAGACAGACAGGAAAAGAATAGATTGCTGTGGGATGGTCTGTATGTCAAATTGCTCTGATTGGTCAATAAATAAAACACTGATTGGCCAGTGGCCAGGCAGGAAGTAGGCGGGACAAGTAGAGGAGAATTCTGGGAAGTGGAAGGCTGAGGGAGAGAGACACTGCCAGCCGCCACCATGACAAGCAGCATGTGAAGATGCCTGTAAGCCATGAGCCACATGGCAAGGTATAGATTTATAGAAATGGATTAATTAAAGATATAAGAACAGTTAGCAAGAAGCCTGCCACGACCATACAATTTGTAAGCAATATAAGTCTCTGTGTTTACTTGGTTGGGTCTGAGCGGCTGTGGGACTGGCAGGTGATAGAGATTTGTCCTGACTGTGGGCCAGGCAGGAAAACTCTAGCTACAAATAGATGGATTCATGTGGAACATCAGCAAGAAGAAAAGCCCAGCAAGAGTCTGAGAAGCAATCAATAGGATGATTGAACTGGATCCAAAGGAGAGACTTCCCAGAGGAAGGAACAGAAGCGTCAGATCCTCCAGAGAAGACTTCACAGGATTGAATACCTCAGTCACTAAATGCCCAAGGAAGAACAGCTTCAAAGTAATGATGAAGAGCCCAAGTTTTAATGAGTGAGTAGTAACCAAGATGGAAGAAATAAGTGTGAATTGCTCTCTCAGTACTTTTTAGTTTGACAAGAAAGTACAATATAAATATAGAGAAGATCACAGGATGATGATGATGATGATGATGATGATGATGATGATCTTTCTGGCTTGCTGAACTTTCTATCAGTAGGAGCACTCTTCTTTTCCTTTGGGGAAAACATGCCTCTGTCATTCTAGGTAATCCTGGATGAGGCCATTAACCATGATACCCTGCTTTCTTGGGGCCACAGGGACAGAATGACCACTCCCCAGCAATAGAGATTTATCCAGGATAAATACATTACTCAAAATAGACTAGTTCAAATGAATTCACGTCTGTACAACTACAAGTGAAAACTACCTTTCTCTAGTGAGATTATTAAACTGGAAAGATGAAAATTTGGGAGGACTTGCCATGTGAGAAAGCCTATTTAACAAGTGGAGCATATTAACAATAAACATAGCTAAAAGACTGAAAGAAAGCCAGAGGTATGAGATCATCTGAGTGCCTGGACTAGCAAGATTAAAGCTAGATGCCTACTTGGACTTCCAGTTTATCGGAAGATAACCAGTTATCTCTTTTGTGCATAAGTCCCTTTCAAATCACTTATTATCACAAAAGGTCATGGTTAGCTAGATGGAAACTTGTAGCAGCTGAAGAAAGAAAAGACTTAAGCATATTTATATGTTAAAAAGAAAAAGATAATAGAAAGCAGACAGTGAACTGGGTGTGGGGTGCACACCTGTAATTCAGCATTGGGAGGCAGAGGCAGAAGAATAACAAATTAGAAGGTGGTATGGCTAACATAGTGAGTTCCAAGCTAGACAGAGGTATATGGAGAGACCTTATCTCAAAAAATAAACCAAAACCAAAAAGTAGACAATGAAAATATTGAACAGAGGAGCGAATAACTGGCCTTCTAAATTCCCAGAGAAAGCATGATTAGAAAAAATTCACATTAAACCTTGAATAGAAGAAAAACTAATTCTTTTAAGACAATAGAGGGTTAATGATAGATGCCAAATCAAAGAAGTACATCAGTTGGGTGAGCTGGGATGAGATGGCAGAAAGTTGAAAGAGTTCATATACTATAAGTTCAACACTCAATTTTCTACTGATAACTAAAAGTCAATTTCATTTTCTAGAAATGGCATTGGACTGGGAATCAGGAGATATGGAATCTATTTCTGGCCTGCCATTAATTAGGTATGTGATTTTGGGCGAGTCATTTAATCTCTTAGAATCTTGGCTTCCTTTACTGTAAAATGAGAAACTGCACAAAGGTCCCTTCCAAATTAAATTTTATGATTCAAAATGCTTTCTCATATAATTTCTAATACTTTTTTTCTTTTTCTCTTTGTCAAACTGGAATACAGATAATAAAATTGCCATGTTTTTCTTACAACATTCTCAACACTTAAAATGTTTTGACAATAAAGACTAATGTGTGGAAACTATAATAAACATACTTAATTGCCATCACTGAGAACAGCAAATATTACTTTATGAGCTTTATAAGCATTATCTCATTTAATACTAAAATGTCTGAAATAATCGGGTAGGAGAGTTGAGGTAAAGTCCATAAGTATACTATGAGGGTGACAGTGAGTGGCAGAGTTAGAATATGGACCTCCAAAAACTGTTTTAGATCCTGTCAGCTTCCCTGTCACATAGATGGTCCTTCCTTACAAAGGAAGAGAGGGAGGGAGGCTGAGAGAGGGAGGAAGACCAAGGGGCTCATTCAGTCAAACAAGAACTTTGGGTTAAAGTATCTAGATAAGGCTTTTACATCATACTATAAATTAGAGTTTGGGTAATGAGTAGAAAAAATGGAAACAATAAACATACAAGAAGCAATCAGGGGGAAGTGTAAGCTGTGCATGGGAGGAGTAGAGACTTGTGTAGCAGTAAAGAAAAACAAGTCAGAGGGCTGTGGATTTAAAAAAAGATAAAATAAAAAGATCAAACGTAAGCTTCCTGTTTTATAATGATTAGTTTTGATAAATTTTCTGATTGTCCAAGTGAGATTTGGAAACATCCCTGATCTCATCTCGGGCCTAATGGATGTCATGATGTCATAAGAGTTAGCAGATCCTCTTGATTATATATCTAGTTATTTATTTTGAAATGTTGTGATTGAACCTAGGATGTCATGAATGCTAGTCAAGCACTGTATCACTAACCTGCATACACAGCTACTAGCGTCTTAAATTGTGACCAAAGGAAACATGAAGTAACATAATGAAGTCAATGCCAAATGTGAAAGTGTTTTCAGGAAACTCCAAAGCTCATCATTTCATTTACATTTACATACAGCCACTTGAACAAATGACTCACAGGTTAGGGCTATTTCTCATCTTTCAATATAACATGCTATTAATAGAATGAAGTAGGGAAATAACACTAATAATATAGGTATTCAAAAAATAGTGCTGAAGAATTCATATGTATTACTTCATTTTTAATGGCAAGACACAGATAAAAGCAAATCTAGATTACAAAATTTCTATGCCTTTCAAAGTAGTTTATCATCTCATTGTATCTAGAAATTGTAAGAATCATAGATTTAAGAATGGAAGAAATACTAGTAATCAGCCATTTTGATACTTTCATCTTATTTATTTATTTATTTATTTATTTATTTATTTATTTATTCGTTCATTCATTCATTCATTCATTCATTTATACTTTGTTTTTGTTTTGTTTTGAGACAGGGTTTCTTTGTGTAGCCCTGGCTGTCCTGGAACTCACTGTGTAGACCAGACTGCTCTCAAACTTAAGAGATCCACCTCCCTTTGCCCACTGAGTGCTGGGAATAAAGGCATATGCCACCACTGCCTGGCATAATACTTTATTTTAATATTTTTTACATTTATTTGTTTGTGTGTGCGTGTGTGCATGTGTGTGTGATTGCACACATGCCATAGTGTGTACGTGGAGATCAAAGGACAACATGCAGGAGTGAAATCTCTCCTTCCTCCAAGTGAGCTCTGGAGAACAGGTCATCAGGAACAAGCACCTTTACCCAACAAGCCATCTCACTGGCTCCTAATACTTTCCTTTTAAAGATGAGACTAAGACCCCAAAAGGTTAAATAATTTCCCCAAGGTCACACAACTATTTTATAAAACTGGTCTAATTTTAAAGTCATTATTTAAGTTTCTAAAAAGATATAAAAGTAGTAAATCATCATTTTAATACTTTGTTCACACAAAGATTTCTAATTCTCCTAGTTCTTCCTCATATTGTTGTTAAATAAAACAGTCAACACTTTGTAGGAAAGATACTTTAAAAAAAAACTTTGACACATAAGACAATTTGAAATAACCTAAAGATCTGAAATTGGCTCAAAAATCCAAGAGAAAACTGTTTTCAGTTGATATTTATAATCTTTTTAGATGCTGGGTTTTCACGTAAATGACTTGTTAACCTTAGTGATATCAAACTCCCTCACCAGTCAATAGCAACAGCAATTTACCTTTGTCATGATACTCAGATGGTTCCTGTTGAACTTTTCCATAGATTTCACGCTGACTCCACTGTTCCAATACCGGTAATTCAGGGATGTTTAAATATTCTGACCTTTATGAAGATAACAAAACCATAAAAAAGAAGTATAATGAATTTCGCCTTGGAAACTACTTATTTATATAAATAAAAAAGCATAGTTTATTCACTGGAAAATTCTGTGACAAATTTATTAGCTGGGGTAGTAAAGGGTAAAGGCAAATGTTGGATGGAAGAGGCCAATACATAGTCAACTTTACATGCCCCAGCAGACACCGGCCATCATTACAGTCTTTAAAAATCTACTGATAAGGCTGTTCTCAGCTAGATAACAGAAGTCGAGATCTCTAGAAGTAGTGCTGGGATCTAGACTTCTGATTGGTCGGCTCTTATTCTATATTGGTTGGTAAATAAACAGAATGTCATCTCAGTAGATAGGATTCTACTATCCCTCCTCCTACCTGAGAGACATTGACAGCTCCTGTTGGCTGGAGGGAGGGGTACCACTTTCTTCAGTGAGGTAGCCACTGGTAAGTTGCCCATGCTCCAGTAAATAATCTCCATCAATGCTTATGCAAAGGGCTCTAATCACACTCAGTGGATCACACACAGAACAGACAAGGCAGTCGGAGGGTGTGCCAGAAAGAAGTGTTTCAGTGGGAGAAGGAAAGTGGGTAAGAGAGGGGAATAGGGAGTGAAGATACTAAAATTCATTATATGCAATATTAAACTGCCAAAGAATAAAAAATTAGTTTAAAATGCAGAAAAGAATATCCTGAATAGGATAAGCTGAATAGGAAATTGTATATGTAATATTCTTTTCTCTGAATCATGATATAAGAAAAGAACAATGAATTATCATCTGAGGTCTTCCGCTTATTAACTGGGAATATGAGGTTTGCTTTTTTATTAATAAAATGAGTTAAACATCATGTATTGAGATATACAATTACAATCGCAGCACCTGAGAGGTTACAACAATAGGATTATGAGTTTGAGATCATTCTAGACTATATAATTAATTCAAAGCCAGCCTGGGCTACATACCAAGATGTTTCAAAATACCAACCAGTAAATAAATGGTATAAAATAGCATAAGGTAAAATAATTTTATGAGCTATGTTGTTATGAAGGTCAAAAGGTATACTGTACAAGCACAATTTCAAATTATAAAGTATTTTCAAGCCTAAGGTATTATTAGCATGAAGTGAGCACCTGCAGTGAAAATCAGACAGGGAAAGACATCAACACAGGCTTCCTTGTAAAGCACAGTGTGTCCTGTCTCTCGGAAGCAGAGAACCAGGGGATGACATAAGGGATGGGTAGTTTCCTAGAAGACGAGATGCAAGGAATGGTAACATATAAGATACTGAAACCCTTATGATAGTGTTGCTATATAATGAAACTAAATGATTACTGTGATCTTCACTGAGCAGTCAGTGACTAACTTCCCTGGAATAAGTGGCTATCTGGAGGAGCAACACTTAAATGAATACTTTACCTTAGATATTAACATTGTATTTGTACCTTGATATGCTGGACAGGGAAGGCCTTGGAGTAAAACCAAACTCTTTCAGGTCCACATTTTGAGATTTGTTCATCTGTATCTGTTAATAAAAAAATGCGATCCAAGTTCAACTACCACTTTTACAAATAAACCAAATAGTAAAGTTACTGCTGGTAAATAAAGCCCAGAAATCAATGAATTAGGAGAGTGTCAGGCTAGTTCTCAACTCAAATATTTTTCGGAGGCCCTTCTGGGATATAGACAGCTTTCATTTTGCTTTTTGGTTTTTTGTTTTAACTTGGCCCTCTCTTCTCGTTCTATATGTGATGTTTTCAGAAAAAAAGATCTTTTGACTTTCATGGCTTAAATTATCATCCTTCTATGGATGACTCTCAAGTCTGTATTTCTATTTCAATTCCCCTTCTGATTTCTAGGACATCTTTATGTGGATATCTTATTTTTTTTGTGGTGGTGGTTTTGGGAAATTGAACTCAGAATTCAAATGAGAATCCCCCCTCCCCCAACCACCACCGCCATGGGCTCATGTATGTGAACACTTGGTCTCTAGCTGGTGGCGCTCTTTGGGAAGGTTTATGAAGTATGGCCTTGCTGGAGAATAGGTCACTAGAGGTACACTTTGAGAGTTCAAAGAATCCTACCATTTCAAGTTGCTCTCTCTGTTTTACGCTTGCAGTTCAAGATGAGAGCCCTGAGCATCTGCTCCGGTCACCACGCCTACTGCTTGCTGCCACACCTCCCACCATGATAGATCTTACCCTCTGGAACCACAAACCCAAATAAACTTGTGAGTTGCCTTGGTCATGTTTCATCACATCAAGAGAAAAGTAACTAATACACATTCTCTAGGCTAGCACTAAACCATTGAGCACTTTACTATTCCCAGCCCTATATCCAGTATTTCTTAAATAGAATCTATTCTGTCTTTATTCCCCCAAACTTGATTTCCCTTTACTCTCACTGCCCTAGAAGGGCCCAACTTTTCTCCCAGTTGATCAAGCCGGAAAGCTGAACATTGGTTTTGCCTACTACTTTTTCCACCTCACCTCTCACAACCAATGAAGTACCTCTGAAAAAAGTCCAGTCACTGCTCTCCACTGCCTACCGCCACTAACCTAGATTACCATCAATTTGCGTCAATTACTACAACACAACCTAATGACTTTCCATGTTCCTATTTTTTAATCTTCTAATTCCTTTTTTGTCATTGCAGCCAGAATGTCCTTTATAAAACCCAACTCTGATCAGTCCATTAATTAAAGCACTTTAGTATTTCAAAATAGTTTGATGATAAAATATAATGCTTTAAAAATAACAAAATGATTTGCATGATCTAATTCCTATCCACTTCGTCAGCCTCATTGCTCTCTATTTACATTTAATCTCCAGACATACTATGCTACTTCAGCTACTTGGAAGATCTCTTGGCCACCACCAAATACTTCAGAACTTCAAAATTTAGTCTATCGGTCTCCATCACTATTTTGGTGCCCATTCTGTATACTTGGATTATCCTTTCAGTCTCAACCACATCTATGAGGATCCTTTCCTGGCTCATCAAATATGTATTGAGCACACTTTCTATCTAAACCAAGTGTCTTACACTCCTGTCACAGAACCACTCATCACATTATACTGAAAAGGCCTATTAGCTTATTTGTATTCTCTATTCAACTATCAATTCAATGAGGATTGAGACTAAATTTGTCTTATCACTATAAATGTGGCATACTGGCATATCCTTGATTCTTTAAAAGATGGAAAGAAACAAGAATATAAAAGAAAAGTAGGAATGAAGGAAGGGAAAGAGGAAAGAAGGGAGGAAGGGAAAACTTAAATCATTTTAATTGGTTTTGTTTTGTTTTTCATTTTTTTTTAAAGATTTATTTATTTATTATGTATACAATGTTCTGTCGGCATGTATGTCTGCAGGCCAGAAGAGGGCGCCAGATCTCATTACAGATGGTTGTGAGTCACCATGTGGGTGCTGGGAATTGAACTCAGGACCTTTGGAAGAACAGCCAGTGTTCTTAACCTCTGAGCCATCTCTCCAGCCCTGTTTTTCATTTTTTTGAGACAATGTTTCTCTGTGTAGCCCTGGCTGTCCCAGAACTCACTCTGTAGACGAGGCTGGCCTCACACTCAAGAGATCCACCTGCCTCTGCTTCCTGAGTGCTGGGATTAAAGACATGTGCCACCACCACCCAAGCCACAAAATTATATTCTCAGAAGACAAGGGTGATCACGTTATATCTCACAGTTGTCTTTTATATTAAGGTTTCCTAATATTCCCTTTGTTTAGCCTCACTGCACTCTGAGTGATGGATGGGATGTGATTACTTGGGCTTAAGGAAAGTCTACTCGTGGCTATCCCACCAAGCAACACACAATCATTTCTTCATCACTTGGAAGGAAAGCTCTTGTTCATTCACATACTTAGGGGCAAGAATCCAAATTAACTTCAGAATTTCCAACCCAGTCCAGCATAAAGCCAAGACATAGGGCAAGACTGTTTAGTTTCAACTGTTGCTAAACTAAGTCAAGCTCAGACTCTTCTCTTTTTCTAGTTCTCTGGCTTAAATACACACTAGACTATGGTGAGGAAAGGGCTGGACAGTTATGTTCCAAAAATAGATTGATAGATTATAAATAATGATCATATTCCTAGTCAAGCCCATAAGTAACTTTAAAGAACACTGTAGATCTCTACCTTCCTTAGTGATGCAGGGGACAAGTGACATTTGCATTCATTTAGTTGCAGAACAAATGATAAATGCTATTAAAACTAACCTTGAGTCGTTTAACTGGAGGAAGAGAAGAAACAGCATTTCTGCTTTTTAAGTCAGACAAATACGAAGACATTGCTGACTCTTTAACTTCTGGCTTTTGTGGAACTCCAATTTTACCTATTAAAAGAAATTGTAGATTCTCTTCTTGTTGTTTTTGTTTTTTAAGGCAGAATCTTGTTATGCAGCCCAACCTGGCCTTCAGCTCACAATCTTCCTGCCTCAGCCTCCCAAGTACTTGATAATAGATTTGACCAACATGGCCAGTGAAATTTTAGAATTTTTTGTATTACATTTTTGGTAGTATTAAAAAACAAAAAACTAAATGTCTTTGAAATGTCAAATTTAATGTTTACTTTTTTTCATGTTGTTCTCCCCTACCACAAAGGAAAATTATTTGAAGAGTTTTAATTTGAATGATATAACTATTCACTCAAGATATTTCTTTTTTTAATTTATTTTTTATCCTTAATTATATGTGTGTACATGTGTGCACATGAGTGCAGGTGCTCTTGGAGGCCAGAAGAGAGTGCTAGAGCCACTGGAAGTGAAGTTGTAGACAACTGTGGGTGATGGGAACTGAACTCAGGCCCTCTGCAAAAGCAGTACATAACCCCTGAGCCGTCTCTTCAGCCATATTCACCAAAGACATTTCAATTTTGAAATAATCTCAAAAGAACTCACAGCAGTCATGTCCACACGTATGTTTATTTTTACAATGATGATTGCATTCTCGGTTCCCAGGTTTTTTGCAGGTAGCCATCCCTAAATTAATATCAGAAAGAAATACATTTGTTATTACCTCCACTATTATAATTTAATACAAATACTTTCAATTCACTCTTTTTTCCCTAGGTAGTAGCAACAATATGACTTTCATACCTCCTCAAATATTAACCTATACAGCAAAAAGAAAGGTATTTCTAATAGCACTCTATGTCCCACTATCAGCCCCATGCCAGCTTTTCATGTGGAACATCCTGTAAGCTGCTTCCCGTTTCTCTAAGTACAACCAAACACAGCAGAACATCAGCAACAAAATTTATCCTTACGGAAGTAAGAATGAAGGTGGGGATTTAAAACTTTGTTCCATACTCGAGACTGAGCATCTGGAAACAAGCAAATCTCCTATCATTGTGATGGTGTCTTGACTAGTTAGTAGACAGGACGTCATAAATATTTAGTGAGTTATAAATAAATTCTTTAGAGACATAAAATTTGCTATAAGAATTCAAAGAAAGAAAAGAATGCTTCCAGGTTAGTGTCTCTAAACTATAACAAATGTATCCAAATATATAATTTATTAATATATATTATATATGTATATCATATCAACCTATATGTGTGTTTTCTGGGGTTTTTTTGTTGCTTTGTTTTTTGTTTGTTTGTTAACAGTACTAGGGGTTGAGCCTAGGGCTCTGTGTGTGCTAAATAAGCACTCTACCACTGAGATGTATATATCCCCAGCCTGCTTTTTCTACATTTTGTTTTGAGAAAGCATCTTACTAAATTGCCTGTGCTGGCCTTGAACTCATGAGCCTCCTGCCTCAGTTCCCCAAACAGAATTACTGGCCTGCCACATTTACTATGCTTTACATACATTTTTCTTGATCTTAGTTCTGACTAGTAACATTGAGGGGGGAGAATATTATAATTGTTCTTATAGGATAGACAGGATCTGGGCATGGGAAGGGGACAAGGAGAAGATATTCCAGATAGAGGTCATGATACTCAACAGCAACAAACCAGATTATGGGAACTAACACCTGCCTGCTTTTGCTGGAACACAAATTTTAAGCAACCTGGAAATACTGAACAGCTTTGAAGACCTTTACAGCCATCCTTGGCCTTTTTATTTTTAGTGTCATTGTTCAATCAATCTTTTTCAAGTTAGGGCACAACTAGATGCTTATATCTGTAGCAACCTTGGATAAATGGATGAGGCTTTTCTCTAGAAAGGCAGGTGTCTGGTCTCTTTGAGGAGTGAGGTAGGTGGTCAGTATGCTGGACACTATTATGGTTGGGTATAAAAGGTCCCCCAAAGGCTCAGGGGTTGGTCCCTGATTGTTGAGCACAACCACTGCAATGTGACTGATACCTACAGGCTCTTATCTTCCTCCGTGGACTAATCCATCCATGGTTTTATAGTCTAACACCATTATAGCAGGTATTAGGAAGTGGGGTCTAGCTCTGTAAGCCTGCCGGAGCAATGGCTTTGTAAGACCTGTCCCATCCCTGGATCCTACTTGTTTCTTCCTGTCTCTAGATGCCTTCAGGTGAGCAGCTCTGTCCTACTACACCCTACTCCATGGTGAGCTACCTCACTACAGGCACAGAATCACTGCAGCAGCCAGCATGGACTAAAACCAGCTGAACTAAATCTTCCTCTGTTATGTTGTCTCAGGTGTCACAGCAATGAAATCTGCCTGGCAGTATATTAGTCACGTGTCTGGTGCTGTGACAAATGTCTGACAACTACAGAGATAGACAGCTCAGTGGTTAAAAGCATGTACTGCTTTTGCAGAGACCCAAGTTCAGTTCACAGAAGCCACATGGAGTGGCTCATAACTGCCTCTAATTCTGGCTCCAAGGAGATCCAACACCTCCAGCCTCTGTGGGCACCTGCATTCACGTGCACATACCCAAACACAATGACATACACTTTTCTGAAACCAGAAATGTGTTTCCTAGGTGAATGTAAACCCAGTCAAGTTCACAGTGAAGAATAACCATCACACACAGTTGCTGATAAAGTAATAACAATAATAATAATAATAAATCTGTGGCATCTGAAAGTAGAAAGTTACACTACAATGTTCCCAACTAAGCCTGACTTTTAAAATACAAACAACACTAAGATAAAGCCATTGTTGACCACAGTGGAAGACATATAGGACCCTCTGTGTAATTATTTCTGAAACTAGAGATAAGAATGCTCGAGAACCACAAATATAATGGAACATCCCCATCTTCTGGCTAATACAGATGACTACTAACCTTAAAAATCTACTTTAAAAATAAAGTGTTAAGACGGGGTGTGGTGGCGCACACCTTTACTCCCAGCACCTGGGAAGCAGAAGCAGGCACCTCTGAGTTTGAGGTCAGCCTGGCCTACAAAGCAAGTTCTAGGACATCCAGGGCTAAACATGAAAC
Organism: Peromyscus eremicus; assembly: GCF_949786415.1. NCBI lineage: Eukaryota > Metazoa > Chordata > Mammalia > Rodentia > Cricetidae > Peromyscus > Peromyscus eremicus. Next base: position 94,959,659 of record NC_081426.1, read on the forward strand.
TCTGCCTTGAAAAACAAAACAGTGTGTGTGTGTGTGTGTGTGTGTGTGTGTGTGTGTGTGTGTGTGGTCAGAGGACAACTTGCCCAGGGACCACACTCCGTTCTCAGGCTGGCAGCAAGCACCCTTAGCACTGAGCTGTCTCTCCTATTTTCACGGTCTTTTTTGAAATGCTGCAATGACGCCTCATTAGCAGATTTTCTTTCATCCATCCTAACAGGAAGTGCTCTTTTCTGATGGGCAGATTTATACCTCATGGTAGGTCTCAAAACTTTTCTCCACTTTTTCCTCTGATTTTGTTTTGTTTTCTCTCTTTAGAACACTTACTCAACTCTAGGCTCCTGGGCTGTCTCAGTCCGTTTCCTTGGTCTCTGTTTTGCTCTCACATAGCTTGTACTTTGTCTCCGTGTGTGCATCTAATCACAGATTTGACTTCTATGTGCCTATTCTTATTCTTTTTGGTTATGGCCTATTATTACATTTTATAGTAGTAATATGTTGCTTAATTTCTAGGAGGTTGCTGTTTTAATATTTTATTATGTTCTGGGATTATCCCATTGCTCTTTTGTCCACTTTTGTTTACTTTGGGATTTTTACCTGTTCCACATTTTCCTCCACTATCTGGTCATCCTTAGTTGTCTTCTACTGTACATCCATTGTGCATGTGAGAACCTAACTCACAGCAGATGCAGAGTACATGCTCAATCTGTGGGCTTAATACACAGAAAATGGGAAGATTCTGATCTCTGTTGCCAACTCCCAGAGCCTTGTCTCTTGACCATCCCACCTCCTGAATTATATTAGCAGTGTTGATTCTCTCCCAAAAGGTTCACTTAATTCACTTAAAGATGCGATGACTACGAGGAAAGGCCTTGTAAATTGTTTTTTGTCATAAAGCCTCTTAATCAGACACTTGAAAGCTGCATTTTGAAACAGTGCCACAAGATGGTGCACCAGGACAGCGTATGTGCCTGCAGCCCCCTCAGCAGAAACTAACAGAGGTCTAGAAGCCTGACAGGAATCCTGCGAGCTCCCCAGTATTTCAAGGTAGGTTTACAAGGTCTTGTCAGGGGTGAAGTAAATTTGTAGGTATCTGTTAAGCCCTGTTGACTGGTAATATGATTTTTTTTTAGTTCCTTTGCTGTGTTTTAGTTTGAAAGGCCTCTCTGGATATGAGAGTGAGTTAGGGCAGTCTCCTACTGTCACTGTGTCAGGACCTACGTAACCTTTGATGTTGTCGCTGTTTGTTTCAAGAAACTGTGGGCCCCAAGATCCAGTACATAGATATTTGCAATGGTTATATCCTCTTGATGAGTGGTTACCTTTATTAATATGTGGTTAATATGTTTCTGAGTGGTTTTGGTTTGAAGTCTATTTATCAGTATGGGAATCACTAATCTGGCCTGTCTATGGCTTCTACTTGCTTGGTAAGTTTATTTCTAACCTTTGACTCTATAAATTTTTGATTGTCTTTTCTAGTTATGTGAGTTTCTTGGGATAATTGGATCTTGTTTTTCTTTTTAATCTATTTAGTCTTTGTGATGGCTAATCTTGGTTGTCAATTTGACATACCTGGGAAGAGAGAATCTCAATTGAGGAATTGTCTCTATCTGAGTGGACTGTGGGAGTATCAATGGGGACATTTTCTTGATTGCCAATTGATACAATGGGGCTCAGCCCACTGTGGGCAGAACCATTCTTAGGCAGGTGGGTCTGACCTATTAAAAAGATAGCTGGGTGGCAATCTAGGAGACAATCCAGTAATCAGTTTCTCTATGGCCTTTGCTTTAGTTCCTGTCTCCAGGTTCCTGCCTCAAATTTCTGCTTGCTTGCCCTATATGGTAGACCATAACTGTTAGCCAATAAAACCCTCCCTTGCTTTTGGTTAGCATTTTATCACTGCAACAGAAAGCAAAGTAGAACAGGCTGTGTCTTTTCACCGGTAAGTGAAGGGCGTTTTCATTCAAGGTACTGATGATGGTCTCTGCTCTGTTTTGTTTTTGATTCTTTCATTTCTATAAATAAACAATTTTTATTTAGGTACATTAGTGTTTTGCCTGTAGGTATGCCTATGTGAGGGTGTCTGGTACCCTGAAACTGGAATTACAAACAGTTGTAAGCTGCCATGAGGATGTTGGGAATTGAACCCAGGTCTTCTGGAAGAGCAGCCAGTGCTCTCAACCACTGACCATCTCTCCAGCCCTGTAGTTTGTTTTATTTTAAAGCACTTCAATTAGTGAAGGGTTTGCCATTACTAATATTCTATTGGTTGTTGTTCTGGTTGGCTGGTTTATTGGTAAGTCTTTTCTCTTTCTCCTGGTAGCATTGGATGCTTGATGGTTTGCTGTGTTAGACAAAATTAATTCCTTCCCTGCTCCCCAATGCTTGTCTGTGCTCATATGAAGTGTATTCTTTCCTGTGTTCTAATGGGTGAAACTGTCTTTCTTTTCCTCTGTATTTACTATTCTTTTAAGGATTTTCTGTATTTCTGACTTAGCATAAATTGCTTTATAGCTTGTGTTTGTCTTGAAATTTTCCCATTTCTCCTCAATGTTAATACAGTACTTTGGTGACTATAACAATCTTGATAGTTGATATTTACTTTCAGGACTTGAAACGTATCATTTTATGTTTTCCTGGCTCAGCGTTGCTGATGATAGATCTAATGTTATTCTGATCTTTTTGCCTCTGTGTCCCCCCTTACAGCTTTTAGTATTTTTTTTTTTATATACCTTGACTATGATAAATCATAGGAAAGTTCTTTTCTGGTCAAATCTATTTGGGGTCCCAAATACTTCCTTTGTTTAAATGTCCATTTCTTTTTGTAGGTTCAAATTCTCAGTTATAATTTCATTAGTAGATTGTCTAAACTATTTGACATCATTTATCCTGGGGATTCTAAGGTTTGGTCTCCTGAATGTACTGCATGTTTCTTGGAAGTTTGGGGTCATGTTCATTAACGTCCCCCACTCTATATACACCTGTATGTGTTACTGTTTCAGCCTTGTTCTCCACCCCAGAAGCTGTTCTTCTGTTTGGTCTTGTCTGCTGCTGAGGATTCTGCTGTTGCTGTTGTGTTTTTCCTTTCACTTCTAGAAGCTGTTTTTTGTTGTTGTTGTTTGGTTTGGTTTTTAAGCATCTCAATTTCCTTGCTAATTTTGCATCTCTGCTTTAAAAGTTTCTTCCATGTTGTTGATTCTTTCATCTACTTCAGTATCTTTGTTGTCTAAGTGTCCAACTTATTATAACATTCTTGACCAGGCCCTGAATTAAATTCCTTATCTGTTTATTTGAGTCCTTTAATCACTGATGTTTAGCTCTTCATCTTCCTTTTCTGGTACTGAGATATTGCAGAATATTATTTGAAGATGTATTACATTTGTTTGTGCTGTGGAACATTTGTTTAATGATGCAAAGATGTGTTGCATTCTTTTACGTTGCATTTGTTCAACTCTGCGAAGCTGCATTACTGTGCCTGTCTAAAACACTTGATGGTCTAATAAAGAGCTGAACGGCCAATAGCAAGGCAGGAAAAAGGACAGGCAGGGCTGGCAGGCAGAGAGAATAAATAGATGGAGAAATCTAGGAGGAGAAAGAAGGAGCCAGAGAAGGAGGACTCCAGAGATCAACTGCCCAGCTACACAGCAAGTCATGGAGTAAGAAACAAAAAAAGGTATACAGGAATAGAGAAAGATAAAAGCCCAGAGGCAAAAGATAGATGGGATAATTTAAAGTTAAGAAAAGCTGGCAAAAAAAAAAAGCTGGCTAGAAACAAGCCAAGCTAAGGCCAGGCATTTATAATTAAGAATAAGCCTCTGTGTGTGATTTACTTGGGAGCTGGGTGGTGGGCCCCCAAAAGAGCAAAAACAAACAACAACACTGAGAGGCCATCAGCTTGTAGGGGTGTTATAATGGAAAGCTAGCTCATGTTTTTAAATTTTCTTTGTGTGCTTTGCATATCTCCTGGAGTATATGTGTCCTCTCGTTTGTAGTCTCCCTTCTTTTCTATTTTTTAATGTGACTGTTCCTCACTGGGTTGTCTTCCCTTGGATGTATGTTCAGGAGAACACTAGACTGAAGTAATAATTGTGATGGTTTGCCAGCAGTCCCGGTGTTAGCTTAGTTCTGTCCACTGGCATACAGCAACAAGTTTCACTACAAACTTCCTGTGATTCAAATAGCAACCCCTATTGTGGCACAATATGAGAACTGTTGAAATGACTAGAGGCAAGCCAAAAGGATTCAGGAGACAACGTGGTACATCTAGGTAATATCAAGGTAGTATATTCCTTATATGGGTATGAGACAGTAATTTGAACACTGACTAAGTAATGGATGGCATTAATTTTTATGTATAAAATATAGCCTTAAAAACTTTGCCATTTACAAGCTTACAATGAAACATTTACATTGGAATGGTGTGCTAGTTGGTATTTGTTTCAGATTATAAAAAGAGAAAACTAAAACAAGGTATTGGGGACACAGTAAAAGCTATGAGTTGATTCTTGTTTAAGGTGGCTAGTGAGTATCTAGGAATTCTTTACACATTTCTGTGTATGTTTAAAATTAATCACAATAAAAAGTTAGATCCACTTTCACTCTGGTCTGCTTCATCAAGAATGTGGATTCCCACACATCACCATCCTTCCCAGAGAATGGTCCTAAAAGTGAAGTATATATGAAAAGGAATAATGCATGTAAAAACCAATCAAATAATTTGTTGCCCAACTAATATACCAACTTAAAACATATTAAGCATCAGAGATAATTCCTACTACATATTATTAGTATAATATGTTATTATTAAATGAAACCTAAATATTTAATTCCAGAGACCAACAATTTGAGTGAAGTCATCCTGTAGTAACACTCCTCCTAGGCCATATTGACGTTTTTATAGAAAGCAGAAATTAATAGTGCTATTTACCTTTACTGGATCCTGCTATAGTAGCTCTATCTGAGAGTTTAGAATGAGAAATATCTGTTTCTAATCTTCCTTGCATAACTGTTTGATTTACAAACCTCCTGGGTCCTAAATAAAAGACTGTAAATTTCTGCTGAATATCAAGACCAACTGGAAAGAGAAAAATATGTATGCAAATACTTATTAAAATCATATTCAGTCTTTACATGAGGCTATTTATTTCATTTTATATATCTTATTATAGCACTAGAGCTAAGAAGTATGGGAAATTCAAATATTTTTGAAAAGATTAAAATAATGACAAATGAAAATGTGTATATCTATCTTAATATTTTTTAATTCTATAATTAAAATTTAACTATCTTAGAAAACAGAAGTCTATTAGTGAACAAAATTGAATTATGTTATCTAAATATATGAAATTTTCCTTAATGTTTACTCATATAAATATATTATTTTTATTATTTTTCTGTACCAGCTAGCATAAAGGAAATAATTTTTAAATGCTGTCACATTTTTGTACTGATATCTTCATTACTTCAACTAACTTACCATAATCAGAACTAATTAGATTTATGCTAAGATCTTCAGATGTAAGAGGTCTCTTCACATCAATTTTTTTAGCCCAATTTCCACTTTTTAACAAAACAGAATCCCTGAAAAACAGTAATGTATAATTTAACATGATCCAAACCCTAAATGAACTAACACATTGATTTCAAGGATGAGTTTTTCTTAAGATAGGTCTTCAATAGTAGCAAACAATACTGAAAACTGCTTCACCAGATTGTGAGGAGAAAGAATGAAGTGTGCATGGAGATTTTCTATTTGTTGTTTGCTTCTCAAACCTACTTTGTAACTACGAATAACTGGAACTACTGGTCCTCTTGCCGTCACCTGATTGAGGCGCTGAGATTATGGCATATGCTACCACACACAACATGGAGCTAATTATTTTAGCAGTAGTTGATCCCAAGCTGCACTCACTCACTTGAAGTCAAACAGAAATATACAGTTATTATTAATAAGACATGAGTTGTTTCTGAATCAATACCACTTTAATGTGGTTTGCACAAGTTCTGTTTCTTTGTGAGAAACAACTTCAACAATCTTTTAAATTGAGTGTGAAAGAGTTTGTGTCCAGTGCTGACACAGACAAGAAAAAAATCACTGAGCGTATTTCATTCTCATAGTCCCAGGAATATGGATTTGCACAATGGTGTGTCTCGCTAAGTGTGCCGGGGCTAGCTGTAGGAGAGCAGTGACTGTGAGAAGAGCATCCTGGTGCTGCGGCTCCTTTAGAAATCTCCCTGTATCCACCTGTATCCTGACAATTAGCAGATTCCAGCTGTAGAGTCTCTGCCATTCCTAAACTGTATTAATAGAGTGAATGCAGGCTCTGGCCTGAGGATGTTAGGGTCAATGTAGCCTTTGTTATCAATTAGCTACATGATGTTGGCATATGTGACTAAGACCTATTTCAATTTCTTCCTCTACAAAATGTACATTATGGTAGCACCTATCTTATACAAATATTAAGTAACTCAGTATTTTGAGTATTAAGTACTGAAAAAGAACTAGCAATCACAGAAACTAGTATCTTGAAAGTTTACTTATGGCATTGTGAGGAAAAAATAATAATATCTAGAAAACACTGAAGTAAAACTTATAAAAGGCACTTTAGAGAACAGACATATCTTCCTTATATGGTTGATCTGACTGCCAGTATCCTACAAAGGAGTTACAGTAACTGTTTACATGTTAATTTAGAGATAGAATTTGGAGATAGAGGGTATAATCTGAATTGAGTACTGTATTCAAAAAGTACTGTATTCAAAGAGTAGTAAGGCCATAAAAGAAGAAAAACAGAAAAATCGGAAGACCCCAGAGGCCATCTGTTCTCTTGTTACAAGTCTGGTGCTGATCTTTTAGTTTGCAGCTGTTCAAAGTTTCTTAATGGTGACAGATTTTATACTATTTCCATCTAGTTCTAAATAGAATGACCTAAAGCAACACACCCAGAGTTAGAATCACCCCTCCTTAACAGACAAGTGGAAAATTTGCCCCATTATTACACCAGGGAACTGTAATTTAATTGATTATGTGGTGATCTAATTATTGTATCTTATAGTAAAATTTTCATGCACAAAACACTTAAAAATAAAATCAAATAGGTATTTCATAATTACTCACATAATTTTGTGCTTAAAAACGACTTGATTATCTGCATCACCTATGATTAAGGTAGCATAGTGAGAGTCTGGTGCTGTTCTTTTAGTCTGCAGCTGTTCAAAGTTCCTTAATATAATGGTCACCAGTATTTCTGCCTTGGTATCACTATATCTTGCAATCTTAAAAAAAAGAATAAGTATGAAATGCTTTAAAATAATTTTACTGTTCATCATTCTCGGCTTCAGTTGTAGTCATGGAAAGCTTTACTTTTAAAAGGACAGATTATTTAAGAAAGAGAGGGGTCTGGGGATTTAGCTCAGTGGTAGAGCGTATGCCTAGAAAATGCAAGGCCCTGGGTTCGCTCCTCAGCTCTGGAAAAAAAAAAAAGAAAGAAGGAAAGAAAAAAAAGAAAAAGAAAGAGAATACTCACCTGCTCCACTTCAAGTTCATACTTTGGTAGATACATCACAGCTTCTTTTATCTGGGTTCCGAAAGGTGGATGTCTGCTTAAAATCTAAATATATTTTTACCATTATACACTTACACAACACTTACAAAACTCTCATTGAAATACTTCTTAGAATCTATAGATTTCATTAGGTTTGTCACTCCAAGCATCTGTAGTTGAAATACTTTTGACTGTCACCACTGGCTGTCTTCCTCCACTGCTCACCACCTTTGTCTTCAGGAGACGGGGTCCTCACCGTACCTGGTGCCCACTGACTCCTCTAGAATACATGACCTGCAAGTCATGTATCTTCCTGCGCTCACCTCCGAAGTGCTGGGTTATAGGTGTGTGCTTCTAGGTCCAGTTTCTGATGTGGTGCTGAGCTCTGAACTTGGGTCACAGGCTTGTGTGACATGGACTTTACCAACAGAGCTACCTCCCACATCCAAACAGTTTTAATAGAAATGAAGACATACACAGTGGGGTTTGGAATTCAAATAGAATTCAGTAACATTGGGGACAGAGAATACTACATACCAGTTCAATTTCTCTTGCATTTGCTTCTTCTATTTTTTTAAAAGAAGTCAAACCTGCATTTACCATGGTATTTGACAATGATATGCCTGTGGAAAATTAACCAAAGAGTAATTTTAAGCCATTTTAGATGGAATCAAAACGTAAGCAACTACACTAATAAAAACCCTTTTAGCTGGGTACGCACTTGGTGGTAGAGCACATGTAAGACCCTAGTGCCAATCCTGAGGGCCGCAACAATCCATCGTTAATTAACCCTTAAAACAGTCAGTCAAACATCTAACGCTACAGTTTGTGTACTGTTGAGTGTGTCCTCCAAAGGACTGTGTGCTCAAGTTCTTTTCCCTCAGTGTGGCAGGGATAAGCAAGTGGAAGATTTAGAAGTAGGTCCTACTGGAAGGTAATCAGGTCACTGGGGGTTCTACCCTCCTAAATGGATTAATGCTAATGTTTTGGAACTGCTTGGGGCCAAACAAAGTGAGCAGATTAAAAAAAAATGGGTTATTTCATAAAGAAAAACCCAGGCATCTCCCCCAGCCTTTTGATTCCTGTCTTTCCATGTACCTTGTCCACATGAACATCCTGCCATTTTGATGCCACCCACCACAAGACCCTCACTAGTGAGAACTGGATGGCAATGCCACACTCTTGAATGTCCAGAAATGCAAGATAAATTACTACTTTCCTTTAAAAGCCCCCAGCTTCCAATGTCTTGTTATAGGAACATAAAACTAACTAGTTTATTTTTGAGATTCAGACTTCTAATACATACATATATATTAAAAGAAACACAGTCTTCCTGGTCTATATAATGACTCATGTAAAGTATGACACACCTATTTCCTTACCCAAATTTTCAGCTGTTCTTGGGAAATTCTCACACTCATTCTTAAGACACAGTCACCTTGGTGGTGAAAGGGGCTCACTGCCAAGCCTGACGACTTCAGTTTGACGCCTGGGACCCACACAGTAGGAGAGAACCAACTCCATCAAGTTGTCCTCTGACCTCCAAATACGCAGTGTGGCGTGTGTGTAAACACTCACAATCACATATACAAATAAATAAGTGTAATTTTTTTAAAGACAACCTCTAGTATTTACAACTCCTTAATATTCATTTCTTTACATGGCAAACATCAACAGGAAAACATACTCATACCTGAATTGTAAACAAAGGTGACATAATTCAAGATAGGAATGTTCATGAAGCTATAACGCGCTGAGCATTTCTGTCTTAAAAATAAAGCTCACTGTTTCTGTACCTAGCCTACATAGTAACAGTTTATGTCTCTGCCTAGAACTTCAGATGCATCTGGATGAAGTGTCAACATTGTTTCTGTGGCTGAATTCTCCTAGCTGTCTGACTTGACCTAGCCTAACAGCTTCCATCTAATTTCTTGCCCTCTCCTCTGACTGAGGACTCAGTCATGTTCGCTTTTATTTTGTTCCTTAAATACATCAAGTTCATTTTACTTTTGGACTACTCTATTTGTTTACACTTTCAGAATCTATCATTTTAAATTCATATGTTTTATGATAAATTTATGCAAATCCTGTTTAGAGGGTACTTTAAGAATTGTGTGATTCCAAACAAGGCCTCCTTATCTAAAACACGCATTACTGATGAAGGTGTGAGACATCTCATTCCTTACTCTAACTCTTTCAGGCACACTTTCTAGTATGAACAGCTCCTTCATATTCCTTGTTTATCTCAAGTTTGGTTTTTAGAACTACTTCCTCTTTTATGTTCAGCGGTACTGAGTCATGTGTGAAAGCAGACTGCTGCTTCATAAATCTGGAAAGACAGAATCCAACAGACACTCAAACTAACAGCACTCTAGAAGGCAAGAAGAGTAACTGAAGCAGAACAAAGCTTATTAGATGTCATTTAACTAATTGGTCTGTAAAACGCCATTTTATAAATGTTGTACGGAACCTCCTTTCCCTGTTTAGAGTGCCTGCCTTTATCGGTGACTGAGACATTTAGTTTGCTAGGCCTTCAGTGTGACAGTAATCTTCACTGTTATTGACTAGATTAGGAGTCACCAGGAGGAGCTGCAGCAACGGCTCTTCCGAGGGTTCAAGCCTCAGCACCTGCGTGGCTGCTCCCAGGGGACCCAGCACCCTCTTCTGGCCTCCAGTGGGCAAAACACCCTGAACACAAAAATAAAATAAAAAACCACCCAGGAAACACATCTATGGGCGTGTCCATGAGAATAATTCCAGAGAGGTTTAGCTGAAGAAGGAAGCCCCACTCTGAAAGCAGTGGTACTGTCACACAGGCCAGGGTCCTAACCAAATAAAAAAGGAAAAAGCAAGCTAGGAACCAGCATTCCCCCGTCTCCTGACTGAGATGCAGGTGAGCAGCCACACCACACTCCTGCTGCCATGCCTTGCCCCTTTGTGGAGTTCATCCCATCAAACCATGAGCCAAAACAAACTCTTCCTTTCTTTTTTTTTTTTTTTTTTTTTTGGGTTTTTCGAGACAGGGTTTCTCTGTGTAGCTTTGCGCCTTTCCTGGGACTCACTTGGTAGCCCAGGCTGGCCTCGAACTCACAGAGATCCGCCTGGCTCTGCCTCCCGAGTGCTGGGATTAAAGGCGTGCGCCACCACCGCCCGGCTCTCTTCCTTTCTTAAACTGTTATCCTCGATTATTTGGACACAGCAATGAGATAAGTAGCTAATGCACTGAACCTTTCCAAGAGGAATTTCTACTGTTTTTATCTTGCTTTCACCAGCCAATCCCACCACTATCCCAGTTTCTGTCACCCTCACTGACTTCGAATTTCATAGAGATTAGAAAGTAGGACTTGCAGAGCTTGGTGGCACACACTTTTAACCCCAGCACTGAAGAGGCAGAGGCAGGCAGGTTTCTGTGAGTTAGAGGCCAGCCTGGTCTATGTAGTGAGGCACATATCAGCTAGAGCTTTATAGTAAGACCTTGTTTCAAAAAACAAAAAACAAAAAAACAGTGGGACTAAAAAGATCCGCTGGAGATCTTTATTCAAACAACAAAGCTGTGGTTAGAGGGATGGTTCAGTGGTTAAGAGAGCGTACTGCTCTTCCAGAAGACCTGAGTTTGTTTTCCAGCACTCATGTTGGACAGCTCATAACTGCCTGTAACTCCAGTTCTAAGGTATCTGGCACTCTCTTCTGTAATCTGTGGGTATGCAGGCACAGGCGCACACACACACACACACACACACAAAATATATAGAAAATATTATTTTTTTAAAAAAGCTTTGTGATAGTGAAGGCTTGTAATTCCAACCCTCAGGAGACTGAGCCAGAAGGATCACAAATTCCCCAAAGTAGACTGAACTATATAGCCAGATCCTATTGAAACAAAACAACAGGATGAGGTGTTGGGGTTGTCGTTCAGTACAGTAACACTATCTAATTCATTTGCATTTGGCAAAATTAGAGAAAATACTTCATTATCTACCTTATCTTGGAGAGTCTCAAGTTTTGTATCAAATTTACTTTCTCCTATAACTAAGGAAAACTGTAACTATTTAGACTTCAACTCCATCAAAGACCCCAGAAGAGTGGAATGTTACCTAATGACAGGGACATCAGGCTGCCTGGACAGTCACCCAAAGTTCCTCTGCAATGTTGGGTCATTCAACTCTGGCCTATAGGCCTAGAATGTCTGACAGACTTTCCTGTGAAGCAAGGAATTTTGACGGACTGTCCTACCTTGTCTTGGCAAAGTTTGGCAGTTGCCTTTCTTGTGTCCTGCTGGTCCAGTTTGGATGGTAACCATCAGCAATTGAGGCAAGGGCAGTTTCTTTGCCCACATGGCTAGCTTTTGCCATAAAGAAAACAAACTCCATATGGAGTTTCTTCAATGCCCATCAGTTAGGGTTTTTTTGGGGGTGGGGTATCTATGCTTTTCTAGATAAGGTTACTCTGTATGGCCCTGGCTGTCCTGGAACTCCCTCCTAAATCAGGACGGCCTCAAACTCAGAAAACTGCCTGTCTCTGCCAAGGAGGATTAAAGGCATTCACCACAATGCCCAGCTCTTTGGTTGGTTTTGAGACAGGGTCTCATGTATTAATAGTCCAGGCTGTCCTTAAACTTACTACATAATCAATGCTGTCCTTGAACTCCTGATTCTTTGGCCTCTGTATCCTGAGTGCTGGGATTATAGGAGTGTACTACCACACCCAGATTCCATTATATACCTTTTAATTTTCCCAAGACACATATAAAGTCATGAAACTAATGAGGGGCTGTCAATCTTGGGATAATAGCTCTTTTTATAATATTACTTATTTAGGAAGTAGGGTAACAAAGTCAACGTAAGAAACTGGAAAAACACCAGAATTCTTCAGTCTGATCCAGTTTTTATGACTGGCATGCTGTAGTATTTTAAAGTGTACCCTACACTGGGTCCTAACAGAAAGTCAGGAACAACCTTCTGTCTGCAGAAACAATAAAATGGGCACTGATATCCTGCTATTATTGAAAACAGAAATAATCAGGATATAACTGATCTTGAAAGTTTTATATCTTGTCACTAATGACACAGTAAATTATTGATCACAGAAGTAATAGATATTACATAGTTACATAATTACTAAAACAAAGTCAATTAAAGAACAAATTTCAAAATGAGAACTTTAAAATTAGATTTCTCATGTATTTTTGCATTTGATTTAATTATTCAGTTGGTTTATAATAACTGATTGTTTTGCATTCATTTATTTACTTGTGTGTGTGAAACACACAGGTGGAGGTGAGAGGAGCAGGTTCTCTTTTTGCACCATGTGGGTCTGAAGGACTGAACTCAGGTCATCAGGCTAGGCAGCAAGCAGCTTTACCCACAGAACCATCTCACCATCTCTTATTGGTAATTATTTAAGCAAGAACAAATAAAACTCTGGTTTTCAAATATAAGCATAATACTCTACAAAGGCATATTTTCCTTAAAAGTACATAATCATCATAAAATAATATTATTAATAGTAAAATATAAAAGAAATTGCAGACAATGACAAATGACTTGTCTGTCTTGAGTACCTACCAATTTTATCCAACTGTTTGGATACATGCCGAGAGTTTTCCCAGAGTTTACACTTAAAACATTTAGCTAAAATCACACTGTTTAAAAGCACAACAAACTTCTTTTCCTGGGAAGCCACAAAATCTGACAACCCTAAAAAAAAAAAGTTCCCAATATTAAACATACTATATTAATTTACTGGAAAAAAAAATGAAGATCCATTAATGATTTAACATACATCTTGCAATTCGTGAGCCATTTTTGAAAATTTTCGAGGTATCTTGTGTCAAAGCAAAATCTTGGATAGGAATGCATCCCAGCTGCGCCTGAATAAGACTGGGGAAAACATACTTCATTATTTCCTTTTAAAGATCACTATCACACAGGACTTGGCATGACTGACTGAAGTATTCCTTAGAATTTCTCTCCCCTTTGGTCTGTATGGTACTGAGAGTCTGTTTATTTAATTATTGTTGCAGGTCACTTTTGACTTCCCTTTCCCAACCTGAAAAATAACATATTATCTAACTTAAGGCAGGGTTGGTAAGCACTTCAAACACAAACAAAGTATTCTACAGATATCTGTGAAAAAATCTTGATTTGACTTAGTAATTGATACAAGAGAGTATACTGGGAACAAAACACAAGTTAAGAGTTCTAGTTGTAGCTTAGTTTCCCACATAGCAACATACTTGGCCAAGCCATTGCTTATCAGAATGTCATTTCATTTGTGCAATAACAAGATTGGGCCATATGATTTCTAAGGTCTCCAAAGCTGTTTGAATTGCTGCAGAAATATAGTTAATAAACCCTATTAACTTCTGCTGCAAGCCATAGATCTGTGTGAAGAATTGCAGTGTGAAGACTGTTTTTATGAATATCTAGGAGATAAAATTGAAAAATATCCTAAAGAAAGAATAACTTCCTCTAGCTAAAGAAGAAAAAAAATTCCTGGGTTAACTGGCTTCACTGAGCTAAGTTAAAAAAGTCATTTTACTGGCCAGGCATGGTGGCACACACCTTTTATTCTAGCACTTGGGAGGCTGAGGCAGGCAGCTCTCTGTAGGTACGAGGCCAGCCTGGTCTAAATAGCAAGTTCCAGGACAGCCAAGGCTACATGGAGGGAGGGACTCAGTCTCAAAACAAAAACAAAAGAAAACAAACAAAAAACTTTTTACCTTGAATCACGTCATTTAAATCAAAAGACCTAAGTATCAAGGCCTAAATATCCAAGAAATCACTTTTCATATCAGAAAAGTAAATCTTTGCATTTGCAATTACAAATGGAGCAAAAGTCAGAGGTCACAGTCTACTTTAGTTTATAAACCCAGCAGTTCTTCTATATAAACTCCCCACTCCTGACAGAATGGTTGTCCACTCACACGTGCATTCATGCACTTGGGGTTTGTTTGTGGGTTTTTTTTTCACTACTTTTCTCTCCTAGAATTCCACGACTATTGAGTCAGTGCTTATCAGTTATGTTTTAACGATGCCAATTGTTCCCACGCATGTTTCGTTCATGCTGACTTAGAAGCATAAGCACATTGTATTCCTATCGTCTACTTTGCCTCCACAGAATATACTGTCAACAAGTGACTTGTCTAATTAAAAATTTTCTTTCATCTCTTTCTTTACATCTCTGCCTTTCCTCCCCTTCTTTTCTCTCCTTTCTCCTTCCCTTCCATAGTAGTGGGACTGAAGGCAGGGCCCTGTGCATACCAAGGCAAGCACTCTACCACTGAGTTACATCCCCAGACTCACAATTTATTTTATCTAAAGTCTGGAAGTTCTTGGAAATTAATTTCACATATAAATTCTGATTCCTTATTTTTCTATAAAGACATTATTTTTAAATTAAAGAAAAAAATATATTTTAAAACTGAAGAAGAAACGGGCATGGTGACTCACATCAGCAGTCCTGGCACACAGGAGACTATGGTAGTAAACTGAGTTCTGACACCAGCTGGAACTATTTATGGAGATTTCTGTCTCATAAAAGGGGGGAACCCTCATACATATGAATCATGAATGTATACGCAGTATTTTAGGACATTAAAAAATAAATTTTCATTACCAGTTCACTTTCATTTCTCTTGTTTTAATTTTCCCATCCATTGGAAATCTGTAAATAAAACACATGGAAGTGTTTTATTATTTAACTAAATATAACCCTGAAGTTATAGAAAGTAAATATAATTTCTATACCTGATTGTTATCCGGTTTGGGTCTTTGTTTAAAGCATTCAATGCTCTCTTTTCATTTATCCTCAGCTGCACATCTAGAAACTCATTGCAGCTGGCTATCATTGAAATCTATAAAATTTAAGCATTTATTAATTTAACAAATTGCATTTTAAACTTTTTTCTTACCCCCTTTCTCTGAATTTACTTATTTTTCATGCTGCCCAGGGGCACTCTGGTTTTATTTGTTAGCAAAGCAGAATTTAAAGACGGCTTTATACACTTCTTTAAATATATGATCACTGACAAATCCTTAGACGTTTCTATATGCTAGACATTGTGAGATACAATGTGATCAGCCGTTAGGGTAATATCAGTAAGACTGTAACAATGAACAAGGTCAAATGTTCCATTTAGTGCAGTGAGAGGCGCTCAGTGCATGCTGATCTTCTTATTAACTGTTACTGCTGCTCTTCATCCTTCTGTAATTTACAAATCACCATCCCAATAATTTAGTAAAGGAAAGATGCTTTAAATACTAAGAAATTTGGATTTGTAGACTAGTGCTGGGAGATAGAACTAAGTGTTCTAAATCTCTCACACAATAAACTCAGCCAGATGGGGCTGACATGAATATTTGTTAATCTTGACTTCTTCTTAGAGAAGAATAGTATTTACACGGAAATACAAACCAAGTTTGCTCACATGACTCCTTAACAATAACCAGAATTTTTACTGTGCAGTCTTTAATATAATAACCTTATTGTGGTAATTAATTGATAATTAAAATAGAAGTGCATGGTTTAAAATTGAGAATAAATATCTTTTTCTACCAATCTCTCTTTTATAGTCCTGTCTCCAGCAAGGCAGGCAAAGGCCAATGCAGTTCTTAGGTCCCAGCAGAACGCCTGTGGTCCGTTCATTATGTAGCTGCAAAACTGTTCCTGCCATTGCTTTTTAAGCATAATCTATTTATTGGTCTCTCTTTCTCCAGAATCAGTTCTTTTTCCTGGGCCATCACAATACCATTCTATTTCCACTGTTATTGCTGTGCTTAGGCAAATGATTTAGGGAAGGAGTGCAGACATAGGGCACTGCAGCAACATGCTGTCATGTTATGACTCAGTCATGCATTCATGCACACTTTGCTAATGTATCATGCTATAATCTCTTGGAATCCTTCTCACATATTATATTTGGAGGCACTCCTGAGGTAAGCATCATTACCAAGTAAATTGTAAGTTGTAAAATAGTAGCCATATCTATTTGTATATAAATTTTTTTAGCTTTGATAAGAAACACAAATGAAAATATAATGTATTCCTTGGAGTTATATTCCCTATCTCATGATCAAAGGGAGACATAACCATTAAAATGATTTTCCTTTCTGCTCATTCCATTTTACATTATAGGAGATATATAAATCCGTTGTCTCTCCAATATTATTTTTACTCTATAATTATTAATTTCTAATGAAAACTTACTAAATCGGATAAAGTTTCTTTTCCACTGATTGTACAAAATTTCTTCACTGTCTCAAATGTAATGTAATACCAAGCCATTAGTCTTCCTGCCTCTGTTAGAAAAGATGGAAAAATAAACATTTCCATATTAGCTGATACAACATGCTTTTTAAGAAATCAGTTAAACAAGCATTTTCTTACTATCTACTTAATGGGCACTGTGTGCTTGTACTGACCCCTGAGCAAAGACACCCCACAAACCGTAGAAAACACAACCTATGGACCTTACGGTCAGCAAGCACAGGTAAGCTAGAGAACAAAGTCCACTGAACAGTAATATTTACATACAAGCTGAAGAAGGGAAGAAATTAACCCTAAGAGAACTGTCAGTATGGGATGACCTAATAGAAAAAAATGAGTTTTAAGTAGTGACTAATATGACTTGGCAGAGAGGAAACAAAGCCATTATGACCTTGGGGAGAATCAAGATTGATTTATCAAAACAGAAAAATTTAAGAAGACTATTTTTAGACTACTTTAGAAAGGGATATGGCTTGATGATCACTGTGAGTTCCAGTCAGCTGACCTAGTATGAATCTTCATTTAGTACATGGCAGAAGATCATGTGTACATTTCTTAATATATCAGGAAAACAGAAATACATGCCTCAAAGTTTGGTTGTAGCACCTAATACTTTGTAAGTGCTGCCTAATTTTTAAAATGAAGAAATGATGACTAATAAACTAGAGGGCCGCAAGGAGCTTCTAAGGCTATTCAAAGGAGTTCAGACTGTGGATCAGATTTGTAAAACAACAGGGCCACTTACAATGCTTGAGCAATATTTTTAGTTAAATTGGAGTTTCAAAATAAATTGTTTTGAAAATAAAATAGCAGGGAGGTTGGGAGGGGGGATGAGTGAAGCAGGGATGAGGAACTGATGGAATAAAATTTCCTTCAGAGCCTACTGGATCTAATTGTTAATTGCCCAAAAGTATTTCAAAGAGTTCTAGTCCTTACAAACAGACACAGAAAACAGCTGGGAAGAGCAGAGTGTCACACCTGGTCTCAAGGGAACAGTCAGTATTACATATGAACCACAGGTTTTCTCAAAGGAGGGAGTATTTTTGGCATGTCAACAGAGTGACAGGCATGAGGACATTGTAAAATGCACAGAATTAACAAACAGAGATTGAGAAGGAGCTAGACCAGCTCAGAGTCACTGTCCCACCTAGGAGCCCGCTGAGTACGCAAATGAAAATGCAGGTAATGCAATGTCAGGAAGGGGACTTCTGAAAGACCAACGTGACGACAAGAATAAGGTTATTTGGGGAATATATTTAAAAATGGTCCTTTCACCATCTGTCCAAAAATTAATATAAAGTATCTCCCTACTACAAAATATAAAAAAACATATATTTGTTGCTTTGTTAATTGGAATGAAGCTTCTTAGGTAAGAAAAAAATAAACTAGAGAAGAAACCATGAAAAAAAAAAGAGCCAAAGTCGAAGGATGGAAACAAAATGGAAAAAGACTTTGGAGTAAACAGGAGTGCAAAGCAAACTTGCTGCTAATATAGTTATCAGTGGATAGACGTTCTCACAGTAGTAAGTCCAGAGTTCAAAGTAAAGTGTGCAGGGCAGAGGCAGGGGAGCTGTGAGAATGCACCTCTCAGATGTCTTACGGCATGGAATATTACTGACCAACAGTTCCATTTGTACGAATCAATCCATCACCATGAAGTTAACACTGAAGTCCCACTTTCATAAGATCCTCCCAGCGGTGCAGTGACAGTACTAACATGAGCAGGCATACTGGTGAGAGACCGCCCCAATAGACAACTTTGTCTCAACTCATCTCCCCATCATTTTGGTCAACTGAGCCTAGGATTACAATGCAAGCTAAAATTTGCCCTCCTGGCATTCTTTCCTTTTATTTCCTCCCTCCATGGATGATCTCCATCCCAATGGAATGACTGCCAAGCTTCTTACAGATACCAGCTGTTTTTAAATAACTAATCTCTCTTAAAATAGGAAAAAAACCTTGTTAAGCTAACAGATAAAAATGATCCAAATATCTGAGTATTGTGACCACAAATTAGAAAACAAAAACTATATGAAGCAGATTATTAGAATATACAGATAGAATTTATATATAAAATAATACACTCTAGCAGATAAAACAAGACAGTAACATGAAGGAACAAGAAGTCATAAAAAAAGAACTGTAATTTCAGCATTCAAAACAAAACAATTTAAAAACCCAAAGGAACTAGTTAGAAACAGCAGCTAGGAACTTCTATCTACATTAATGGCAGTCTAAATAATTATGAAATAGCATTCTGCCAAAGTCAACTAAACCAGCTAACAGAAATACAGCTATCATTTATAAACTCTCAGAGAACTAATAGAATATCTTACCTGGGTAGGGCTGAAATCCAAAAGATTCCTTTGATTCTTGTGACCTGTGAAACTACCCTATGACTTAGCTTACCAAAAAGGAAGAAAAATAGGAGGAAAAAAGTTCCTTAGAAATCTTTTCAACAAGCTCTGGTGGTGCACACCTTTAATCCCAGCAGAGGGAGGCAGAGGCAGAGGCTGGGGGATCTTTGAGTTTGAAGCCAGCCAGATCTACAGAGTGAGTTCTAGGACAGTCAAGACTACACAGAGAAATCCTGTCTTGAAAAACCAAAACCAAAAAAAAAAAAAAAAAAAAATCTTTTCAACAAAGTAACAAAAGACACTTAAGTGTGACTCTCTTTGAGAAACACACGTCCACGTATGCATATTATCCTTTCTCTTTCCCTTAATGTCATGTCTAAACCTATGTAAAAACTGTTGTCCTGAAATTCTCTTCTGTAGTAAAAGTCAACAACACTGCTTCGCCTGAGCAGAGAGAGGTCTCTGAGAACTCCTTGAGCTGCTACACATGGGAGCACAGAGCCATGTTTTCTAGTCCAGCTTTGCTGCTGCCAACACACAAAACTGCAATTCTTAATGAATTTATATAAAGTAATCATAATGCATCTGTGAGGTGAATTGTATTTACAAAGAATCGAAGCATAAACTGAAACAGATCCCAAGTCTGAAGCCTCCACAAGTCTACATAAGCAGAAAGGTCAAGACGGCACTGTTAGAATCAGGAGAACAGACACAGCAGTGTCCAGGAGATAAAGTCAGGTAGCATTCACTGATAATTGAGGAAGAAAAATATTACGTGATCATTTACTAAATGTGTTTAATAGCAAAAAGGATGGTTTCAGTGGTGTCAAGGGACACTATAAGAAGGTGGGCATGCGATCTCAGCATTCAGAAGGGACCGGCTGGATGACTGCTTCAAGCTCTAGGCTGGCCTAGTCAACAGAGTGAGTTCCAGTTCCTGTCTCAAAAGGACTCAGATAATGATAACAATAAAACAGAAAAATGATAGTGAGAATATGAATTTTTTATGATAGTAAAATATCGAAGAGTAGGCAGGGAAGTTACATTAGAAATTCTCATGGTCCCTCTCATTAGACACTCAAGAACACAGAAGCCAATAAAGGCCCAGAAAAAAATAGGAAAGGTTTAAAACACAAGGCTGAGACTCAGCAGTAAACTGTTTCAAAACTCTAACTTTACACTGACTATAAATGAAGCATGACACAAACTCCACATCCTAGAATATGGCCACAAATATGTAAAATGTTCATTAATAATAGAAAGATACATGCCAAAAGTCAATAGATTATGAATTTTATAAAAAAAATTTCATATACTTTTAATTACAATGATTAATTTAAATAAAAATCAGTTCTAATTCTAAATCCTAAAAAATATGAAACACTTTCCCTCTTTAATTCTTTTTCTAAACAAAACTAAGCTAAGAAAAAAAAGAGAAAGGCAGAGAGAAGGAGACTGGAAAGAGGGAGGGAGCTCAGGAAAGCATGGCATCTGGGCAGTACTCAGTGCTTCACACTGAGAAACAGCATTGCAAGGACTTGTAACTTTCCCATAGAATAAGTCATGACACCCTGGTGCCTCCCCCTTTTAAAATATTAAAAGTATTTCTTTTCCATAATTTAATTGTATTTTATAGGAGCATAAAATTTTGTAAATATAGAAACATTTTGTAACATGTAAGTCTCAGATCTGAGGTGTTTTAAGGCTGTGTGTAAGTGTTGCATGGGGTGACATCATGGGCTGTGCAAAGTGTATGTGTGTCTTTAGAATCAAGGCTGTAGTGAACTCACACAGTGCACCATGGGCAAGCACTGCCTGAAGCAGAGAGGTACCTTCCTGTGCCTGGAGGACAAAGGACTCCAGCTTATGCACAGCTCACAGCCCCTGTCAACAAACCTGCCACGGGCAGAAGGTGATGTTACTTTCCTGCATAGAGGAGCCTAAGTAGCCACTCAGATGATCATGGTTGTGCATTCAAATAGCAAAGGTTATTTGTACTAGTTATAACCGGCCTAAAGACTTCAAACTCTCTGCCGAGAATTACCATAATCAGTGAGGTCTTGTGTCAAGAAGCTGTAGTTTCAAAAGGGACTCCTATGAACTGACACCTTACAGCTAAAAATGATGATATGCTATTGAAAACGAAGATCACAATCTAGTTTTACTGGTCTAAATTTTAGTAAAACAAAATTTTAGTCTTAGCAAGCATTAAACTCAGTGACATCATAAGGAAAAATACCTGTTGGTTTGAAATAAACATCTTCATCCATCTTTATCAAGTCTAGTGATGATAAATCTTTCAGATTCTTCAAACATAATTCTGTTCAATTACAGAAGACACATTTTAAGTTTAGTAAAATAATGAAGAAATGAAAATAGAGATTTACTATTAAATATGTTAAAGATGTGTGCTATAGCATAACTGTTCTGGAAGAACTGAGTTTTTTAAAAAGCAAGAAAAATACTTGAAATACATGTAAAAAAAAACCCAACACCCATACACATAAAAAAACTTGAAATATAACATTCAATTAATATGCTAAATACCATTCAGCACTCGGAACATTTGAAATGATATATATGTATTACTTTAGTTACTTCTAAAATTATAAAATAAAGTATGAGAAAATATTACTTACATATACACATTAGGAAACTAAAGAATTGAAGCTGAATGACTTGTTCCAGGTCTGAGGAACTGTTTTACTATCTGTTCTCCATTATGACATGTTTTTTCCTTTAAACTTTGTTTGTTTTTCAAGACAGGGTTTCTCTATGTAGCCTTGGCTATCCTGGAACTCACTCTGTAGACCAGGCTGGACTTGAAAAGATTCCCCTGCCTCTGCCTCCCGAGTGCTGGGATTATAGGTGTGTGCCACCACCATCTGGCTATTCCTTTAAACTTTTATCAAAAATATAATAACACAAAAACAAAATACTGGCTGATACCAGGATTAAAAGGGCACCTCCTGAGTGGTTCCAGGTTCTTCTGTTCCGGATCAAAGAAGTGCACAGAGCCATGTAGGTAGGAGCAAGAAAAGCAACAGAACTTAAGTAAAGACACACTTCAAGGAGGAAGCAGGCTGGAGCAGGGAGAAAGTGTAACAGCTCCATTGCTTAGCTTCACAAGAGGCTTAGGGCCGTCTGCCTCATTTGCACAGAGGAACCTAATTTTACCTATCTGATTTCTTATGTGCAATTTGTCGTTATCATTAATGTACTATTTAAAATTTTCAATTACAAAATGGTTCAAGAAAATAATATAACTATTTTATAAATATATTTTAACACCATGTTCAATAACATATTTATTCTTTTTTGTTGTTTTGAGATAGGGTCTCACTATGTAGGCCTGTCTGTCTGGAACTCACTATTGAACAGGCGAGCCTCACACTTACCATCATCCTCCTGCATCTTCTTCTTGAATAAAAGATTACAAGTATATGCCACCACACCCAGCAACATATTAATTCTTCAAGTAAGCAATTTATTACTTTACCCTTATCTCTGTATTTTTATTTGCCACATAAAAATATTCAGAGAACAAATTAAAATTAACATTTTTAATAGATTCAAAATTCATTGTTTTTACTGAAAGTCTCAACACAATGAAAACATAATAATGTTTAATTATAATAAGTGCTTATTGAATTTTTATAATTAAATACAGGTAATGAAATACATTGAAGTTAAATCTTAAAAAGTTAAAATTTGAAAAGGAAATATTGCACAGATCAGGATGAGAATCCCACAATAAATCTAGGATTATATTTTCAATTAAAATTAAGCTTAAAAAGGAAAATAAAGTGTTTATTAGTAATGTTTTCAAAGATCAGAGTCATTTTAAAAACAAAACCCAAACAAGCCAAGTTAACATATTATATAAGGGCAAATATTCTGACAGAATTAATCAATAAATACAGAAAAGCTGTACATGCCAAGTTTTGTGTATGAAAAATAAATAATTTTTAATAATTTTTTTCTCCAGATAAGTTAACTTTTAAATATAATTAACATATCCTTATTTCTTTAGTAACTGACATTTTTTTCTCAAAATGTATATACAGATATTAGAATGAAATACATCTAACCTTGTAATGTATACACTATATATACAGATATTAGAATGAAATACATCTAACCTTGTAATTTTGCTTCGATTCCATCTTTGTTCAATCCAGATACGAAACCTGTGAAGTCATGAAACTTTATTTAAAAAATCAGAGTGAATTTAATCAGCCTTTATAGGTTCAATTTAAACTTCACATAAAGAAGAGCATCTATATTTCATATATATTAATAACAGTTTAATGAGCTCAAAGAGGCTTAACTATTCATGGAACACAACCACTATTTTGAAATCTTTTCAATATCAACTGGCTATATTTTGTTTTTTAAAATGGTATTAAGTAATCAGAAATACAATATTTCAACAAAAACTATGTAGAATCAGCTTTAAAGATCTATTTTTATTATTTTAATTATGTGCATGTGGATTTGTGTGGGGATAAATGCACTTGAGGCAGGTGTACATGGTCAAAATTTGTAAATGATCGATTTTTCCATCCACAAAATAGTTGATTAAACTGTGATATATTGATACAACTGGGGTTACACTATAATAACAAAATTATTACTAATAAACTCAATTTTGTGAAGCAATCTCATGAATATTATGAATTTAAAGGAACTGAAGACACACTGGGCAGTGGTGGCGCACACCTTTAATCCCAGCACTCGGGAGCAGAGGCGGTGATCTCTGTGAGTTCGAGGCCAGCCTGGTCTACAGAGTGAGTTCCAGGATAGCCAAGGCTACACAGAGAAACCCTGTCTCGAAAAACCAAAAAAAAAAAAAAAAAGGCCGGGCGGTGGTGGCGCACGCCTTTAATCCCAGCACTCGGGAGGCAGAGCCAGGCGGATCTCTGTGAGTTTGAGGCCAGCCTGGGCTACCAAATGAGTTCCAGGAAAAGTCGCAAAGCTACACAGAGAAACCCTGTCTCGAAAAACCAAAAAAAAAAAAAAAAAAGGAGGAGGAGGGGGAGGAGGAGGGGGAGGGGAGGAGGAGGAGGGGGAGGGGAGGAGGAGGAGGGGAGGGGAGGAGGGGGAGGGGAGGAGGAGGAGGGGGGAGGAGGAGGGGGGAGGAGGAGGAGGGGGAGGGGAGGAGGAGGAGGGGGAGGAGGAGGGGAGAAGAGGAGGGGAGAGGAGGAGGGGGAGGAGGAGGGGAGAGGAGGAGGGGGGAGGAGGAGGGGGAGGAGGAAGGGGGAGGAGGAGGGGGGAGGAGGAGGGGGAGGAGGAAGGGGGAGGAGGAGGGGGGAGGAGGAGGGGAGAGGAGGAGGGGGGAGGAAGAGGAGGAGGGGGGAGGAGGAGGGGGGAGGAGGAGGGGGGAGGAGGAGGAGAGAAACTGAAGAAAAGAACAAATACTTCCATTTACCTCAGGTTCAAGATACAATAAAACACAAGGGGACTTGTGGAAAACATTCTATATACTAAATTGGATTGTGATTATACGTGGGTGTCTGTGTCTATATGTGTATATTTAATTGACCTTTATACCTAAGATTTGTGCAATTTACTGTGATAATGCAATATAAAAAATTCACTATAAAAATAAATTACTCATGAGAAGAAACAAGTGCAAATTAAGACATAAATGACACTGGTAAGAAGATACAGCATATACCTGCAGGGTTTGTGTGAATGCAGTACACTCAACCACTGTTGACAACTATGTACGCCATTAAGGGCAGCAACTTAGCAACAGCTATTACATTTTAAGATGTATGTACTTTCTGACCTGGAAACTTCATTTCTAAGAATTTAGCATGCAAATGGGTTTGCACATGTGAAAACACATGATTGACACCAGCAGATCATTTTTAAGATGAACACGCATCAACTGAACTGCTGAGAGATGACCATGGGGCTGCTTAAGAGATCAGCTGCTCTTGCAGAGAGTCTGGTTTGGTTCCCAGCACTCACGTCAGCAGTTCACAACGGCCTGGAACCCTTGCTCCAGGGGATCTGATGCCCTCTTCTGGGCTTTGTGGGCACCTGCACTCCTGTGCACACACAACCCCATGCTCCATACACAAACATAAAAATAATATGCAGATAAAATAGAATATTATTAGCTACTTTTCAAACCTTCCAAGTCAGTGTGGAAGTTCCTCAAAAAACAAAGGGGCTAGAGAGATGTCTCTTCAGTTACGAATGCTTGCTGGCCAGGAGGTGGTGGAACACACCTTTAATCCCAGCACTCAGGAGGCAAGAGTTCAAGGCCAGCCTGGTCTACAGAGTGAGTTACAGGACACCCAGAGCTACACAGAGAAACTCTGTCTCAAAAATCAAAACAAGAACAAATCAAAATAACCAAAAAAAAGAATGCCTGCTGTTCAGTCACGAGACTGGAATTTGGATCCCAGTATCTACCTAACAAGCTGAGCGTCCTATACATGCTCATGAACACAGCTCCAAGGGAGGTGGGAACAGGAAGATGACTGGGCTGAGAAAGCATGAGCTGCAGGTTGTTAGAGACCCTACCCCAAAGGAGTACAAAGAGTGACAGAGGAGGCCTCTGACCTCTTCAGCCTCCACTCACGAGCACAGGTGCACTCATCCCTACCCACCTATACATGTGCACTCACACAGACACATATGCAGACATATATAGACAGACGAATGGATACAGAAAGCATGGTAATCTATGCACTGGATTTTTCCAGCCATAAAGGAAAATGAAATCATGACATTTGCAGGAAAATGAATGGAACTGGAGATCGTTATGTTAAGTGAAATAAGCCAAACTCAAAAAGACAAAGACCGCATTTGATACCATGTATGTAATCCAGATTTAAGTGTGTGTATGCGTGAAGAGAGTAGACTATGAGAAGGAGAACTTTTAAGAATGATGGGAGAAGGTAATGGATCAGTGACATGAAGCAGAAGGGAGGACCATTTGTGGGGTCCTAGAGGTCCAGTCATAGGGGGCTGTGGAGGTAGGGGAGGGCAGTAGAAGGGAGAAAAGTAAGAACACATGACAGAAAAGCATGAAAATGTCATAGTAAGCCCATCACTTCATACGCTAGCCTATAAATTAATCAATCAGAAAGTTTCCAGGACATATTAGGGAAAACTAGAAAAACAGTGCAGAACAGCAGAATAGTAGCAGTTAAAATACACTCAAAGATGACGGCAGTGGCACACAGCTCTACATGTTGAGTGGCTAAGGCAGGAGAGTTCTGTGATTCACGTTTGCCAGGCTACATAGCAAGAACTTATCTCTTTAAAAAATGTTCATAACAATTTTGATACTCTTGCCTCCAAAAAGTGAATTCCTTAATTCCTCTCCCCTTCATGTGGCCAGGACTATTAACTTGTTTTTAAAATAAGTGATAATGTGTGACCATGGTTACAAATAAGGAAATGCAGTGTTTTATTCAGTCAGTCTCTTGTATTATTCATCCTGCAGGAAGAGAGATGTAGGAAAGTCCACACTGAACAAACTGAGCCTCCAAACAAGAGCTCTATGAGACAGCCTTCTTGGATGAGAATCCTCAGGCCTGCCGCAGCCTTCACATAACTTCAGCCTTCAGCAACATGTTGACAACACCTCAGGAGACTGACCCAGAGCTACTGGCTGACTCTTGGCTTCACAGACTGCACGAGAGAATAAATGTTGGCTGTTCCAAGATGTTATGTTTTAAGTAATTTGTTGGAAAACTAATACAACAGAACATTGTTTGCATTAAAAAATGGAAAATAAAATTACACCTTATTTGCTTTTATTATTTGCTTTGTGTTCTTACAAATTGAAAAATGAACAGCCACAAATTTAGAACAAGAGAGCAGCTAAATGATAACATGAACAAGATTCCAAACTTTAAAGCTTTAACTTAGCCGGGCGGTGGTGGCGCACGCCTTTAATCCCAGCACTCGGGAGGCAGAGGCAGGCGGATCTCTGTGAGTTCGAGGCCAGCCTGGGCTACCAAGTGAGTTCCAGGAAAGGCGCAAAGCTACACAGAGAAACCCTGTCTCGAAAAACCAAAAAAAAAAAAAAAAAAAAAAAGCTTTAACTTACTTTAAATTAGTTTAGGTACTTAAGGTTTTTTTTTATTGAGTCTATTTTTAACAGTGTTCATATTAAAATATCAAAAGACTAGGTGTAGAGCAGACAGTGTGTTCTCATTTTTGTACACTATTGCCTCTGAATACATTGGTGACTGGTACTATTTTTCCTGTTATTAGTTTCTGTAAGCTATTCTTTAATAGTATAAATAGAAATCCAACTAGTTTGAAAAAAAAAAACACTATATTTCCAGGTCAAAGTAACAAACCATAATGAGATGGGTTTTTCAGAGCTCTGATATATAGCAGGGTTGATCGGATCCAGTCCAGAGCAATGCTCACATCTGTGATGGTGTGCAGTACTATCTCTGCATTTAAATGTTCAATAAGATGTCTGTGCAAACTAATGAGGAAAAAACTCTGTGTTATTAATGTGAATTTCAAGAACATAAATCTTATTTTCTAAACTTTAATAATATATAGTATATTAGTTGCTACTTTAATAATTCATGAAAAGTAATTTTAAAAAATATGAGAGAAAATCTTAAAAAGTCAGTTTAACATCTTAAAAAATTGAGATTTCTCCTTACTTCATAGTTCTAGAAGATACATTTTTGTATAAGAAAGTCAGTACACTGATAGTAGTGTAGATAATGTCCTATTTTCCCCAAAGAGGAGTACTTATGACATACTGAAAACAATCCCAGACAGTCATATTCTCTCATTATAAAACAAAAGTTTAAAATGTGAAAATATTTCTCTTACTAAAAGTGAGTAATTACAAAATTAATACTCATAAATTATAAGATAGTGATAATTAATAAAGGACTTTACAACAAAGATATGTACTGTTGTGTGCTAACAACTGTTATTTATTTATCCGTGTTATTTACCAGGTACAAGAAAACAGGAGGTACGACAGAACCCACTATATTTTGTTACTAGGGAGGGAAAGGGTGGAGGTGGGTAGGCCTACCTAAAAGAAAGGTGCAGAGCAGGGACGACTACCTCTGGCGAGAGGGAGAGAGAGTGGGGAGCGAGTAGAGCCTGCTTCTATAGGTCACCTTGAGCATGCGCATATGGGCTTACGTAGCTACGCCATGCATGCGGTAGATTACATGATTACGCTGTGTGCATACATGACCACACTGCACATGGATTATGTAGGACATAAGGCCCTGGAGTGACTAAGCATTCTGCCTGACTGCTGACAGCGCATGAGCAGTCATGTGACTCCAGAAGTGGCTAGGATTAATAACAAGCACCATCACCAAATAAAACTCTGTTGTCTTTAAATAAATCTATTTAATTCCTAAAATGACAAATGCTTTATAGTTAAATTGTTAGACTATTTCAAGAAAACAACCTAAGAAAATCTCCAAACCAAACTTCCTTCCCATATATTAAGGAAAAAACAACAAGTGATATTAGTTTAATTTTCTTTGTGAACTGTTCTTTGTTACCTGCTTTCTACGGTGTCGTTACAAGCTAACATCTGAATGTACTTCTCTCTTGTACTTAATCGGGTCATAATAACGGCAGTAGCTGTAGTGTCAAACTGGAACAGTAACCAAAGCACAGAGATTAGCAAAGACCAGACCATATTACAGGGGCAACCCTTTCCTCAGAACCTTCATTTCACACTGAATGGTTCTTTGCCAAGAGGACTAAAATCTGCTTCTGAATTTTAATATTAACAAAAAGTTTCATTAAAAAAATTCTCAAGAGTATAACTGTAAATATCACTTTTGTTTCAATATAACATAATTTTGACAATGTTAATGTCAAATCTTCTAAACTGAATTAAAAACTTAAGATTTAGTGTGGTTTCCATAAATGCTAGCTAGTTTTATGTCAACTTGACACAAGTTAAAGTCATCTGAGAGGAGGGAATCTCAGCTGGGAAAATGCCTCCATCAGACTGGGCTGTAGGCAATCCTGTAGGGCATTTTCTTTTTTTTTTGTTTTTTTTTTTTTTTGTTTTTTGTTTTTTTGTTTTTTGTTTTTTCGAGACAAGGTTTCTCTGTGTAGTTTTGCGCCTCTCCTGGAACTCACTTGGTAGCCCAGGCTGGCCTCGAACTCACAGAGATCCGCCTGGCTCTGCCTCCTGAGTGCTGGGATTAAAGGCGTGTGCCACCACCGCCCGGCAAGTTTCATTTTCTTAATTGGTGATTGATGTGGAAGAATCTAGCCCATTTTGAGTGGTGCCATCCCAGGGCTGTGGTGGTTCTAGGTTCTATAAGAAAGCAGGCTGAGCAAACCAGTAAGCAGCACCCTCCACAGCCTCTGCATCAGCTCCTGCCTCTAGGATCCTGTCCTGCTGAGTTCCCGTCCTGACTCCTGATGATAGACCTTGATGTGGAATGTACCACAAATAAGTCCTTTCCTCACCAAGTTGCTTTTGGTCATGGTGTTTTATCACAGCAAGAGAAACCCTAACTAGGATACCACATAATTTGATATATTTAATTTATCCTCTAAAATTAAAAACTTGTGTGACATAACATTTTGATACTTTGAAAATTTTTCCTGAATTTTCTCTTAGTATCTAAATGAATGACTTCCTCACTCAAACACTTGTCAGACATATTTTGAGAAAGATAGGGGTGACTTTTAATTGTAACATTAGTGCTACAACCCTGGGATGTTACATGTTCCTTAATGCACAACAACCCTTTTCAATGAAAAACTGCCCATCCAAAATGCCAAGACTAGACATGTGACATGTGACCGCAATGTTAGTATTTAGGAGGCAAAAACAGAAAGATGGCAAGTTCAAGTCCAGCCTAGGCTACATATAGAGATCCAGTTTCTAAAATAAACACACATAATGACAAAACATATTTATTCAGACTAAAAATAAGATGAAAAATCCCTTTAAAATTCCTTTACTAGTACACATCCACCCTTTCATTCAGAGAGTAGTTGAAATGGGAAGAGTACATTATACTCTTATAATCTGAGTTTGTGAGTCTTGTTTATGTTTATTCCTCCATTAAAGCTGATTTTTAAATGACATTATTCAATCTCATTATAAAATGCAAATTAAAAACATACAGCCCCTTTCTTGGCTACATTTGGAATGTTCAGAAGAAAAGCTACTGTCCCTTACCTGAGGTCTGCCTGCTCTCCCAATCATCTGCAGGATGTCTGTCTCGCTGTACTCCTCAAACATGCCTCCACTGTAGTGCATTGTAGACTTTATCACCACCAGGTGAGCCGGCAAGTTCACTCCCATAGCTAGAGTGCTGGTAGTGACTACCAGATTGAAGAATAATCAAGCCATAGAACTTTATTATCCTGGGAAGACATTTTCTTATAAAACATATAGTGATGTAAATGGAATAAAACCTCTAAGAAATTTAAAAAAGGAATAGAGGACTTTATAATCTAAAATAATAATGTACCTTAAAAATAAAGTAGCTAATAAGATCTTTTCAAATTGTACTAAGTTGAATGAAATGGTAAAGAATTAAACTTTGCCAAAGATTTTAATATAATACATATATTCACAATTCATTTTTAGTTCTTAGAAGAAATGAATCAGAATACTTAAGCTTTTTTCTCTTAAAAATAAATTTCCAAAATACTTTAATATACACAAGAAATATGTTTTACTTACAAAGAACTGGGAGATCTCCAGAAGTAAATAGTCCTTCAACCAGTTTCCTATCTGACAGCTCCATCCCAGCATGGTGATAACCAACACCATACACTAAGACATCTACAGCAGGAATATACCACCTGTCAGCCATTGCTACCCAGGATGATGACCAACACCATACACTAAGACATCTACAGCAGGAATACACCACCTGTCAGCCATTGCTACCCAGGATGATGACCAACACCACACACTAAAACCTGTCAGCCACTGTTACTACTTCATCATCCATCCCAGCACGATGCTAACCAGCACCTACACCAAGACAACCTCAGCAGGAATACACCACCTGTCAACGAGTGCTACCACTTCACCAGCATGGACCCTTCTGTCTATATTTAAACATGCTCTTCAAAAGTTATCTCTAGACTGGAGATGTGGTACTGTGGTAGAGTGTTTGGCTTGGTATGCCTGAGGCTCCAAGTTCAGTTTCCAGAACAAAAAAAGAAAATTGTCTTTAAACCTACCTTTTAATTTTGAATCCCTTATAGAATATGCAGACTTCTGTAACCTATTAAATATAAAATTAATAAGCTATACCCTGTAACATCAGGAAATTCTGAAATAGTTTATTATTTTAAAAATAAAGAAATCTTCACAATGCCATTATCTAAAAGCTATCTTTAAAAAACAAACAGAAAACCACAAGCTCTGACAGGTTTATTAAAGGAAAACTTCCCCCATGTCCTTTCTATGAGTCTGTCCTGGCATGCTTCCAACAGTAAGGGACTCCCCTGGGCAGTGGCAGCTACTTGTAGCAGTGGAAGTCCTGACAGCTGTCTTTAAAGGCAGGGACTGGCTCACAGAGAAGTGGGAGGAGGGGAGGAGGGGTGTAGGGAGAGAGAGAAACAGAGCACACTATATGAAATGCCCTTACAAATACATGCCAACAGGGATAGCACAGACTATCTAGCTCTCCTATTCAGAATGTATTAGCTGTTAACATTTAAGCTCACTTCTAAAGCACAAATTTAGAAAAAAAGAAACGTCTCATTTTCCACACATGGTTACTGTGTGCACGGAGTCAGAACTAGAAAGCTACCCCATAATTTGTCTAGGAATGCTTGTAAGAAATAAGGAGTTTCAAGCCCGTCCTGGTGACAGCGTGGAAGATGGAGGCCTGCATGCACAAGCAGTGTCCGTCCGCGCTGCAAAATAAAAGCGAAGGCAGGGCCGGAGGCGGTCAGGAGTAATGCCCTGCCTTCCACACACGGCCTGACTTCAATTCCCAGTGTCAACTTTTAATACTACTACATCACTAGTAAGTGAAACAAAAACAGACCTAACTTTGTATTGCATTGTACGTTTCTCCCTGCCATTGGCGTCCATTCATAAAGACATTTTTACTTTGTAAAGAAAACTGAGTTAAAAGGGAGAAGGAAGTTCTGAAAGAGCTTTGATAACTTTGGAAAGGAATTCTGGGTACTCTCAGGGATGTAGACAGTTGGTAAGCTTGGTTCTTAAGTATATGTAAGAAAAACGATGTTGTTGTTTTCTATTTTCTAATTGCAGATATGAAACTATGAGGTATAATTTTCTCATAGTCACAATTCTCTTTAAGGATTCACAACAAAATGAACAGTAGGCAAAAAGACATGCCATGTAACTAGTAACATAAACTGTCTACACACAGGAACTTTAGAAATGTTGCCTTATGTGATAATCAAATTATGATAAGGTAGTTTATTCTCACACTGAGACCTAGTGAAGATGCTGAAGCTAACTGATGCCAAGAATGGTGATATACGCCTGTAATTCCAGCACTCAGGATGCAAAGGCAAGACTGCAAATTTGAGGGCAGCCAGGGCTACCTAGTCAGACTCTGTTTCAAAAAAAATAATAAATCATTGAAGCTGGAAGGCCGAGTATATAACTCCTGACAGCCTGCTTGCATGTATGAACAAGGCCCTAGGTTTCATCTACAGTGCTGAAAAAAATTAATGCAAAAAGGAAAGAAAAGAGAAAGTGACATAAATTGAAGTTGAGAGAAACAATGTGCCCGATGGCACACAGGTGGACAGTGGAGTGCTGTGACTTAAGTCTGTCTCTAATGTCACACTACTTCTAATTCTGGCATTTCATTGCTGAAAAAACTTCAAAACTATAAAAAGGAATAAAGATTAAAAAGTGGTGGGAGCTGGGTGGGTGGTGGCGCACGTCTTTAGTCTCAGCACTCAGGAGGCAGAGGCAGGAGGATCTCAGCGAGTTCAAGGCCAGTCTGGTCTACAGAGTGAGTTCCAGGACAGCCAGAGCTGTTACACAGAGAAACCCTGTCTCAGAAAACCAAAAAAAAAAAAGAAAGAAAGAAGGAGGGAGTGAGGAAGGGAGGGAGGGAGAGAGAGAGGGAGGAAGGAAGGAAGGAAGGAAGGAAAGAAGGAGGGAAGGAAGGGAGGAAAGATCGAAAGAAACTTTCCTTAGAGAATGAGGTGAGAAGTGAGAATGGGAAGAGGAATTAAAATACTGCATACGCTTCTGTTCAAGAAAAAGATTATCTGAAACAAAGGACTCCACTGTGTGCAGCACACAGGCAGGAGGCACGTGACATGTGACCTGGTACTAAGGGAGCCTACAGCCTGTGTATTTCACTCCCATAGCAGTTAGTGTTTGCCTGAGAGGACAAAAGTCTATGCAAATGAGTCTCCCATAGCATAAGAATTCCACACATCTTCCAAAACTGCTTTCAGAATTAGTCTGGGAGCAAGGAGATAAGGTTTTTAGTGGTCAGGTCATACTTCTGACTATGGTGACATTGCACAACTTGGTCACTGTGTTCACGCCCAACAAGCAAAGGGCTCCAAACTACTTACAACTACTTATGGCCTCTTCTCCCTGTACCTATACTTTCATTTTTAATTCCACTTTTACATTTCCTCACTCAATCCGTAAAGCCACTGCTATTTTTATTGTACAGGTAAAAAAGCTAGGCTTGAAGCTGTCAAGTCACCTGTCCAAGGTTAAGGGAGGAGCCACTTTCTCATTTCACCCAAGTGATCCCCAAAAATACTCCCACTTTCGAGAAGAAATTAGAGCACATACCTCAGTTTCTGTTCCACTGTGATAATAAATTTAGCATCTTTTACAAGAACAGAAGCAGCCTGCTGCACACCTTTCCTTGTCGCACAAAACTGAAAATGAATTAGTGAACTCTAAATCAATCAGGTTAAAAACTGAACACCACACACAAACCAGCAACTAATAATCCATACCACAAGTGTGGGCTTCTGATCCGAGTATGTTCGTATAACACTGTAAACTTTATAGTTGAGGGCTAAGTCAAACTTGAATTCGGTTTGGTTACTACTACAGGGGAAACCCAGGACCACTTTCTGAAGTTTCACAGGTCTATGGCTCTCATCCATTTTCAGACATACAGCAGGTCTCTCGCCATCTGAAAGCCATTCTGCGATCTGAGAAAAACAGACGCGTGTGCATTACATTCTTTTTCTAGTCCAGTTCTATAGCTAAAATAACACAATTCTAGACCACGTTAAAGTCAGGTTCTGAAAGAATTTAATCAAAGCATCTTTTTCAACATTACAGATTTTACCAACACTGCTCTATAGATATGTTAGTAAATGCTACCAATAGCAGTGTTTCCAGACCATAAACACTTTCTCATGGTAAAGTTCTGACTAGTTATTAGTATTTTGTTTGACATTGCCCCATTAGAGCCCAAACTAGAATTAAAATCAATTTGGTCATAAAAATCAAAGTTCCCATGGTACCACATTGCTGGTTATTGTTCAGAACTATTCCTGGAAATGACAGAAACATTTGCACTTCCCTAAACACTAGCAACATAGTAGCAGAGCTACCAACCAAAATATGTTGGTCTTCTAACCAAAGAACAAATAAGCTTTTTAAAAATAAATAAATAGTAAGTTAAAAATAAATAGTAAAAATAATTTAATAAGTATTTAGTAAAAATAATTCATTTTAATTACGTTATTTATGTGTGTGTGTGTGTGTGTGTGTGTGTGTGTGTGTGTGTGTGTGTGTCTGCTATGAGTGTGTGGGTTCCTGAGGGGGCCAGAAAAAAGCATCAGATCCCTTGGAGCTGGAGTCAGTGAGGTTCCCAACCTGAGTGCTATGAGTCAACTGTGGTCCTCTGAAGATCAGCAAGTGCTCTTGACCTCTGACTCATTTCTCCAGACCCCAAATAAACTCTTGAGAGATGGTAGTAATTCAGACCCAGTATTAGAATTACTAATTAGTGCCTGGGTCTGTGGTAAGAGGTCCTCATCCTTCCTTACTCTAGTTAGTAACTGGGCTTCAGGCCTTGCCATGAAACTGGCTCTTGTCAGGGAAAGGTTCCTTGTTGGACAGGCAGGAATATGGAAATAGTTGCAAGACTGTGATGGGACAGGATCCGAACACACAGGAATTTGCATTTCTAGAGGAGTGGGTGGCCAAGGATAAGGATTATTATTTTAGAGGAATATTGATGGAAAGGAAAAACAAAAAGAAGCCAGTGTTCACAGATCCAGTGATTATCACAACTGAAGAAAGTTTCGATAATGTGATGGTATTTTTATAAGAATTGCTATAAACCAGTAAAATGAAAAAAGAAAAGGGCATCACTGACTTGGTTAAAAAAATTTTATGTAGTTGACAAATATATTAAAATACTTTACTCAGTAAAAAAAAGTCAATGAAGTAAAAATCTTTAAAATAAGTATGTACATTTGAGAAAAATTTGTTACTATAAAAATAATTTCATTATTATGTTATCTAATGTTAGGATACAAAAAATGGCTGCTAATAGGGAATAGAGAAATGATTTCTTAAATAAATGAATATAACTTTTATTGAAGGCAGTGTCCCCTGAAGGTTTAAACTAGCCTTTCACTTACTTATCATAGTATGCTAAGAAAACGAGTATGAATATTCTCCAAGATATATTAACTTCAGCACTGTTTATAACAGAGGAATGGAAATAACACTATATTATGAGATTAGATAAATACATAAAAACAAACTACAAAAAGTCAAGACTATTTGATAACATGGAAATGCTTATAGGTAAAACAACAAAAAATATGTATAATGATTCCACACTGCTATGGCTAAGATGTACTTTGTAAAGGTCTCCCAAGGTTTATATGCTAGAACCTGGTCCCAGTGTAGCAACAACGCAGAGAGGGAATCTTTAAAGAACAGAGTCTAGTGCAAGGTGAGTATGTCATGGAGGACGCTGCCCCTGGAGGAGAGTAACCCTGGCCTTACAGAGTAAGTCTCTCGAGAGTGGGTTGTTAGAAAAGGGTGAGTCTGGTTAGGTCTGGTGCTGCAGGCCTGTAATCCCAGCTCTGATAAAAGCTGGACTTCTTAATTTGGTCTGATCTGATTTACTGCATTGGCAGAGAGGTTTAATGTCGAGGTACAGAAACTTTTCATCTGGTGCACTGGCCCCTGGCCACGTGGGAAAACCACTCCACTACTTATGCATCTCTCTGCCAGACTACATCGGCTCTCAGCCTGGAGAGTTGCCCCTTCCAAGTCGCTGCCTTTAGAGGTCCAGGACGCTCCTCCTCCCAATTTTGGGGTACCCTTGCCAAGACGTGGCTGCGCCTGG
Source organism: Peromyscus eremicus (assembly GCF_949786415.1). Taxonomy (NCBI): domain Eukaryota; kingdom Metazoa; phylum Chordata; class Mammalia; order Rodentia; family Cricetidae; genus Peromyscus; species Peromyscus eremicus. Next base: position 94,996,124 of record NC_081426.1, read on the forward strand.
GGCATCCCACCTTCCCACTCAATTCGATCTTCCCTGGATGCCTGGGATGCTGGGACATCCAGGTCTTGGATCTTCCTCTACACAGCCCAAAAGCCCAACCGACGCACTGCACTTTTGACCTCAGGTCTGGAAAAGGCTTGGGAACCGTTGCTTATGGGTTAAGTCTGATCCCCAATCACTACAAAATTTATCCAAAGTAGCCCTTCATCAGGTCTGGGAGCTCTGCACTCCTGTCCCATCCCCGTCTCACTGCCCCTTCTCTCTGGAGCTGCCCTCTCCAGACCTCATCCAAAGAAAGCCCACCAAGCAGCAGCTCCTCTCGCAGAGGGCATTTAAGGTCTGCCCTACAGCCTTCCCCTAGTGGTTCCCCTCCTGGCTTCTCCTCTTCCCCAGGACTGCCCGGGAATGTTTTGCTCAGACTAAACCTGGACTTATTAATTTGGCCTGACTTGATTTACTGCATCAGTGGAGAGGCTTAATATCGAGGTACAGAAACTTTTCAATAAGAATGAGTTTTATGGCCTAGAAGTAATGCTCAAGATTTAGGGGGAAAGGGCCTGGGATAAGCAAAACAAATCCTGGGGAATATGGGCAGAACCTGGCTCAACAGATAACAAAGGACCACCAGGTTATAAACTCCATTCTTCTAAAGCATTCCTGGAGAAACAGCTAAGCAGCTCATTCCTTTGAAGAGAACCTGTGTGCTTAACTTTTCCTAGCTTCTCCAGTGCTTATCTCTGTGCACAGGAATTTTTGCCATCTATACCCTGTCTACATGTTTAAAGAGTAAAAATTCTATATTGTTCTTGAACATGAACAAACCATTTGTAATTTTTAGAAGAAATTTAGAGATAAAAACAAAATTTGCTATTGAAACAGACAATATAGCAACTATGTACAAAAATAATTTCTAAGTAGTACCAAAAAACAAATAAACAGGCTGACAAGTAAACAGGAGTGAGAAAGAATAAGACTATATACTTGTTTTTAAGAAGTTTGCTTAGGGGCTACAGAGATGGCTCACAGGTTAAGAGCACTGGTTGCTCTTCTGAAGGACCTAAGTTCAATTCCCAGTACCCACATGACAACTCACAAGCATCTGTAACTCCAGTTCTCATTTTTTTTTTCTGAGACAGGTTTCTCATTGTAACAGCCCTAGCTGTCCTAGAACTCACTCTGTGGACCAGGCTGGCTTGGAACTCACAGATCCACCTGCCTCTGCCTCCCGAGTGCTGGGATTAAAGGCATGTACTACCACCACCTGGTGTAACTTTAATTCTATATGATCCAGCACCTTCTGACCTCCAAGAGCACCAAGCATGTACAAACATATATGCAGACAAAACACCCATAATCGGATAATAAAATAAAAGAAAAAGAAGTTTGCTTAGGAATTAAAGAAAAAGTCATATATTATTATAGAAAGTATAATACTCCAAACAACTGTCGGCCTATACATTCATGCCCCAATAACCATGAAATCACCCTTATGGTTATATTAAGGACAAGTCCACATATCTGCATTTTAGAAATAGTCGCTAGTGCTTACCACAATACAGGCACATAGAACTGAGGGAAAGTGGGTGGTCACCCCAGCCACTGTTTTGTTTTTTTTTTTCTCCACCACACTGATACAATTAAGAGTCAGCTCATCTAGCTAGTGGTGGTACACCTTTAGACATAGCACTGGGGAGGCAGAGGCAGGCAGAGCTCCATGAATCCAAGGCCAGCCTGGTCTACAGAATGAGTTACAGGACAGCCAGAGCAGTTACATAGAGAAACTCTGTCTCAAAAAACCAATAAATAAGAGTCAGCTCATCCAATGATCATGACACATTACTAGCCAAGTAACAAAGTGTCTGAAATAAGTGAAAACTATGAATTTTAGATAAAAGCAAATAGCAGAAATCTGGCACTAACTTTCTACATACACTAAATTTATTAAGTGACTGACAGAAAATGCCTTCTTCTCTGAGATCTGGACTAAATAGTCCATAAATAATAAAAAATTAAGCAAGTGAAGATTGTGACTTACATCTTCAGTATTGGGAATTGTTGCAGATACAGCTACAAATCTCATAGGAACAGGGCTGGCATTTTTTAAGGCCCTGGATAAAGACTGTACAGTTTTCATTCTGCTAACTACAACTTCAAGAGTTGGACCACGGTTTTCATCTTTTATAATATGCACCTAGGTAATAAATCAAGAGAGAACCATTAGGTATAAAAGAAAAGATCTATTTAATCAATTAAAATATACAACAATAATATTTTTACTTAGAAAAATAAGCATTTTCCAATTTGAAAGACTAAAAACATTATTTTACTTAAAATGTCATTGCTTTCCATCCATTTTAAACATCATTTTGTGTCTGTCTCTGAAGGTGAATGCGTTCACTACCTCATCAATGAGAAACAGTCGAACCAGCTGGACTAAAGAGTTGTCTCTCCACTTCCTAGTCATGGTGTCCCACTTTTCCTACAGGAAAAAATGCAAGTGGTTTATTCTAATAAGGAATCACACGCATTGTTTAAGATACTGATAAACTTTATCAGACCTATTACAAACAAGGGCAACATTTCAGTTGATTCTTTAAAATCTCCCCAAAGAGCTGAGGATTAAAAGTTACTTAAATGATTTTAAGAGTCCTGAAACACACGGTCTTCAATCTTTGAAATAATCACAAGTCAAAATCTAATCACACTCTTCAGGTCTGATGTGTGTGGACGTTCTGCTTGCACTTGTGTCTGTGCAACGTCTACACGCAGTACCCATGAAGACCAGAGAAGGACATCACTTCTCTTGAGACTGGGGGCTGGGAATCAAGCTCAGGCCCTCCACAAGAGTAGCCCAGGCTCTTAACCACTGGGCCACCTCTCTAGCCCACTGACTACATACTCTAAGCCCTATCAAGGCATCACTTCTATAATACACGCTTGGACAAACGACTATAAGGGGAACATGGTTATAGATTGTCCACAGTTACAAAGTGGTTTGTTTTACTCACTGTTCATATGTGTGATAATTGCTCTTCCACTTTTTTATCTATGGATATTCTCTCCATATCCTGAATAATAGTACTTTTATGGTAATTAGTTTACATTGCAAATACATGCCTGTACTTTGTATTTTTCTAACGATCTCTCTTAATGAAGATAAATATTCTCAAGTAAATAAGGAACATAAATAATACTTACTGGAGTTGTCATAATTATATTGGCATGTTGAATCTCAAATAGGTCATCCATTACTGTATCTCCAGTAAGTTCTTTACAACTCAAGCCTATTGGTCCAAATTTTTCTTTCCAATCTTCAAACCGTTGACTACAAAGGGCTTTTATTGGTGCCACTAAAATAATATATTTATTTTAAACACCAGTGTAATTTTAAAATTGTTTTCTCAAGGTCTAGTTAATAAAATTAGTCTAAAAACAGATGCTTATTGCTGTGTAACACTGATAAAGTGAAAGCTAAAAACACAAACATAGTGAGCTATTAAAGTGGTCACCAGGAAGAACTAAAAACTGAAACACAAGTGATTGCTCAGGGAATCTAAACATGGGGAGAGACGGAACAAGAGATTATTGATTTTTCATAAGAAGTCTTTTGTGATTAGTCATTTCTTTTAAACTGTGTACATACAGTACTTCATGGAATTTTATGAAATACACATCCCAAAAAAATGAGAACAGATGTTTCTATGTAAAATTCTAGAACTGTAAAATATATGATTATTTGTTCATTTTGACTGTCCTCTTTTTTTAATGTAAAGTTCAAATCCTTAATTCAAATATATTATTTTCTATTTACAACTCTGGGAAAAGTGTTTCAAACTTAATGTAACAGATGAAACCAATTATTGTGGCATGTCTTTATTAAACTGCCCAGAGGGCTAGGGTTACAGCTAAGTGGTGGAGCTCTCACCTAGTGTTTGCAAGGCCCTCCCTGAGCTCAGTGTCTGGCACCACATACACACATAAGCAGAAACAGGAGACTGTAGGTTAGCAGTGCTCGGTGGCATAGTACTTGTCTATAGGTTCAGTCACAGCATCACAACTAAATAAATTAATATTTTAATGTATGAGCTACCAAGCTACCAAGTAATAATCTATGCTCTGAATTGACTTCATGTCTGCTTCACTCTCTGACTATACTTAATCAACATTTTTACAATATATACTTACTGTAAACAATTTTCATGTTGAGCCATGGCAATGGTACTTCCATTAACAATCTTGTTATCGCAAGTTCAAACACTACAGTTTTCCCAGAACCAGTGGGGGCACAAATCACAAAATTCCTATCTGTGTAAAGAAGCTAAGAGATAAAAAGTGAACTGATTATTAATATATAGAATTTTTACATACATTCTCAATTTTCTAGAAAATGTACTTTAAGATTAGGAATATAGCTTCAAATGTGTTTACCTCTATAATTCCTATGTGCAGTCCTGCTCTAGACATTTCAACCTGAGTAACAACACATTTTGTCATATCATACTATTTTGTCAAAATGAATGCTTGACCTAAGAGAAAATTATCCTTTACCCTTAAGAGAAATTCTTATAAATTTAATAAATACAAGCCAATCCACCTATGTGACTCGAATGCACTCATTTAACAAGTATTCTCTAATCTCCTAAAATGCACTATTAATTAAATGTGGTAGTGACAATTCACTCTCCTCAGAGAGCCACAGTTATTGAGAAAAGAAAGGTAAGTAAATAATTATAAGATACTTACATCATCAAAGGCTTTGGATTGTATGTAGTTGAAGTAAGGAAATTCTTTGAATATACTTCTAAATTTTGCCGCTTAGAATAACATTAAGGAGTTAAATGTTTCAGAATTTAAAAAAAAATGTCTACTTTTAATTTAAAAATTCAGTTTTAATTCTATTGACTCTTACAGTATCCAATGATAAGGTTGTAACATTTGCTATTTTAGCATCTAAGATTTAATGGAAGGGAGCTGGAGGGATGACCAGGCAGTTAAGAACACTTGTTCTTGCAGAGAACCTGGGTTTGAATCCTAGCACCTACATGGTGGCTCATACAAGGTACACAGAATCTGATGCCTTCTCCTGACATTGTCAGGCATCAGGTATACATGTGGTACAACATACACACATGCAGGCAAAACACACATACAAATAAAATACGATTTTTTTAAATAAAAAAAGATAATGGAAATAATTCTACTCTGCTTCCACATTCCTTATTCTAAAAATAACTGATTAAAATCCCTGTGGGAAAACAAAAGGTTACATAAGGAATATAACTTGTGAGTTAAATATGATGAAGGAGATCTGAATATATAGAGACATGCCTAAGAGCTATTTTTAGTCTGTTTTTCTTACTTGTCTTGACTAAGACATTTTTATATTGTCTTTAATTTTCAAATTTTCCACTTATTAACTGATTTTGACTGATTCATTTCATTAATAGAAGTGTTTCTGGTCAGTTAATCTTGAATCTCTGCATTTTTTAATATTATTTGTGTTGTTTAATTATCAGCATATTTGCTCAGTAAAATGAACTTGGATTATACTTCCCCTGTTAGAAAGTTTAAAAATATTAATAGGATAGTAAATCACCCCATTCTCTAAAGTGAGACTCTATTGCCAGATTTAGGAATATTAACGGCACTCTTCTTAGGAAGTTGCAATTGGTCAACTACATTTATTAGCGCCATATGAAAATTTATTACTAGATCTAAGTCACTCCAAAAAAAAAAAATGAGTTCCTACAAGTGAGGCCTTTAGGATTTATTAGGGGGCAGGAACAATGGCTCAGTAGTTAAGAGTACTTGCAGCTCTTGCAGAGAACTGGAATTCTGTCCTAACACCAACATCATGTAGCTCACAAACACCTGTGATCCAGTTCCAGGGGATCTATTGCCCTCTTTTGGATTCCATGGTCATCTTCATGCAGGTAGTGCATATATAGACAAGCAGGTACAGACCCATACACACAAATGAAAATTAATAAAAACTTTAAAATATATTTGAAAGAACATAGTTGTCTAAAAACTCTATTTTTATGATGTACTTAAATACTCACAGGTTGTTGTAGTAACACTTTTTAAACCTTTAAAATGGATTATATGACTTTTCTGCCTAAATTTCCCCCTTTCCCTTTAAGAAAATGGCTACAAGGCCCTTCATCCTATCTCCCAACTCTCCCTCCAATCTTCCACCAGCCTTTATTGCTCTGATTTCAGATCTGTTCTTTTACCCTCAAACTCTTCTCCTCTAGTTATAATGGGCTCTACTAGTCAGAACGTCAGCCACGGACCTGCCATGACATCTCTTCTCTGCCTTTATGCCTCATTCTCCTCTCAAGTCTCCTTTGTTCTTCCATCTTATTGCTCGCGTCTCACATCTTAAGAAGGTTTGCACAGAAAAAGATTTTCTGAACAGCGGCCGGGCGGTGGTGGCGCACGCCTTTAATCCCAGCACTCGGGAGGCAGAGCCAGGCGGATCTCTGTGAGTTCGAGGCCAGCCTGGACTACCAAGTGAGTTCCAGGAAAGGCGCAAAGCTACACAGAGAAACCCTGTCTCGAAAAACCAAAAAAAAAAAAAAAAAAAAACCCAAAAAAAAAAAAAAAAGACTTTCTGAACAGAACCGTGTTAGCACAGGCAATAAGATGAGATTCCATCTTAGATATGTCAGAATGGTTAAGGTCAACAAAGCAAGAGACATCTCATTATGATGAGGATGTGGAGTAAGGGGACCATTCCTCCACTGATGGTAGAAGTTGAAATTTGTGAGGCCACTAGGAAATTTGCTTTTTCTTCTTAATTGAACCTAATATTACATTTTGTTACCATCATGACTAAGGAAGTTGAGTTTTATAATAGGTGGTTGGCATCTAATCATTCTCCACCCACTCTAGTCAGCTGCACCCATTAGCATAATTCACTTAGGTTATTATCTTGATTTTTTTTTTAGTTGGACTCTTTTCTTTTTACTTTTTTAAAACCAACCATCTATATAACAGACAGAATGACTGCTTTAAAAAGTCAACCAATCACGGTCTCAATATTCCATGACTGGAAAAAGCACAGGGACAAATAGCCAAACTAGTGGAAACATGTGAACTATGAACCAATAGCCGAGGAGCCCCCATGGAACTGGATCAGGCCCTCTGGATAAGTGAGACAGTTGATTAGCTTGAACTATTTAGGAGGCCCCCAGGCAGTGGGACCAGGACCTGTCCTTAGTGCATGAGCTGGCTTTTTGGAACCTAGGGCCTATACTGAGACACTTTGCTCACCCTTGGTGTAGGGAGAAGGGGCTTGGGCCTGCCTCAACTGAATATATTAGGCTGAGCTGAAACCCCAGGGGAGACCTTGCCTTGGAAGAGGTAGGAATGGGGGTGGGTTGGGGGGGGGGAAGGCAGGGGTTGGGAGGAGGGATGACAGGGGAATCTGTGGCTGATATGTAAAAATTAAATTAATTATAAAATAAAATTTAAAAAAGTCAAAAAAAAAAAAAAGAAGGTTTGCCCTGTTTATTGAATTCTGTATCTTGAGTCTTCAATTCCAGCAGTCTCAATTTAACTCTCTTTTACTTATTCTACGTTTTCTTTCCCCATGGTACTCATCACCTTTTAAAATATCATCTGACCCATTTTCTACAGTTACTGTTTAGATCTACCTCAGCCCATCTTCCATTGTAAGATTAGCAGTAACTCAAGAACAAGGACTCACTACCTCTCTTCTTAATTGGCATATTCCACAAGTTCAGAACAGTGCCTAACTTAATGTAGGTTTGCACTTACTAAACCACATGGTTAATTTCTAAATCTTCATTTGACTTTCAGCATGTCATAATACTGTCATAATATATACAGACAAGCACACACACTCAAGTGAAAATAAAAACTTTAAAATATACATTTTAATTATGTGACAAAATAAAAACAAAATTTAGAGTTAGTCAGAGTCCATCAGCTTTTTAAAGAACCACATTTTCCCTCAAGGAATGTTTTTCCATATAAAATATTTATTTATAACAAGCCTAGAAGTGGCCTATCATGCTGTTTTTTTTCTCATTAGATAGGTCTGCATCAATTTATATTCACAAAAATGAGTGTTTGATTCAGAGTAGAGGCAGATTCAGTCTCCCAGTGCACGACAAACTCCACCGTTAAATGCATCATCTGTCGTCACTGTGAACACTCGGAATCAAGTTTTCCTTTTGTTCTGTGAACTCCCAGCAGCACCGCTGCAGTAATCTGCTACACTGGGGGCGTCTGCACAACTGAGAAAGGCAGTACCACAGCACTCTGACTGCACTCATGATGTCCTGAAGACTCAGTTAGAGAAGCACACTGAGAGAGACCCTGCAAGGATCCGTGTCCAAGCAATCCACAAACGCTTGTCTTCTACTTTGAACACATTCAAATAACAAAGTGCACAGATCAGTGAATTTGACAATATATGAAACTGTTAAAAAATAAACCAATGGATACAAGTATAGACATCTGCCTTTGTAGCTCTAATGAAGTGTGCAGCACACTGAAGGGTGCTGTAACATGAAAAATCTTGAAAACTTTTCAAAGGCTAGTATTAAATTATGAAAATTTTTCTAACAAAAGAAGAACATCCCATCATACAGATAACCTGTTGTGTGATATTTTGATTGTGTTCTGACAAATAAAGCTTGCCTGGAGTCAGAGGGTGGAGCTAGTCACTAGCTGACCATAGAGGTTTGGAGGACTGTAGCGAGAGGAGATAGAAAGTGGTAAGGCAGGGCTGGGAGAGGATCTCAACCCTTTTGGTGGGAGGAATCGGAAAGGTAGGAAGTGACTGTGGCTGCTCCCCTGCTTCTCTGATCTCTCTCTGATTTTTACTCTGATATCTGACTCCTGATTTTTTTATTAATAGGATTAATTAGGGGCTGGAGAGATGGCTCAGAGGTTAAGAGCACTGGCTGTTCTTCCAGAGGTCATGAGTTCAATTCCCAGCAACCACATGGTGGCTCACAACCATCCATAAAGGTGCCCTCTTCTGACCTGCAGGTGTATATGCAGACAGAACACTGTACACATAATAAATAAATAAATCTTAAAAAAAAAGCATAATTAGATTTATGCTTCAATAACCAAACAATATTTTAATTATATTTTTGAGATATAATTACATTTCTCCCTTTAAACCCTCTCATATATCCCTCCCTGTCCCCCTTCAAATTCCTGGCCTCTTTTTCAATGTTATTGTATGCATATATGCATGCATATATACTAGAATAGAATAGAACATAACATAATAGAACATAATATATTTTTCTAAATATAACCTTCTCGGTCTGTATAATGTTATTTATATGTATGTTTTGGCACTGAACAACCAAGGGGAGAGACCACCTCTCCCACTCCCAGCTTTCCTCAGTTGCCTATAGTTCTTTGAGTAGGGTTGAGGTTTCCTGGACTTTTCCCCACCCACTTTGCCATGTCCATTGGTGCCATCCTTGTTCAGCTCATGTTTGGGTGGTCATGTTCCCCAAACTTCATGAGTATAGTTTCCAATGTTACTAGGAGTCACACTCACACAGGAACTCCCTGGTCCTCTGGCTCTTACAATTTTAATGCCTCCTGTTCTGCAATACTCTTTGAGTCTCAGGGACCATGCTGGTTTGGTAAAGTGATGGTTGCAGGTTCTTCTCGGAGATCCATGACTTCACTCACACTGAGCTGGGAGCTAAATTTCCAGTACCAGCATGGTCTCCCTCTTATTGAGTAGGTCTTCAGTCCAATTAGAGAGCTGTTGGGTACCACCAAGGTACATGAGCCATTACTGCACCCTTATGATTATTGTACCATGCTGGTTATTGATGTGGTTCATAGACATCATAGCTGGTCAGTTGGTTGCTCCCTCTTTTGGAAGCTTGCATGTACTTTCTGGTACTATGAAAGCTAGTCCTCAGAGATGGGATATTTAGGTCTAACTAGACAATAGTTAATTGCCTACTACTAAACTGTTTATGTTCCCTTTCTACTGGTGCAAATACATACGTTTGTCTTAGTTAGGGTTTCTATTGCTGTGAAGAGACACCATGGCCATGGCAACTCTTATAAAGGAAAAACATTTAATTGGGTGGCTTACATTTTCAGAGGTTCTGTCCATTACCATCATGGTGCGACATGGCGGCATGTAGGCAGACATGGTACTGGAGCTGAGAGTCCTTACATCTTGTTCCACAGGCAACAGGAAGTGATCTGTGACACTGGGTGTAGCTTGACATGGGGGACCTCAAAGCCCATCCCCACAGTGACACACTTCTTTCAATAAAGCCACACCTTCTACTTGTGACACTCCCTTTGGGGGCCATTTTCTTTCAAACCACCACAATGTGGCACCCCAGAAGTTGACCTCAGGTGTTTTTTTCTTAGCTCTCTACTTCATACATTGAGGCAGGCTCTCTTGCTAAAACTAGAGCTTGCTGTTCCAGGCTATTCTAGCCAGTCAGCTTGCTCTGGTGATTCTGTCTCCACCTCTCTAGTTCCATGACAGGCTGCTGTGCCAATCCAGCTTTTACTGGATTCTGAGATCTGTTCCCTGTTTGTGGAACTGTTTAGGAAGGATTAGATGGTGTGGCCTTGTTAGAGCCGATGTGTCACTGGGAGTGGGCTTTGGCCATTCTCAGGCTCTCTCTCTCTGCCTTCCACATGCTGATCCAGATGTGAGCTCTCAGATGCTTCAACTAACATGCCTGCTGCTTTTTGCCACTCTGCCTTGCCATGATGGACTCTTAGCCCTCTGAAGCTGGAAGCCCAATTAAACGCTTTCTTTTATAAACTGTTTTGGTCATGGTGTTTTATCACAGCAATAGAAAAGCAACCAAGACACTGCTCAGTATCTGAAATTTCAGATGTAAAAGGGATATTACCACCAGAATATTCTGAATACACTCAAGTATTTACATCAGAAATACTCAAACATGCAAATTTGACTATTCATTTCTTTCTTTTTTTTTTTTTTTTTTTGGTTTTTCGAGACAGGTTAATCCATGTAGTTTTGGTGCCTGTCCTGGATCTCCTTCTGTAGACCAGGTTGGCCTTGAACTCACAGAGATCCACCTGGCTCTGCCTCCCTAATGCTGGTATTAAAGGTGTGCACCACCACCACCCAGGCCATTCATAACCCTCAAATTAAGTTCCTTCTAAAACAGTAAAAATGTCCTCAAATCCACAAAATGTCCCATTTGCTTTGAGTTCTCCTATTTGATTTAATCCAATATCTCTATTCTTATTCCACCAAAAGAAATTTTTTATACGTAAGTAAATTTCTGTGTTTAAATTCTCAGACTGAAACAATTCTTGAACTGGACCAGCCTGCAGACCACACTTGAAGTAGCACTGACTATCACACAATGTATCTCTTAACATGACCCAAAAGATTTACTTTTCCATCTTTTTCTATGCTAACTAAAATAAACACACAGGAGTTGAATGAAACAAAACATTTTAAATATATAATTTCATAAAAATGAAGGATACGGATTTCTGTGACAGCCTTCAAGGAACCCAAGCCATTTGGGGTTATACCTAAAAACAAAAGATACTACATATTTATATGGATATTTTTAACCATTTCCATAAAACAGCTCCAATAAATTTTGCATAACATTTTACTGAGAAGTTAAAATAAAAAGATACAGCTACAAAATAATGCAACATAATAAATGCATCAATTCCACATGGAGAGAGAACTTACTCTGTTTTGTATTCTCCATTATGCTAATAAATGCAAATTAGTTTGTATTTTCACAAAAAGCAACTGAATAAGAAATTACCTTGAATGTCATGAGGCTGAGATGCAATGGAAAAGGATGGTACTTTGAATATGTTTTCTCCAATTTCAGAAGCAGAAAAAGCATCACTTGCTTTCAATTTATTTGTAGAATATTGAAGTTTCTGCTTACTATTGCTACTGTTCCACGATTTCTCTTTGTTTATTTTTGTTTGGGCTAGTTTCACTGGGCTAATATGAGAATCCAAGTTTATATTTTCATTAGCATAATCACATTCATGTATATTGTCACATGTTCTAAATAATCTGGAAAAAAAAACACCATGGTTTCTGCTTCTAACATTTGCTTAAAAACTAGCACAAGATATCCACTTAAAAACATCCATAACTACAGTTTATCATGGATTTATGTCTCTTCATTTTCCTAAAACTCATCTAAGATTTTTGTGGCAGCTTGTCTCCACAATGGCTCCAGTGATCCTTGTCTCCAGGTAGACACAGCTTTGATGGTCTACGAACAGAGTCACTACATCAGAACTGAACCATGTAACTGGTAGAGCACCCTGGTATGTAGGACTGTAAGTAGGTGACTTCAAGGCTAAGTCACAGAGACACTCTCCCTTCCCACAGGGATTCTGGATAGCTCATGCTGTGGAGAGTTAATTAGCAAACCATGGAAACATTTAAAAACCCTGGAGAGGCCCATGTGGAGACGTACTGAAGACTCCTGCCAACAGTCAACACCAACTTGACAGACAAAATGAGTAGCTAACAAAAACAGACCAAGAGTCCTTGGGAAGTGTCAGGTAACCACATACAACATGGCATTTTGTTTGTGGCCCCTTGCAAAACCCCAATTATGTTTTTTCATGGGAGACCCCAGACTCAAACTACTAATTAACTTGATCCTAACTCATTAAAAAAACTATCAAAACCAACAAAGCTTACTATTGTTTTAAGCCATTACATTTTGGAGTAATTTGTTCACAGTAATAGATACCTAATTAAACTGATGAGTCTAATTAGTTAAAGTGCTGAGGTGGGACGCCCACTAAATAAATTATAATAACAGCAGTTTCTCTAATCAGGTTACTGTAGGATGCAAAGGTCTTTTTGTAGGGTCCTGGCCTTGTAGATAAAAGGATTCAGAAGGAGCACAGAAGGGAATCTGATGATGATTTATTGGAGAGAATAATAAGGCAGCTAAGAATGTTGTCTGCGCAACTGTGAGGAAGGATCTAGAAAGAGGAGGGAAAGGGAGCAACACTTTCTGAGCTTGAAGTTAGAAAGCAGACAAGTTCACTGGCAAGTCTGTGAACAGCTGCATGGATGGAGGGGTTTTTGGTCTATGTCAGTGGTAACCCCCAAACATACATTTATTTTCATTGCTACTTCATAACTGCAAATTTGTTGTTATGAACTGTAATGTAATATCTGTGTTTTCTGATGGCCTTAGGCCACACCAGTGAAAGGGTCATTCAACCCCTAGAAGGGTCATGACCCACAGGTTGAGAACCAATGCTCTAAGGGGACAGTTTTTCCTCCCATTTTTATAAATTGCTTTCAGTCATATTTCTTTTCATTTTTCAGCCTTAGGTTGAAACAGGATTTTAGGTTAATAAAACAGGATTTTATCTTTAACACAGTTGTGTGTGTGTGTGTGTGTGTGTGTGTGTGTGTGTGTGTGTGTGTTTTCTCTGGAGAGATTCCCCAGCCATGACCAGACAAAGAAGGTGCCTGTTACCTACATTTGTAAAGGGTATTACTGACAAGCAAAACTTGTCATTTGTAAAGCATATGATAACTATCAATCATGCCATTTATGCCAGAAGATGCTGATACATACATTCATACATGTAGTTCCTGATCAACCAAATATGTGTTGTATACCCAACTTAACTTCCCTACAAATGGAAAAGAAGTAAACTAAGTTTATTTATTCTTATTTTTTTATTTAAAGAATTTTTGATATTTTTAAAATTTTTATATGTGCAGGTGTCTTGCCAACATGTGTAGCTGTGTGCTGTGTGTGTGTGCGCGCGCGCGCGCGCGCACGCCCATAGAGGCCAGAAGAAATCCCCTGAAATTAGAGTTATTGATGGTTGTTAGCTACCATGTGGGTGCTGGGAGTTGAACCAGGTCCCCTGGAAGAGCAGTCAGTGCTCATACCCACTGAGCCATCTCTCTAGCTCCATGAACTAAGTATATTAACAAACCAAACTACCCAAATATTGTTGTGATTTGAATGAGAAACATCCCCATAGACTCTGATATTTGAACCCTTGGTTCCCAGCTTGTGGAGCTGTTTGGGGAGGTTTAGATGATGCAGCCTTGTTGGAACCTGGCACTTCAGGTTTCTCTTTCTACTTTGTGCTTACATTTGAAGACATTAACTCTCAGGATGCACTCTTATTCTTCTGGAACTAGGGGCCAAAATATACTTTATGTAAGTTGCCTTGGTCATGGCATTTTATTACCCAACAGAAAAATAACTGATACACACATCCATATTTCTTCATAAAATTCTTCAAAACAAGGAGACACCATCTTTACAACTATTCTTTGTTATGTAACTGATCAAAATAGTTTGTTCATGATAGCCTTAACATAAAGTAAACATCAGGGTTCCTAATATGATACTCACAACTTACAGAAACTGTCTAGAGTAAGAATTGAGAAAAGAATGAAATAATAGTGCTTTCCTATTGTCCAAAGTAAATATGGCCAACATTACTTTGAAATATGTACTTGTAAATGTCAAAATTCTTTTTGTTGTTTTCTAAAGCTTTTCACTAAAGTTTTATCATAATTAGCCAGGTGGTAGTGGCGTACAACTCTAATCCCAGCACTCAGGAGGCAGAGGCAGGCAGATTTCTGAATTTTAAATCTGTGTTCTACACAACACAGTAAAACCCTGTCTTGAAAAACAACAAAAAATTTCATACAAAAAAATCTATAGGGAATAAATACAAAGGAGCACTGTGCAAAGACAGCATTTTTTAAATTTTTAATTTTTTTTACTTAGTCTTGATATATTTTTTGTGTAAGAAAAAAAACCTAAATCTTTCAAAAAATCTACACAAAAATTTAGAATAAACTTTGTGAAATTTCATACTCAACTGCTGACAATTCTATCACTGAAGACAGAAAATTCAAATACAGATAGGTGATAAACAGAATCCATTATAAAATGATCCTGGGAATGGGAAATAACTTATGCCCTAGGGTGAGTCCATACACCACACCGTGATATTGGTTAAAATCAATGACTGGAACCAGGCAAATCTGGACTTAAGTACAAACCTCAACCATTTTTTTAGCTGGGTGATTTTAAAGTTATTATGAGTTTTAAATAAGTTTAATAAACTATATAGGTATTATTTAGATTCCAGTTGCCAACATTCTATGGAGCTTTCTAGTCCTCTGAAAATGCCTCTCCATGCAGTCCTTTATGTCTTCAACTTCACTGATACTTTACTTTCTCCAGTCTTAAAAAGCATGGCTCTGCCCTGAAAGCTCTTGCCTCTTAAAAATCCTTTGTGGAAACCCTTAGTTCTTTCATTTCTCAGGTACTTGAAGGTTGAGACTTGTTTTCTCTATGCCAAATCTAGATCTTTAGCCCACTTTAACCATGGTGTCTATACTATCTATAAATATCAGTATCTTTAGCGTTTGCCACATATCAGTTTCTGGTTACTTTAGAATCTTTTTTCTTCATGCTATAATCTGCCATCATCCCATTACTTCAAAATTCATGCAGACACATTCAAAATATATCTCTCATTTTCTTAGGCAATTCACTTCCAATCCATCCTCTTTCACATGGCTTCAGTGACCTGTTGCCACTTAATTTGCTTAATATAATTATCTCCAGCAGAATCCATTTTTCTTCAAATGACAAAAACCCTGTGTATATATACCCCCTTTTAAACATCTAGTCCTCTGCTGGCAGACACTTCGGTTTGCTCCATTAAGAGCCATTATGAGCAGTGTAACTATCTCTCCGATATGTTAACTTGGCATTTGTTCAATGGCTGACTAGCTTCCATTCACACCAGCAGAGTATAAGGTTTCCCCTTTGTTCACATCTTCACCAGCATTTGCTTTTTTTTTTCTTTTGGTTTCTTCAGACAGGGTTTCTCTGTATAGCCCTGGCTGTCCTTGAACTCACAGAGATCCGCCTGCCTCTGACTCCCGAGCGCTGGAATTAAAGGCGAGTGCCACCACTTGTTGTTTTCTTAATGACTGCCTTTCTGACTGGGGTGAGATAAAATCTCAATGTAGTTTTATTTGCAATTCTCTGATGGCGAGTACTGTACACTTTTCCTATGTTTATTAAACATTTGTACTTTTCTGAAAACTACTCATTTCATTAGCCCATTTGTTGAATGGCTTGTTCCAAAGAATTGGATTAAGTTCTTTATATATTCTAGCTATTAATCTGGTCAGGTCTACAGCTAGCAAAAATTTCCCATTCTGTAAGCTGCATGTTTTGATTGTTTCCTCTGTATCAATTATATTAGCATAATTTCATGAGCAACTGGACTTTTCAGAAAGTGTATACTTTTGCTGACATCATAAAGTGCTTCTCCTACTTTTTCCTTTAATAGTTTCAGAGTCTAACATTAAAGTCTTTATCTATTTGGAGTTGGATTTCATATGTGGTGAGAGACAGTTTCATTCTTTCATAGGTGGAAATCCCATTTGCCCAGCATCATTTGTTTAATAAGTAGTTTTTTCTCCAATGTGTATTTTTAGCATCTGTGTAAAACATCAGGTGGCTACAGCTATATAGGTTTGAAATTTAATATTTTATTATTAATTCTATGGAGGATGATACTGGAATTTTGATTGGGATTACACTGAATTTATAGATTGCTTTTGGGTGTATAGCTATTTTCACAGTGTTAATTCTCCTGATCTGTGAGTGTGGGAGGTCTTCCCATCTCCTAGTGTCTCCCTCAGTTTCTTCTTCAGTATTTTCCACTTTTCACTGCAGACATCTTCCACTTCTTTGGCTAAGCTTATTCTAAGGTATTTAATTTTTTTGAGGCAGTTGTGAATGGATTTTCCCCCCTTGATTTCATTACCGATAACATGTTTATTGGTGGTATTCAAGAAGGCAAGCAACTTTTGTACATTGCTTTTGTATCCTGCTACTTTTCTGAAAGTATTTATTAGATCTAAGAGTTTTCTGGTGGGGTTCTTGGAGTCATAGAGAATCATATCACCTGCAAATAACATTTTGATGACTTCCTTTCCTATTTGTATGCTTTTATCTCCTTCTCTTGTCTTATTGCCCTAGCTAAGGCTTTAAGCACTATTTTGAATAAGAGTTGAGAAAGTGAGGGACTGGAGAGATGACTCAGAGGTTAAAAGCATTTCTTACTCTTCCAGAGGACCAGAATTAGATTCCTAGCACCCAATGCAAGGTGGCTCACAATTGATGGGTGATGGTGCTCTGCATGCTGTGAATGTGTTGTTCCCATTGGTTGATAAATAAAATGCTGATTGGCCAGTAGCCAGGCAGAAAGTATAGGCGGGATAAACAGACAAGGAGAACTCTGGGAAGAGGAAGGCTGAGTCAGGAGTCGCCAGCTAGACACAGAGGAGACGCTGCCAGACGCTGCCATGAGAAGCAAGATGTAAAATTACTGGTAAGCCACAAGCCATGTGGCAACTTACAGATTAATAGAAATGGGTTAATTTAAGACATAAGAACTAGATAGCAAGAAGCCTGCCGTGGCCATACAGTTTATAAGTAATATAAGCCTCTGTGTGTTTACTTGGGTCTGAGTGGCTGCAGGAGCCGGGTGGATACAGGAAAACTTCAGCTACACATAATCACCTGTAGCTCCAGCCCCTGGGGATCTGTTTTCTCTGGCCTCTACAGGCACCCACACCCATGACATACACTCACACACATCACAAGATTTAAAACAAAATGAACCTGCACCATTAATCCCCGCACTAGGGAGACAGAAGCAGATGGATCTCTATGAGTTCGGGGCCAGCTTGGTCTACAAAGTGAGTTCCAGGACAGCCAGAGCTATAAAGAGAAATCTTATCTAAAAAAACTCAATAATAATAACAATAATAATGCCGGGCGGTGGTGGCGCACGCCTTTAATCCCAGCACTCGGGAGGCAGAGGCAGGCGGATCTCTGTGAGTTCGAGGCCAGCCTGGGCTATCAAGTGAGTCCCAGGAAAGGCGCAAAGCTACACAGAGAAACCCTGTCTCGAAAAACCAAAATATTAATAATAATAATAATAATAATAATAATAATAACAATGAATATTTTTTAAAGTGGAAAAGATGAACACCATTGTCTTGATTCTGATTTTAGTGGAAATTCTTTGAGGTTTGTCCCAATCAGTATAATACTAGCTACCAGTTTGTCATGTATAACCTTCATAATGATAAGATATTCTATTCTAATTTCTTTAGGTTTTCATCATAGAGGTTAGATTTAGCTGAAAAGCCTCCTCTGCATTCAATGAGAAGATGGTAATTTATGTCTTTGAGTCCATTTATGTGATACATTACACTTAAGGCCTGTATATACAACTGACCTATGCTCTTTTGTTCTTGTAATGTCTTTGGTTTTGTTATCAGGGAAATACTGGTTTTGTTAAGAGTTTGGTAGCATCCTTCCTTTCTATTTGGCTAATTTGACTAGGGATTATTTATTGATTTATTTAAGAACTAACTCTAATTGAGTCTAACAATGAATGTTGTTGCTTACTCATTTTCTGCCCTGATATTTCTTTCCAGATATTGATGTTGACTTTGGCTTGCTTTTCCAAGGACCTAGGGTTCATCACTGTTTACTTGAAATCTGGTTTTCATCTATTTATTTTTGAGATATGGTCTCACTGTGTAGCCCTGGTTAGCTTAGAGCATGCTCTGTAGAATATGTGGTGATTCTCTTGCTTTTGCCTCTTGATTGCTCATATTACAGGGTATGAGTTAGTGCCTGAGTTATCCTTGTTTTTGTTTGTTTTCTTTTATGTAGGCATCTGAAACATAAACTTCCCTCTTATGGCCACTTTCACTGTATTAAATAGGTTTGGGTATGTTGTGTTTTCATTTCACCTTATTTAAGAATAGTTTGTTTTCATTTGATTCAGAAATGTTTTGTCTGTTGTTCAATCTCCATGAGTTTGTGTGTGTTCTTTAGTTTCTTTTGCTATTGATTTGTAGTTTTGTTCTATGGTCAGTTTTGAAATAATTTCATATTTCAAATTATGTTCCATTGGCTGCTGACAATGTGTATTCAGCAGTGTTTGGATGGAATTTCTGTAGATGTTTGTGAGGTCTTTGATCTTTGATGCTATTTAATTCATGTTGTTTCTAACTAAGTCTCTATTGTTCTATTTTATCAAATAAAGACTTGGGAGCCAGAGGCACAGAAAGGCCACCTGCTTCCTCCTCCATCATCATCCCTATAGCCTTATGGATATGTTTATGTTTCTCTATATCCAGAGAATTCCTTCAAGTATCTTTTTTTTTTTTTTTTTGGTTTTTCGAGACAGGGTTTCTCTGTGTAGCTTTGCGCCTTTCCTGGAACTCACTTGGTAGCCCAGGCTGGCCTTGAACTCACAGAGATCCGCCTGGCTCTGCCTCCCGAGTGCTGGGATTAAAGGCGTGCGCCACCACCGCCCGGCTCCTTCAAGTATCTTATATAGTGCTGACTAAGTGGTATGAATTCTTTAGTTTGTTTTTGTTGTGGAAAGTCTTTCTCCTTCAATTATGGCAGACAATTTTTCTGAATATAGTAATCTGTATTGGCAGTTAGTGACTTTGAGAGATCAAAATTATTCATTCCATGCTTTCTGGCTTTTAAGTTTCTATTGAGAAATCTGCTACTATTCTGATAGGTTTATTTTTTATGCCTTTGATTTATGGTTAGTATTTTAAATAAAATGTCACAGGGAGTCAAAGCACAGCCTCCATATGAAAATACAGTAATCATCAATGAAAAAGAATCTTCTCAACTCCAATCATTGTAGGAAATAGAGAAACAATGATAGTACTGTGTTTATTAAGATAGAAGTTACTGGGGTATGATAAATAAAAGAGAAAACAAGTAGTTAATATTAGGATTATAGAAAGAGAAATAGAGGAGGTAAAAGTAAACAGAAACAGGTAACAAAAGGAACAAGGATGTAGCTCTGGCTAAAGGCAGACTGAAAGAAAAAAGCATAAAGAAATATACAAATTGGATCTGACCCAAAATCCTCCTCCCCCAGGACTAGCTTTCCTGGTACCAGAAGATGCCATACAAACTCCCATAGGAGGGAAGAAATGTGGAGGCTCACAGAGGCTTCCTAGTAAGACCTTACTCAGGGTCAGAGAATCTGGGCTTGCTTTACCCAGGAGAGCTGAATAATAGGATGATTTGGCCACAGGTGTGGTTATCAGGTGTTTTGAAGGGTCTATACTTGGCTGTACACTGTGCTTTGATCTTGAAAGGGGGAGGTCTTTTGCCTCGCCCCTCAGCATTATATATTAAGCCCTTTGGAATAAACCTCAAGGAAGCTGGATATTGACCCAGGGCCCTCCCGAAGCTATCCTGTGTCTCTGTCTTTCTTGTCGTCTCTGCCTATATTTCTATCTAATACTTACTCATTCCTCTCTCCTCCCAACAAGAACCTTTTGACAGGTCAGAGCTGGATTCTGACAAGGGAACCATCAGTCCTACCCAGCTATGACATCTATTAACCCCAACAACACCAGCATGGCATGATAACAGTGGTGATACACTGTGTATACTAATAAAATTTGCCTGAAGATCAGAAAACAGAACAAGCCACTAGATTAAACATAGAGGGCAGGCAGGGGTGGCACACACCTTTAATCCTAGCACTTGTGAGTTCAAAGCCAGCCTGGAATGAGATTGACTCAATCTAGGAGAGAAAGAGCCAGGCAGTAGTAGCACATACCTTTAATCCCAGCACTTGAGATTTCATGCCTTTGCTTGGGAAGTCACACACCTTTAATCCCAGCACTAGGAAGGAAGTGAAATAGCTGGGCAGAGAAAGGTGCATAAGGTATGAGGAGGAACGAAGGCTTTTTCAGGCTGAGGAGTCCTAGAGGTAAGAGGTGGCTATGGCTTGTTCCTTTGTCTCTCTGATCTTTCAACATTTACCCCAATATCTAGCTCCACGTTTTTTATAATAAGACCATTTTAGAATTCATACAACAGATAACCCTAAGGGTGCATTAGTGGCACTCATACTTGTTGGTGGGTCTTACATCTCTAATTGGATGTTAAGACTTGCTCAACAGAAGGGATATCATATTGTTACAGGAAACCAACCAACTACCCAGGGCTAGTGAAGTCATGGATCTTGATGGAGAACCCACAACCACTACTTTACTAAATCAACATAATCTCTAACATCATTCAAAACACTTGTTGGTCCTTATACCCACAGAAAACAAGTAGTCCTCACTCCTCATCAAGAAAACTCAGCTGGGCAGTGGTGGCACACGCCTTTAATCCCAGCAATTGGGAGGCAGAGCCAGGCGAATCTTTGTGAGTTCGAGGCCAGCCTGGTCTACAGAGCAAGATCCAGGAAAGGTGCAAAGCTACACAGAGCAACCCTGTCTCAAAAAAAAAAAAAAAGAAAAGAAAAGAAAAGAAAAGAAAAGAAAAGAAAACTTCTCTTTGCAACAGACTGAGACCATTACAGAAAAGTCTAACTAATCAAAATGCAGAGTTGTGGAGCCCAGTTTCAATGGATACATCTGCAAAACACTCCCAAACCCAGGTATCAGGGAATCCTGTGGAAGAGGGGGAAGAAAGATTGTAAGAGCCAGAAGATTAGGGAGTCTGTCATGAGACTGTGTTTCTTAGGAATGTCAGAAGCTACAACCCATAAAATCTCCCCAATATGACTGCTAAAACGTGAGCTGAATAAGGACAACAGACATGCTAAGAGGGATATGGGAGCGATCCCAGGAGGCCTCAGTCCTACACCAAGAACTACAGGCAACTAAGGAATACTGAGAATAGGAGAAACAGTCTTCCCCAGACAAGGGCAAACCAACTGGTCATCCAATACTAACTGGCCAGCTCTGAAAACATACATACAAGTAACATAATCAGACTGAACAGGTTGTACGTAGAATATTATTTTAAGGTGTGTTACATTTGTTTATACTGTGGAACATTTGTTTTAATGATGCAAAGATGTGTTGCATTTGTTTAACTCTGTGAGGCTGTCTAAAACACCTGATGGTCTAATAAAAAGCAGGAGAAGGAATGGGTGGGGCTGGCAAGCAGAGAGAATAAATAGAAGAAACCTAAGAGAAAAAGGATCACGGAGCAAGAGAAAAGAGGAGGACACCAGGGACCAGCCACCCAGCTACACAGCAAGCCATGGAGTAAGAAGGAAAGAAAAGGTATACAGAAATAGAGAAAGGTAAAAGTCCAGAGGCAAAAGGTAGGTGGGATAATTTAAGAAAAGCTGGCTAGAAACAAACCAAGCTAAGGCCAGGCATTTATGATTGCCTCTGTGTGTGATTGGAAGTTGGGTGGCAGACCCCCCCACCAAAAGAGCAAAAACAACAACAGTTGTATTTATGTATTTAGGAAAATATATACATATACATCTATGCATATAACAACATTTAATGAAAATAGAGACTATGCTTTTGAAAGAGAGTAAGGAGTAAACGGAAGATTAAGAGGGAGGAAAGAAAGGAGAAATGATGTAACTTATTATAATCTCAAAAAATAAAATGTTGCATGAATCCTAAATGGTTCTTATAATAAAAAACCTGGAGCCAGATATTGGGGTAAATGCTGAAAGATCAGAGAGACAAAGGAACAAGCCACTAGAGAAACTTCTTACCACTACTGAATCCTCAGGCCGAATGGAAGGTGAGATCCTATCTCCACAAATCCTCTGATTGAAAGCCTCTGAGTCCTCGGCTGAAAAACTCTAGTTCTTGTTTCCTCATGCCTTATACACCTTTCTCCACCCAGCCATTTCATTTCCTTCCTAGTGCTGGGATTAACAGTGTGTGTGCTTCCCAAATACTGGTAGCAAAGACATGAGATCTCAAGTGCTGGGATTAAAGGTGTATGCCACCACTGCCTGGCTCTGCTTCTCTCCTAGACTGAATCAATTTCATGTAGTCCAGTGTAGCTTTGAACTCACTGGATCTCTGCCTCTGCCTCCTTGAGTGAGAGGATTAAGGGTGTGTGCCACCACTGCCTGGCCTCTATGTTTAATCTAGTGGCTATCTCTGTCCTCTGATCCTCAGGCAAGCTTTATTTGACACAAATATATCACCACAATAAAAGATACAATCTTTAAAAAAAATACAATCAAAAATATAATCTAAAATAACTCCAGCTCTCAGGAGGCTAAGGCAGAGAAACTCCCAAAATCAAGAGAGACCAAGAACAAAGTAGGACAAAAGTGGTCTGCTAAAGTAAATTGTTTCTGTTTTCATGTTGTTTTCTCATGTATGTTAAAAGCAGTAGGATGCTAACACATGTGAGATCATACAATATACATACTTAGTCTCTGTCCCTGGTTTTCAACATTACTTTTAATCTATTCATCCACTGATTTGTGAAAAGGGTCATTTTGGAGTATAGCCAAAAATACATCATTTAGAACCAAACATGGCAGCACATGCCTTTAATGCCAGTACTCGGGAGGTGAAGACAAGAAGATGTCTATACTTTTGAGCTCATCTGTGTCTACACAGTGAATTCCATTTCACCTACACAATGAGATCCTGTCTCAAAATAAAACAACCAGTGTGTGTGTGTGTGTGTGTGTGTGTGTGTGTGTGTGTGTGTGTGTGTGTAGGGTTAACTAGAAGCAGGTTTCACACTGTTTTAAAATGAACCAACATATTTTAGCTTTCAGTTATAACTTTCAGTATGGCTAAGTATTAACAGATATAACCCACCTAAAGAAAAACTGAGATTCCTCAGTAAATTTTAAGTATTAAAGGGTACCAATAAGAAAAGTTTGGGAATCTTTGCTCTAATCATGTATGTTGTTAAAATAACTGTCACATTATGAAACATTCAGTGAGTTAGTTTTAGCAGCTCATTATCCTTGCCTTTAATGGTAAATTTTAAGCTCCTGAAAGATGAGAACTGAAGACTCCTGTGAGTAGAACCCCAAGCCTGGTAGTGTCTGGCACATAAACTATTTGTTGCTACTGTTTTTCTCAATAACCTCCTATTAAATTTAATTCTTTTCCGTGTACACCTAATACTCAGATTTGCTCGGCGTATTATGTAACTAATTAGTTACCCTTTTTTGAATGCTGATGTGTACTCTCCTCTATCTTCTGCAGCATTAGGGAATTTCAGATCCCCAGGACCACTCTTTGAAGGTGGATTGTCAGTGCCCATGTGATCTTTACACTTCTGGGAAGAGCCATAGAACAGTGTGCCAGCAATACGGGATGAGTCATTGTTACTTGATCCTCCTAATTTCAGGTAATCCTGTTTACGCACATTACAGGGAAAATGGAATTTTTGTGTTGGTGAAATACAATTTTTGTCTTCGTTAATGATCTTCAGATTTGATGTTATCATTTTTGGCATCTTTCCTTGGCCTAGGATAAGAGAAATACACTAATTATTAATTATTACATATTATATGTTCTTTGTGAAAAGAAATTTTCTAAATAATGACAGAAAATTTCAATTAAAAGTTTCTAAAGAGGGCCAGTGACGTGGTTTAGTGGGTAAAAGTATCTGCTATCAAACCCGAAAACTTGAGTTCTGCCCCGAGGACCCACGTGGTGGAAGGAGAGAACTGACTCCAAGTTGTGCCCTGACTTCACAAACACTGTGGTAGTACCCCCTAAACACAGATACTAAATAAACATAACAAAATTAAAATTTTTCTAAAGAGCTTACTAGATAAATACAAAAATTGAAAGAATCAATACAATAATAAGATAATCTGTACTACTGTAGTCATGAAATAAAGACGGTTATTTCTGGAGGCAGAGACAGACAGACCTCTGTGAGTTAGATGCCAGCCTCATCTACATTGTGAGTTTCAGGCTAGCCAAGGCTACACAGTGAGGTCCTGCATAAAAAAACATAATTATACAAATTCATACACAAACATATATAATTTATGAGTCATAATAAAACATTAAAGTTTTGAATATTATATAAGAAACATACACTGAACATGCTTGTTTTGGGGGAGAAATTTTTTGTAGTATTGGGGAAGACTGAGGCCCTCCTGTATGATAAGCTCATGTTCTGCTACATCATTAGCTTAACAATGTTTAAAATAATCTCATATTATACATAACCTTCTGCATCTTGGTGTTTTTCACTGAGATCTGGCTCTCAGAAAACTGTACTTTTTGTAAAGAACAAGACAAAACAGAATTGCATTAGCAAATTTTAGTATTCATAGAGCAGCAGTACAAACAAGTACGTGATCATGTATTATGCACTATGTGAACGTGTTTGTAGAGAAGGTGAATGCCCTAGACCTTGAGATTTGATGCACAAGCAAAAAAGGAATTAATATTTTAATACATTAGTAGATTTTTTTTAAAGTGACATAAACTACATGAGTTTGGCTTCACAAGAAACATGACAACTTACTTAATAGTTTATAACTTTCAATTTCTTCCTCTAACTCTTGAGTATCTGGAATTTCTGAAATCAGTGGAGCTGGAGGGAGAAACCAATCCAGTGATTTTTCCTTAACTGGAAGGCTACACAGAAAACAAAATGTAAATATATGTTAATAAGGACAGGCTATCAAAAACCATCTATTTATTAAACATTACTCAAATACAGACTCTTAGACCAACACTCCATAAACAAACTGTCAGGTTTTGCTTTATCCCTGTATGTATGGCAATGCTCTCAACATCTTTCCCTATGTCACAGGACTGATGCACACTGCTGTATGAGGGACGCTGGCTGAATGACAGCTGTGAGGCCACTTCATGTTCTCCTCACTCAAACGTTAGCATTTCAAGTACTGCATACAACAAATTACTTGTGACATACCGCACCTAAAACCATGGGCTATCAACATGTAAATGTCACCATTATTATATTCTAGATTATTCCTGTAACTATTAAGAATTAAAAGTCCCTAAAATTATAAAACTGAAAATAATACATTAGATAACCCTTCTTTCAGGCACACTTACTTTTCACTTTCATCTGGGCTACTGAAAAACAAATTATCCATGGAAAAAAAGCAATTGTTTGATTTCAGCATTGTTGAAAACCGGACTTTGTCTGAAATCTACAAGAAAAAAAAAAGGCAGTTTATATTCATTTACAGGAATGTAAAAAACAATTTCTAGACAAGTAAATGAGAATCGTTAATTTCCCAGAATGCTTTCTAAAATATAATCACAGAAAACTATTTAGCTTTGTCTTCTGAAAATTCCTTGAAAACGCCTCATTATGAAACACATTATTCTCCGTTCATTCATGTGTTTTCCCACATGTACCCCTCTCTATGCTGCACTAATGCTTAGAATGTACTTCCATTCTTCTCCTAATACATCCTTCAGTGTGGGTCACCATTGTTAAAAGCATACATTGCTCCTTTTTCCTTTCAATTATCACCCCCTGCACATCAAAACTCTATCTCATTTTTCTAATTCTGAAACATAATGAAGTGTTCTATAGGTCAAAGCATGAAATTAGATGCACAAACCATAAAACATAAATTACATTTCCTTTTTTTTAAAGATTTATTTATTATGTATACAGTATTCTGTCTGCATGTATGCCTACAGGCCAGAAGAGGGCACCAGATTTCATTAGATGATTGTGAGCCATCATGTAGTTGCTGGGAATTGAACTCAGGACCTCTGGAAGAGCAGCCACTGCTCTTAACCTCTGAGCTATCTCTCCAGCCCACATTTCCATTTCTTATGTGATAGTCAATATACTGCAAATTTGTCCTCATGACAGAAATTCAGATTTAAAAAACTATATGAACACCATCTCATAGCAAAAGTGCATTACCAAGTTAGAATCTATGTTACCAAGATGGAGAGTTCTCTAGTGAAGACATAAAACACATGTAGGGTGATGTTAGGAGGAAGGCTATTTCCAGTGCAGCTCTTGACAAAATGACACAAGAGGCTAAATCCTGCACACATTTTAGGACAGTTCTTACAGAACCACAATACTGTGGGTTTTCATTATTTTAGTTATTTGGGTTATGTTTACTTTTAATACTCTTCTCAATTTATTAATCGCCCAGTCACCAACAAAAAGAAGTAGCCTAAACTAAAACAAGTAAATATGATTCTATAAACATCTAAAACAATTTGACTGCATGATAAACAGAAGCCAAGGAAAACTGGGCAGAAAGTACAAGGGAATCATTCTGAAATACACTAACAGATCTTTACATCTACTTATGAAACAATTTCAGAACTTGAAAACAGTTACTTGAAAACCTATGCTAATCAACTTTGTATTTATTGTCCAAGAAGCTGCAAAATGCTTCCTGTCTAGTGTCAGAACTATATTTTAATCAACAAAAGGTTAAAGAAGTAAAACCCATCAAACCAGGTTTACAGGGCTCTACTACCTCAGTGTTTAAGTAGAAAATCTCATTACTAACATGTATGATCAAGTTCTTTATTCTAAAAGAAAGTGGAAATAAGACAACAAAACAGACTAAAACTAACTTTAAATGTTACACTATACAAAAAGAACTCCCATATACAGAAAATACTGTCACAAAAACGTTTTTTCTAGTTCTAGTACAAAAGGTGGTATAACTTATTTTAGTACAGAATAAAAACGTGTGTGTGTGTGTGTGTGTGTGTGTGTGTGTGTGTGTACTCTGGATTAAAAAAAACTTTATCTAGAATTTTCTATCCCTCAATCCTGCATTATTTTTCTTTATAACATTCATCTATAATTGGAACTTTGTATTTAGTTGCTTATCTTTCTCCCTGCAAAACAAAGAAGGGATTTTTTTCTTATGTTTCAATAACCTAGAACAGATCCTGACAGCATAGATAATCAATAAAAATTCAATGTAGAGGGGGGCTGGAGAGATGGCTCAGAGGTTAAGAGCACTGACTGCTCTTCCAGACTGCTCTTCCAGAGGTCCTGAGTTCAATTCCTAGCAGCCAGAGGTCCTGAGTTCAATTCCTAGCAACCATATGGTGGCTCACAACCATCTGTAATGAGATCTGGTGCCCTCTTCTGGCCTGCAGGGATACATGCTGTATACATAATAAATTGAATGCACTAGCAATCAACTATAAATAAAACAATTTCAGTTAACTGATTACCCACAGTTAATGTTAAGTTTAAATTTTTGAATTTTTCTCCTAGCTCAAGATTCATGTAATCACACCACTAAGGCTCTAAAAGATGGTGAATTTGGAACTTTCACCATGTAAATAAATCTTTTTTAAAAAAAAAAAACATAGTATCTAGCCAGGCAGTGGTGGCACATGCCTTTAATGCCAGCACTTGGGAGCCAGGAGGATCTCTGTGAGTTCGAGGCCAGCCTGGTCTACAGAGCAAGATCCAGGACAGGCACCAAAACTACACAGAGAAATCTTGTCTCAGAAAAAAAAAAATAGTATCTAAAATAAACCTTGTTACATTTGATGTAAGATGATAAATTTTTAATTAAAGTTTTAGGTTTAGATTGAGATATTTTAAATTTATCACAAAGTTCTTATTTCAGAGCTGGGCATGGTAGTAGAAGTCTAAAATCCAGCCCTGGGAAAGTGGAGGCAGGCGGATCAGTTCAAGGCTGGTCTCAGCTGAGGTCAGCCGG